>NC_090440.1:1242036940-1242339970 GCF_031143425.1 Pleurodeles waltl | reverse complement strand
TTTTTGGACAGGTACTGGTGGTTACTGACTCTTGGCTGTGCCCTGGGTCCTGCTTACCAGTCCCAGGGCCAGTGCTCTGTGTAAAATGGATATGCAAATTAGGCTAATTATAATTGGCTAAGTTAACCCACCTATAAGTCCCTAGTATATGGTAGGGAATGTAGGTTTAGGGACCACAGCATAGGTGGTGCACACCTAGGTGCACTGCTGAGGTGCCCAGTGTAATTTTAAAGGCAGGCCTGCCTTGCTGGCTGCTTTTAAATTAAAGTTATATGCAAATTCGACTTTGGAATTAAAAGTAGTTCCAAAGTCTTAAACTACCTTATTTTTACATATAAGTCACCCCTAAGGTGTGCCCTATGTGCCCCTAGGGCTGGGTGCCATGTACCTATAAGCAGGGACTTTATAAAAATAGATTTATAAACCCTGGTGAGGTAAAAACAGCCAAATTCGTTTTTCCCTCATTGAAGTAAATGGCCTTCATAGGCAAAAATGGGGAGACTTTATTTTAAATTTTAAAGTCTCCTTAAATGTTTCATACCAAGAATTTGGTATCAAATTATTTGTTGTAATAAATCCCACAACTTCCAGTTGTTGGATTTAATATAACTTGTTCAGGTAAAAAGTTTTAGACTTTACCTAAAAAGTTGCCAATTTCAGCCCTGCATTGTTTTTGCTGCTGTGCTCTGATTGGCCAGCCTGCAGCAGCTTAGCCAAGCTGCCTTGATGAGGTGTGAAGTGGCCTGGCTTCACACAAAGGAATGTGCCTGTGGGAGAGAATCTCCCCTCAGCAGATGGTGAGGCAGGAAGGGGAAGGGCTGCCAAACTGGTCTTCAAAGGCAGAGAAGGACATTTGGAGCAACCAGCAACACCCCCACATCCTGCAACCCCAGACAACTAGGTGCCCCCGTGATTAGATTAGGAGAGGGCAGGAGAGGGGTGTGTTTATGATTTTTAGCCACACCAGTGGGTGGGCTCAGCCAGATGTAACCTCCAAAAATCAGATTCAGCTATGTTGGATTTTTAGAGAATGTTGCATTCTGGGATGGATTTTTGCCACACTTCCCAGGAAGTGGTCATCACAGGGGGACGACCCTGTACCAAGATTGGAGAACCAGGACCCCCCTGCTTTTCACCCAGGAGCAAGGATAAAACTGGCAGACCTGCACCCACACCTCAGATCCCCATCAGATTCCAACAAGGAAGAACTAAAGGAGAAGAAGGACTGCCCTGCTGGACCCCTGGCCTGCACCTGGAACCTGCACTCAGAAGCACCAGCTGCACACTTGGGCTTCACCACAAGAAGGACTTTGCCTGGCTTCAACTGGTTCAAGGAGGGACTCCCTGTTTGCTACAGGTGAAAAATTGCTATCCGGAGTCCCCTGCACCAACTCCTGAAGAAAGTGACCAGCTGAACACTGCCCATGGCCAAAAAAGAGTTTGCGCCAGGTGCATTCTGGGAGTTGTAGTCCGCGCCCCCCAAGGACCATCCCAGAACTTCTGGACCCTTGGGGTGAGCTGTGGACCCCAAAGGAACCTTAAAAGAACATCTGGGTGAAGCCCCAGAAGTTTGGAGAAGATTTGAGAATTTTTGTAAAAAAGCTCCATAGAGGGACCGACCCGCCGCGGAAATTCTAGCCGGCTTACCTCAACCGCGACCCGGCCTGACTTGGTGGTTAGTCCCGGTAAAGAAAAATCTCCGAAAAAGAGACTAAGGCCCTCATTCTGACCTTGGCGGGCGGCGGAGGCCGCCCGCCAAAGTCCCGCCGTCAGGTTACCGTTCCGCGGTCGAAAGACCGCGGCGGTAATTCTGACTTTCCCGCCGGGCTGGCGGGCGGTCTCCTTCAGACCGCCAGCCAGCCCAGCGGGAAAGAGGCTTCCACGATGAAGCCGGCTCGGAATCGAGCCGGCGGAGTGGAAGCTGTGCGACGGGTGCAGTTGCACCCGTCGCGTATTTCACTGTCTGCGCAGCAGACAGTGAAATACATGTAGGGGCCCTCTTACGGGGGCCCCTGCAATGCCCATGCCAGTGGCATGGGCACTGCAGGGGCCCCCAGGGGCCCCGTGACCCCCCCTACCGCCATCCGGATCTCGGCGGTCCGACCGCCGGGATCTGGATGGCGGTAGGGGGGGTCAGAATCCCCGCGGCGGTGCAGCAAGCTGCGCCGCCGCGGAGGATTCAATGGGGCCGCGGTACACTGGCGGGACCCCGCCAGTGGTGCCGGTCCGACCGCGGCTTTACCGCCGCGGTCGGAATCCCCATTGGAGCACCGCCGGCTTGTCGGCGGTGCTCCCGCGGTCCTCCGCCCTGGCGGTCAAAGACCGCCAGGGTCAGAATGAGGGCCTAAGTCCGAAGGTAAAAAGTTGACCGGGACCTCCCAGCCATCGTATCCGAGAAGGGCTCCATGGACTTCGGATCAAGATCCAGGTTTACCCCGGTCGAAGGATTTTCACCTCGAAAAAACGACTAAGTCCGAAGGTAAAAATCTCCACCGAGGAATCCAGCATCGCGTATCCGGAGAAGGGCTCCAGGAGGTCGGATTGGACTGGCAGGCTCGTCCCGCTGAAGAAAATCTTCAAAATAAAGACTAAGTCAGAAGGTAACTTTTTAACCGAGGCCTCCCGCGACCTGTAGCCGAGCAGGGCTCCATCGCGGTCAGCCTGAAACTTTGACTTTGCCCCGGTCGAGGTGCAACCAGATGACCCGATTGGCGCTTTTTGTTTCTAAGCGCTAGAAAAATAATAATTCTTTAAAAATTCATATCTCCGGTTCCCTTTATCCGATTTTATTCGTTTTTGTGTCATTTTAAAGATAAAAATATAAACTATTTTTATAAATTGGTTTTGGATTTTTAAACTGTTTCCTGTGTTTTATTTAATTACTGTTTTGTGATATTTGAATGCTTTACACACTGTCTCCTAAGTAAAGCCTTGACGCTCGTTGCCAAGCTACCAAGGGTTGAGCTGGGGTTAATTTACTGAGACCTAACTGGACCTAACTGGAGGTTAGTTGCTTGTTGCTAGGTGTAGGTACCTACCTGCCCTTACCAATAACCCATTTTCCAACAGTCACCCACTGTGACTGATCCGGAGTTCCGGGTAGCATATATGTCAGTTGGGATAGCTGGAGGGCAAGAGAGTAATGCTCCACTGAGGGGAGTCCTAGACCCCCGCTGGACCGTCGCACAATTATTTTTGCCGGCGTCAATCGGGGCGTGTAGAGCCCCATACAAAGGCCCTCAACGTTGCGTCTATCAGTAAAAGTGTTGAGAAGGGCACCTGGAGGTGAAGAATGCTAAGGACATATGTGACCATTCTCACCAGCTGTACCCTGCTCCACATGGAGAGGCCCAGAAGCGACCATTTCACTAAGTTCAGTTTCACACAAGCTACGAGAGGGTCCAGGTTGTCTGCAACCATGCGTTCCAGACCCCGGATAACAAGGAACCCCAAATATTTGAGGCGGTTCAGAGTCTAGCAGAATGGGAGGCCATGGATCACGGGCCTCGTCGTCCTCAGCAAGAGACGCATCATCTTGCTCTTGTCCCAATTCACCCAGTATCCAGACAGGATCGCAAACCTGTCTATAGTTGTGAGTAAAGCCAGTAATGATCTCGTCAGATCAGTTAGGGTTAGCAAAACGTCATCAGCGTAAAGGTAGATTTTCGAGGTCCCACCGGCAAGGGGTGTTCCTATGATCTGTTGAAAGTGGCGTTTGGTAGCCGCAAGGGGGACTTTGGAGATAAATTGTTCTCCCAGTCTGAATTTTGTCAGGGTGGGGAATAGGTAGGGCCATTCGATATGGTCAAATGCCTTCTCATCGTCTAGGGACAGGGCCAGAACATCTTTTGGTTTATTCTTGGCCTCGCACAGGGTATGGCAGAGAGTGCGCCTATGATTTCTGGAGGTACGTCCCCGGTACAAACCCCACTTGAGTGTGGTGAATCAGGGATGGTCTTACTTTATGCAAGCAGGCCACCAAGATACTTGCCAATAAATTGATATCTCCATTCAGTAGAGATATGGCCCGATAGCTGCTGCAGAGTAGAGGGTTCCTGTCTGGTTTTGGTATGACAGCTAGTGTTGCTCTATTAGATATTGATCCTAGAGAACCCTCCCGACACGTCTCTCTAAGTGCCTCATGTACAGCGCTAACCACTTTTTAACCAGCCCATTTATAAAGTTCTGCAGGGAAGCCATCTTCGCCCAGCAATTTATGGTAGGGAAGATCCAAAATGGCTTGTACTATTTCTACTCTGCTTAATTCACCGTCCAGGAGGGCGCGACCTGCAGCCGAGCGGCAGGGTAGTTTAGCCTCAGTGAGGAAAGTCTCTATTTGGGCAGTGTCAGCCACTGATTCTAGGCTGTAGAGATGTTGATAAAAGGTCACAAATTTGTTAACAATGTCCTGTGGGCGTGTAAGTATCTCCCCGTTCGGGGATGTTATGGCCGGGTTGACTAGAGCAGCTTCTCTCTGATGGAGCTGCGCCGCTAATAGTCATCTAGCCTTTTCGCCCTGCTCATAGTGCCGGCCAAGCAAGCGTTGCAGCGCATATTCCGCCTGGGATATGTGGAGCTCATTGTGTGCCATGTGGCCGCGTTCCAGGTAATGACGCGTTGCAAGAGACGGCAGGGCAGTGTATTGCCTCGTAAGGCTCTGTATGTCATCCTCAAGGGTCCTCTGACGGGCTGTCCTAACCCTGTTGGCCATTGCTGCATCACGCATCATTTGGCCTCTCAGGTTCTCTTTTGCTGCTGCCCAGAGAGTCCTTTTGGAGGCGACAGTACCGGAGTTTTCATACATGTATGTTGACATGT
This sequence comes from Pleurodeles waltl, assembly GCF_031143425.1. NCBI lineage: Eukaryota > Metazoa > Chordata > Amphibia > Caudata > Salamandridae > Pleurodeles > Pleurodeles waltl. The sequence goes on along the minus strand of NC_090440.1, from coordinate 1,242,335,152 downwards.
GGGCCTGCAATTGTATCTTACCCGGTGGGGTGGGATCGGTAGTGGTGGACCGCGAAGTGCCAGGGTTTCTGGCCAGGGAACATTAGACTCGTTTAGACCGATATCTGTATCGAAGAGTGGTCGGAAAGACCGCTGTCCAGTACGTGAGCGTCTTGTAGTTGGGCCACCATAGTATGTGACACCATAATTGGGCCCCCATAGTATGTGACACCATAAAGTAGTTCAACTGAGAGTGGGTGCTGTGAACGGGTGATAGAAAACTGTATTCCTTGTCTGTAGGATGGGTGAGCCTCCAATAGTCCACTAGTCCAGTATCTGTCATCACATCAGTTAGGAGAGCTCTGTCATGATTATTACCCACATCAAGGGAACCTGTCCTATCAATATTGCATCACAGGCCAGATTCCAGTCCCCCTCCTATTAAATAGCGGGTTGTACCTATTTCGGTCAGAAGGCAATTTAGGTGCAGGAAGAAAAGTCACTTAGAACCAGTCGGCGCATACACGGAATCCACACAAAGGAAGGCGTCTCCCACTTCTAGTTTGGCAAACACGTATCTCCACTCTGGATCATCCCATGTTTTAATGACCGTGACGGGTAGGGTTTTGCGGAGCTATATCGTTACCCCACAATTTTGTTGGGCTCCACCGCCTGTCTCCTGTTATGTAGGGCAGCTGCTAAAAAGCACCTTTCCCACCCAATCTCGGTGTAGTTTACTGGCTTCCACGCTGTCAAGACGTGTCTCCTGGAGAAGAGCTATGTCAGCCCTCTTTGATTGGAGGTAGGACAGTTTTCATTTCTGTTTTACGAAGTTCGTCAAGCCATTCACATTCCAGGAGATTATGGGCCTGATTCTAACTTTGGAGGACGGTGTTAAACCGTCCCAAAAGTGGCGGATATACCACCTACCGTATTACGAGTTCCATAGGATATAATGGACTCGTAATACGGTAGGTGGTATATCCGCCACTTTTGGGACGGTTTAACACCGTCCTCCAAAGTTAGAATCAGGCCCTATATATATTGGGTGAGTCATGTGGGGAGCAGTTCCACACATGCTGGCAGATGGAATGAGTGGGGGAGGGTTATGTTACTAATAGAAACTGTGCAGGTAGGGAGGTAGAGGAGAGACTCCTCGCAGAGCGTTGCAAATTTTGGCTAAATGGACTAGGGGAGGGGAAACTGATGGACACCAGGCAGGCCCCTGTAGAAGGAGGGGTGCGGAGGGGGTGATAGGAGGGAAAGTAGAGAGGAGGAGGGAGGGGGAGGGTGGGTTGGGTAGGATGGAGAGGAAGGGAGGAAAAAAGAAAAAAGAAAAGGGAGTAGGAAAAGAGAGAGAAGGAAAGGGAAAAATCAGCTGTGAATCGGCGAGTAGAGCTAGGGAGCAAAGCCCAAGGGGTCAGGAACAAAAGTTGTCCCGTGTACAAGATATCACCAGTTGGCCAGGAGTAGCAGCAGCGTCCCTCCTCCACACGGCCCCTGAGGTCAGGACATGATTGGCGGAGGAGGGGTTGGGGAGTTCAGTCTTCATTGGACCGTCACAAATGTGAGCTATCAATGTTACTGTGAAGAGATGTTGTTGCCTCTAGTTGTGTTCCTCGAAGCACTCTTAATGGGGGCTTTCAGTGCGTCCATAGTCCGTTTGTGATGTCGTGTCATGCCAAAGGGTCAACCGCTCACATGTATCGCTGCATCGCAGCTGGGAAGTAGTGGTCCTCCCACATTTCAACTTTTAACTATGGGGCCTAACAGTCCATTTGAGCGGTGACCTCTTCCGCGAAGGCTTAGGAGGGGAGAGAGGGAATAGTGGGTAGGGAAGAGGGTAGTCCTATAGGCTACGGAGGTAAAACAATGTCATGCAGAAAGCATCAAACAGTAGTATATGCTACAAATGTAAATATGCATATCATTTTTAGGGAAGGTTCAGTCGAGAACTGATTAGTGCACACATGGGGTATAAACAAGGATACCACAATATAATAACAGTATAACAGTAACATCAACATGTGAGCAGAAACTCATCTGACTGCTGGTTCAGTGGCAGGCTCCCTTGTCTCTCGCCTGTCCTTGGGTCCCTGGTCATCTCACAACATAGCTGCAATGTCAAGAAAGGACTGGGACAGGTTTTAAAGGAGAACAAGATTTGTCTCTTTCTGAGAGTGGAGTGTGGAGCACCACTGCTTGTAACACCTAGCCCCTGTTGTTGTGTGTCCTCGCAACTCCCTCTAGAACTCTGCTTCTGAGATGGTGATTTGGGTCACGTCTATCTGCCCCTCCATGGTCGGGAGTTGGGGGTGGCATATTCTGGCTGTCATTGGGTGGCCCTTGTAGCCGAGCTAAGGTTGCTGTGTCCATGGTTTGGTGCTGTAAATTGACCTGGAAAAGTTGCATATCCTCAGGATCATAGAAGTCTTTGGATATTCAATTTTTGAGGGCCCACATTCTCGCTGGTTCAAAAAGGCTGTATTTCACCCCAAGTTGGCACAGTCTGGGTCTGAGAGCCAAGAACGCTTTCTAGTGTTCATTGGTGTCCTTTGAGTAGTCAGCCATATTGTGAATTTCGCAGCCTTCCGGCTGAAAGGGTCCATGCTCTTGGGCTGCCAGGAGAAGTTGATGGGCCTGCCCGTGTCTCAGAAGGCAAGTGATTGGTCTGGAGGTTCCATCTTGACGTCTTGGCCTCAGCCGGTGCGCCCATTGAAATTCCAATGGTGGGTCGAAGGTTAGTGCAGTCAGTTTGGGAAGGACTGACCTGAGGAAGGACTGAATGTCTGAACTTTCTACGTTTTCTGGAAATCCCAAAAAACAGACGTTATCCCTTTGGCTTCTGTATTCCAGGTCCGTTAGTTTACTGCAAAGGTACAGAAGGTCCTGGTCTCTGTCTTGGACAGTATGCATGTGGGACTCCAACGTCACCATACGGTGTTCCAGCCCTGTTACTCTGGACTGGAAACCTGCTATATCTGATCGCATGGATTTTGTCTCCATTGTCAAGGGAGTTATGGCATTATCCATTCCCTCAAGCCTGAGGCTTACTGCAGTGATCTCCTGAAGTATACAGTCCATGGTCGTGGGCTGCTCCATGTCGGACAAGTTAGGTGGCTGTGCAGGCGGTTTGGGTCCTGCGGCAGGGGATGTTGGACGTGTGAGTTGGAGGGCCTCAGAAAAGAGTACCTGTCATGCCGGTTTGCCTGAAGATTTGCCCATCGCTTTGCCACCGGGCATCTCAGGGCTATTATGTGGGTGCAGCCTTCAAGATCCGCGGTCTGGGGAGGGAGAAGGGGGAGGGAGTCACCCCGTCAAGTCCTCTCCTTCTTTTGGTGGTGACAAGGGTTGGCCGTTTGTAGGCCAGGCAGTGGTTGGCCCTCACGTTGCTATCATATGTAAATCTGGCACTATCAATAGTGTGTTGTGACTGAACTAAACCAATGAGGAATCCTGTGCTGGTTGAGTGAGAGGAAGCATTGCTGATGTCCAAGGCCTGGTGAGGTGGAGGGCACGGTATGGCAAAGCGGCACTGGACAGCTGAGTACCTGGCACCAGTGTCCCCATGCAGCTTCCACTCCTTGACCGTAGTGCTGCGCAGGTTGGGCCCAGCAAGGCCACCAAGAGCACAGGAGAGGAGTGACCCGCTTATGTCTTATGTGGAAGTTGGGCAACTATGGCTACCCCACACAGAGGTAAATTCAAAGGTGCTGGTCCATTGTGTCTCAGCTGGGGTAGTATGTAGAGGAAGAAGGAGGGCCAGAGGTACCACCGCGGGGTGACAGACCCCATTGGCCGGCAGTAGTCAGTTGAGAGAAAGGACTAGAGGTCGGAGGGGCCTCTAAAATTGTGGTAGGAGGCAAAGTTTTCTTCCAGGCTTGGTAGTACGTTGATATGCTCTCAGCAGGGGGGGGAGAGGGCACCAATGCAGCGACGGTATGAGTCATGAGGCTGCGTTTCCCATCTCTCAGATGCACTTACTTCTGCGTCTTGCCCCCATCCCCGTACAGCGCAGCTCTCTCCATGGTCTCCAGCAGATGGAGAACAGTCTCGGGAGTCGTCTCGGGGCTCATGTGGAAAGAATCATGAGGCACGGGTTATTGCTGCCGCTATGGTGTTCCTAGCGCACCTCTCTATGAGGCTCTCCCTGGGTGAGAAGGGAGGGGGTGGAGCCACTGTTTCGGTGCTTCCTGCGACCACAGGTCACGGCTCCACCCTGCTCCCTAGGCCTCCACCTCCACGAGGTTGCACGGCCCGTGGTGCACTCTCCCCTCAGCCCCGCCGTCCTTGGTTCAGTGGCAGTAATTTGTAAGGAGCCTCCCAGGCTCACATGGACAAGTTTACAGCAGCTGTAACACCCCCAACCCCAGCCAAAGCCCACCGCTTCACAGACCATCTTCTGATGTGGCCAGACTACCTGTATGCCGTAACCTTGACCAGCTACAAAGGAATGAGAGAAGATTTGTTGGCAAAGCTTGATAGTGGTTTGGAATATACCATGGCAGTTGTTCTTTGTAGGTGGAGTGGTGACTCAGACTTGCTAGTGGTATAGTGTGTGTTCCTGTTCTTGTGAAATGGTTTAATTGGACTGTGTTGATGGACATGACAGTTTTCGGTAGTGGCTTAAGGGCCTGGGAATTTTCCAACTAATTCCAAACTGATGGTTATACTTTTGCAAAAATGTATTGTATAGTCCATATTTCACCTATTGTCGGACGGAACCTACCACCTCCTTGCACCACAATGGTGTCAGATGTAGTGACATGCAGTGCAACACTTAGTTACCCTTTGTGGCAGATGATGGTTATGCCAGACATCAAGTGTACGAGGGTGTGTTTCACACATTTGTGGGATGATCTAATTTGGTGCAGTAGTATCTCCTAGCTTCCAATACATAATTTATCACTGGCACTTACAACACATCCACAGTGCAGGCTTTGGGAGAGGGTAAACCTATTTTCCACATGGGTCCCTTAGCGCATGTAAGGTCAGGTATGTGCCTTTTACTCATGCTGAGTCCTACTGTTATCCATGATCTTTACAATTTTGCACAAACTCTGCACCATAGATTAAAATAATATTTAATAAATAAATAATATTTAAGCTCAATATTCTTGTGTTGGCATTTGTGGAATGTTAAAATAAGCAGTAATTGATTGTTGGGTTTGTAGGGTGAGTGAGTGGAAAGTGCTTTCTTTTCATTTGCAAATATTAAAGTGTTAAGAAATTATTTTATTTTGGTTATTTATTCACTTATTATTTATAAAGATTGTTAATTAAAAATACATATTTTGATATGTTATTGTGTATGTTGGTGAATTGGTTGGGAATTATTTTTGCTTTATATATGTTTTATTAAAATATTGGTTGCTAATCTATTTTCAAAGCCACATTAATGTACACTAAATCATAATTTCAGATTCATTTTAATATCACTATTCAAAATAATTCCAAATCGTAATATTTTATTTTTAGATTAGCATTGAATAGATAACATAAATCTAATTATTTTTAGAAAATGTAATTTTGCAGTTTGTAACACACCCATTTTAATAAATGTGATACTGCAATATTTATTATTTTTGTACCAATAAAATAAAATTAAATATCAATACTTTCTGTTGTTTACATTAGATTTTCTAAATGAAACGATGAAGCCAAACCAATTTTAATTTTCCATGAAGGACAGGGATGGAGCAGATGATGCCCATGCGAATAAAACATCCAGGAGGCATTTAATTTGCAACTAGACAAGGGGACTTGTCAAGGGGGACTGGTGCCAGGCTTACAATGCTGTTGATTCAACTCGAGACTCCAGAGAAGAGTATTAAAGTGTCTGCAAGTTTCCAAGAGCCTGCATTCCGTGCTCTGCGGGCTCCCGTGATACCGTTCTCTGGGACTTTTGCAATATAGAAGCTTAAGGAACTGAAGAAGTGAGGAGGGGAACTTGGTAGCAGCAGGTGAGGGGATCCAAGCCAGAAGTGGTTCACAGTGCGTTTAGGGGGAGAGGCAACTCATACTGGGGGTGGGGGAGGGAGGAGAAAAATGAGTTTAATAAAAAAAAAAATACTTACCTGAATCATCGCTGCCATCAACACTGAGCCGCTCCTCTTGCCTTCAATGTAGCCCCAGGCACAAGCTCCCAGCCTGCCCTGCGGCCAATTTGAATGATGCTGTAATGCTGCTGGCAGCATGACAGCAGCATTCAAATTGGTCAGAGCGACAAGCCAGGGCACTCCAAGGCAGAGTGGGAGTCTCTGCCTGCTGTCTCAAATCCGGCAACACACTGCTGGGATGGAGAGAGCCTAGTGCACATGCGTGTTTGGCTGGCCCGAGAGAGTTGGACATAAATACATGCGCACTGAGGGGGAGTGCTCTGCACTTCCCCTCCATGCTTGTCACAGCCCGTGGCCTCGCCCCTTTTACAATAAAACGATAATAAATACAGTTTATTATTGTTTTATTTTTAAAGTTTGGCAGATGCTGCTGCTGGTGGAGCGACCCTCCTCCACCTTAGCAGAAGAGCTGTGCCTGATCCAAACTTAATTCCATATGTCTAGCTCCTGTATAGTATAGACATTGCCTTTGTGTCTTGGCTCCACTGCCTCAGAGATATTTAAACAATGTGCCCAGTTGCTTTGACTTTTTACTGTTGCATGTATTTTAGATAGCACTTAATACTGGGGCATGCCAAACGTGTTGGCAAAATCCACATTTTTAGATTAGGAAACAGTTGCTTAAAGTTTCCTCATCAAACACTAGTGTGCTTTGTCTGAGACTACTAAATTACTGATGCTAGTTATAAAACTCAGATGACGAAGGCCCAAAATCATACTTTTCTCTGCTAGATCACACCACTTGGTAACCTGAGAGAAAGTAAGATGCCACCAAGGGCGTAGCTTACGGGGGGGGGGGGGTTGGGGGGGTAGTTGCTTGGGGTGTTAAACACCCATAATATATATATTATCTGGTAAACGGGTACAGCTGCTTTCAGTAGGATATGGTGTGGTGTCTGTCAGAATTGACCAGGAATTTTTACATATACACAGAAAAAACACACGCACACTCTCTCTGTCTCTCTGTTTTAAAAGTCTTTAAAGGTTTTGGTTACTTTAACAAATATTGGGCCTGATTCTAACTTTGGAGGACGGTGTTAAACCGTCCCAAAAGTGGCGGATATACCACCTACCGTATTACGAGTTCCATAGGATATAATGGACTCGTAATACGGTCGGTGGTATATCCGCCACTTTTGGGACGGTTTAACACCGTCCTCCAAAGTTAGAATCAGGCCCATTGTGTTTACTCTCACCTATTACCTCTACCAATCCGTGTTGCTCTCCCTTTCCACTGCTGCTTAAGTCCCCTTCATGCTCCCTGCTTGTCCTTTAATATACTTTAACGTGATATGCCAACGTGATTGTTGAAAAAACTAACACTCATACTTTCCCCCGATCTTACTAACCAAGCTACATCCCTGGATGCCACACGCCTTCCAGCCATCTGACAAAAGGTAACCAAAGACAAGATTACTAGGTGATGTTTCTGTTTCAATGGGGACACTCTGTTCAAGTGCAAGTTTCTCTTGTGTTCACAATGGCGAAGGCAAAAAATTTACATAGGTCAGGAAGGTTCACTGCCAGCTAGTGTAATCGAACATAGCAGCGGTTCCCAACCTGGGGTCTGGGGCCCCCAGGGCTCTGTGACACATTCTCAGGGAGTCCGCAGGCCTGGGCCGGCAGGAAGGCCCTTCTCCAGCTGGGGTGTCTGACAGAAAAGATGCGTGTTTTTATATTTATTACTTTCTTTGTCCAGCAGCTTTAAAGCACTGCAAAGCCATGTTCAGGCAAAAATAAAAACATCAAGATAAGTCTGGTGATTAATGTTCCTGCTAGAGAGAGATGGCAGTTTTGTCTAGTGGCAGTTTTGCTCATCTAAGGTAGTCCAGATGGTTAATATGCCTGCTGCAAAGAAGGTTTATCTTGCAAAGAAAACTATTGTATGTGCATATCACGCTGGGTTACTGTTTTTGTTACAGAGCTGCATGCAAACTACATGGCACAAATTAGAAAGTTATGGTTTTTTTTTCCAGTCTTTCATTTTCCGTATGCTGCTCAAAATGGTGTGCTTACATAGAAATACATTTGTATTATTAAAGTAACTGCTCTGTTATGTTCTGAACGCTGAGTTTGTGCTTCTCCAGACCAAGCACTCTTAGAAAATGCCTGCCAGTGTGGATGACATGTCAATCCTACACCTTGTATTCACTGTAAAGTCCTCTGATACCCTTCACTGGTATGAGAAGTGCTCTAAAAAAATAAATGGTATGTGACAGAGATGTTATGGAGAGGAGAGAGGCCCTTATAGTTTTACTTCCTTTCCCCACCAAATATTTATGTGAAAACGTTTTCTCAGATCTTATGTACCTAAAAAAGTAAAACCAGAAATTGCTTGGGAAATGCAGAATTTGACCTGAGAATTCAACTTTCCAAAGTAAAAGGAAACATTGAAGAGTTAGTCGCCAAGATGCACTGCCAACCTTCCCATAATTTGTTTTGATTTTTGCATATTTTTTCAATATTAAAAAAATAATCATCTATATTTAGTAATTTAGGTATTTGTTTGGTGTGTACTTGTTTGGGTATATTTTGCAAATTAAATTAATGTTTGACAATTAAACCGTACAAATTGCTTGTGGTCCCCAGCTTCCAGTAATGATTCAGTGAGGGTCCTCAAGAGTCAAAATGTTGGGAACCACTGCACTATAGCATCTCACATCGTTACTGTGGTCCCAATTACAAGTTGATCAGAACATTCTAGTTCTTACAAACCCCTAATAATAACAGGGACCGGAATTCTGAGGTGGGTGATATTTACTCTTTGATTACCGAATGCATTAATAATCTATCCCTTTGTTTATTTTTGGCAGGTCAAATCAGTCAGAATTTAACTTGATGAAAGCAGTGCTTTAAATTGTCAGGTACTCTCCGGTACTGAATACCTGCAGTTCTTCAATTTGAAAGGGTGAGTACCTGCACTTTTCAGCTCTGCAGGCAATATATTTATTAGGAGAGTACCAACACTTCTCAGGAGCAAGCAGGTACTCTAAAGAGTGAGTACCTGGACTTCTGTCGTTCCATTTGAAGCACTGGTTGAAATTGTAGAGTATTTACCATATCATGCTGATTTTTGTGTGGTAAGCACCACCTTCTTCATGGTATTCCCCAAGAACCTGTGATAGGTGTTATTGAAAGCACAATATTGTTCCTTGTGAAGTGCGATAAATAGCTCATTCATTCTGACAAACCTGGAGTCAGACAGAGCCTGTGATTTCTTTCTTCAGAGGCATTGTTTATAAGTTTATATATTCTCCTGCTGTGCCACTTTGATTTAGCGTGCAGTTTTCAAATATCTCCAAACTGCATTTAGTGCTACTGACACTATTGCAGCACATGTGTTTCAGCAAATCTTTGCTCCACTCTCCAAGGAGGTACATGATCACCTTTGCACCGTAGTTTTCGTTCCTAAGGCGAATGCTGGGTGATAAAAGCAGTATTTCTCTTCTTTCAGAATGCCTCAGGCAGTAGTACAGACAAAACTGCACAAGCATTCAATCAGATAATGTTCACCTGATATTCATCTGCGAGTGTCGCAGCGTGGAGTGGGACACCTTCAACCACGAATGACTGTAACTGTCAGCACTTTCCAGTCGGGAAATGTAGTTCCGCGTTCTGATTGTGAATGAAAAACTACAAGTCCCAGAATGCAAAATATTGTTGACCCCCATGGTGATTGCAGCTATTTGACACGGGGCAGCTTCCCAGTATGAATTTACCCAGCTGAAAATAGCAGTACAAAATACATTGTTCACTTTTATTGTCAATTATAGCTTTTATTATTACCCCTCTTAAAGTACTGATTTTGGCAGCCTTTTAAGGATAAAGTACTTATAAACCACAGAGGGTAACCCATGAACCCCAAAGGGCTGGGTGAAAAGTAAGCATTACATACAACAATGCCCAAAGGGGAAAAGCCAGAAAAATATTCATACATCATAAAACAACATAGGTGAAAAATAGAAAAACACTTTATTCATATAAATATATATTCATTCATATACAAATACATCTAAAAACATCTTAGTATGTTAATCCTATAAGGACACCCAATAGACAACACACCGAAAGATAGACAGTGTGAGAGAAAGTGCTCGTGAAAAATGACAGAAAAAGGAATAATAGATATTCAATTCAATCCATAACCTATACAAAAAACATTAAAAACATTCGGTTGGTTCTTTTTTGCTGCATTGACCCCATTCCAAATCCTCTCAGAAACTAAAACAATTCCTTCAGTCCTCCAAGGAACCTATGCAGAAACCAATCCGAACTGTGACATAAACGTTGACGTTTCGACCCCTCAACACCTTGGGCCAAATCTCAGCACCACAATGGGTCTTCTTCAGGACTAACTGATGGGAGCCCCTTAATATATCCTCTGACTCCGTCACTTTTCTACTTATCTACTTATCAGGAGATTGAATCTGTTTATAAATTCCACTTTAACCCCATATATCGGGTTACTGATCAATTCCATGTATTCTTCATCCATGTATGAGCCCTCGTAAGACTGATCGTTATCAAACCAAAAGTTTATTGCATTGTTGTCTGTAATGCTTGTTTTAAGGATGAAAGGCTGAGGCAGAAATCACGAGAATCGAACTCTGCTTCAGTATTTTTACATTTTGCTGGGCTCTCTTGAGCTAGCTTGTTAACCCTGCTGAGCTGTGTAAGAGTCTAATAATATTCAGAAGTGAATCGCTTGAAGACATTTATAAAGTCCTTTTATATTAGGTGATGGACGGTGTGAGGATCAGGAGTTCTGACCAAACTAAAGTGCTGTATTGTCAAAATCAAAATGTCATTTATTGTTTCAGTTAGTTAAAACCATAACAATTTTATCAGTTACATAATAAAGGCATTCCAATGTAATTACAATTTCCTGTAACTGGGTAAATTATATGGGAAAAATAGAAAGCGAATCGATCAATGCGAATAGAGACAGTATTTTCTCAGCCTATAATTAAAAAGGTGTGCCGGTTTTGTCAGTCTAAAAATGTCAGAATCACTTGAATATGATACAACATTCATCAATAACCTGTAATTTAGGAACATGCGTGAAAAACCTGTAAAATCCTCTCAAATGCCTCAGATTATAATAAAGATACAGATTTGGTCGGTCCGGAAGTTCAAAGTGTTTGAGTATGACACATCATTCAGTTACTGTCATGGGGATTAAGCATGCCATAGAACTTATGAAACCTCCAATATATGAGACACCCAACCACCAGGAACTAGCGCGTCTCATCTTTAAAAAGATTTATAGACGTGAAATCTGGAAAGACCTGTGATGCCCTGTGCGTTCAACGAATCCCTTGATCCTTCTAACGCGCCCCTTTATGACTAATTTATTCACTTTGGGACTCGTTTTAGGCAAATTAATCTTTTGACCCTGATTGAAGACACCTTAGGACGAGACAACTAATCAGCATGTCAATCAATATGTCAATAACGTCATCAATATTTACCACAATAAGACACTTCAAATTAGTCAAAAACATTAATAAAACTCAGAAACCACCATGACCTTTCAGTCATGAATAATCACACCAATTTAGTACTATTATATGAAGTTTATTCCCTATTGATTACAATTCTACTAGTAAGTTTATGAGTCTCAAAACCAAGAAACACATTAGCATAGTCACAATATGGCAACTCTGATAAGATTTCATCATCAAAGCAATAATCACGAATATTAGAATATAGCACAACGTCAACATAGGTTATCCTTAGCAGAGTATCATCATCACGTTATTCAACAAAGCATAGATTTGGTCATTTGTCTATTTGCGTCAGTTTAGTGAACTCCTCATCTAACCTCAAATCAGCATTGGCATGTTGGGCTTCATGCAAAACAATTTAGTAACACCAATTTGGAAACCATCTAACGAAGGTCTCTGTCAAAAGAAGCAGTTGGTACCTAGAAAGGAAAAGCAAACAGACAATTACAATTTCATTGTCATATAGTTACCCTCCGTATTGGGTCAGCACTCAGGTTCGGTCTTCGTCATCAGGACATCAGTTGATTCGCCATCAGGAATTCAGCAGTCGGATAAAGGGGCACTTCCCTCATAAGGAGGTAAAGTGTAAATGGGCAATATAAGGGCAAGGATGGTTTGAAGAACCAAACAGCAAAGTCTCTCTGCAGAGTAACAGAGTGTCTGGGTCACAGCAAAACGCAACAGCATCTCCCTCTCCTCTATCTCCTAGTCTCCTATTCTCTCCTGTTCTGATTTACTTCCTTGTGTCAAGGGTTTTTATCCCTTTTCTGTTGTTCAATCCCCTAAAATGTTATTGGTTGAGGGGTTGCACCCCACTATCTCCCTCCAATAGAGTTTCAATTATTTCATTGAATTTGTCACCCCATAACTGTTCTCACGTAGTTTATTAGTCCTTATGATTGACGTCTTCAGTGGGTAGAATGTCCGGTATGATTTCATACTCTCGTGGTCTTCTTTGCATCTTTAGTCAGTGGCTCCATTGTCTGTACCGGTTCAGGCGACCTTGTACCTGCAAGTAGTCTACACTGTTGCGTTCAGCAAGATGTTTCACTAAGCAAGTCGAATTTCATAGGAACGGATCTACTACAGTTACATTCATCTGTTAGTTTGGAGAAAAACAAGAGTTCTTGTCCTTCAGCAAGTCAGCACTCTGCACGTTAGAAAAACACATTTAATATGAAAGGCAGGCAGCTAGGCCTCAACTCATAATAACTAAGGTCTAATGATTTATTAGCAGAACTTTTACATATAACCTTTTATTATTAGTGCAAAATCATATCTTAACATAACTTTTCAACATTATTAGTCAGTTTCATTAGTCATTGTATATATTGACGGCCACTCCCCGTGGGCACATTTCAAGCGCATGTTTTAGCAAAATACATTAATACATTTTATATGCAGCATTATTACACATTAGTTCATAAACATTTCACATTAATATAAGCTACGCTCTCCCAGTCCCTCCTCTGATGACACTTGTCATCACACAAAATCTTTCCCTTCACAACCTCTCATTTTCACAACAACAATGGCGCTCATTTATCATTTTTCCAGACTCCGCCACTCTTTGCTAAAAGAATGTCTAAAGCAAGCCGATTTTGAAGAGTCATAGCTCTTTCCGCAGCAAGTTCAGTATCCATCAGGAGTATAGCCCCTGTGAAGTTTGTCAGCATGTTATCCACAATAGTAGACAACTTTTGAATCTTAATGAAGTCTAAAATAACCCCTACTGAAGGAATTATGGCTCCAAATATGTCACCAACGACAGCAGCCGCTGTCTCTCGCTTTTGTCTAGTATGTTGTAATTCAGACATTTTAGGAATTTGCTTTAAGTCATCAATCTGGTAGATCTTTGAGAAAACTATTCCGAGATAACATGTCCCATAACATCCCTTTGGAAGACGGTAATAAGCATTAAGCCCACATATATAATAGATCCCAGGGATCATTGGTTCCTGTCCATATAACATGAATGTCCATTTACTCTGAAACAAAAACACATGCCTACATTCACTCGTTCCCACAAATAAAGTGTCATGCTCAGATTTTGGCCTATATATGCAAAGCCTTCCTACGTGTAATGCATCGATAGCTAACTTCCCTGTGTCTTTATAGCAGTGTAAGCATAATCATTTGCAAGCATGCATTTTTCTAAACCCTTTTCTAGCCTTTACTTTAATGCTTTCCGTCTATCATCAGTGTGATCTAAGAAGCTCTTTTCTACAGTTGTTAATAAGCAGGTTAGATTATTGCGGTGCGCATAAGCTGTCCCAAATGTCAGTGTCGGCTCAAAGAAACCCACAACTAATTTTATGCTGTGTTCTTTAGCTAGCTAATGTAGAAACTCAATCACAGCCACAAAGGAAAACACTACATCTAAGTTAGAATAGAAGTATTGAACAAGTTCTTGATCATAGAATCTTGTTAACAGCAAACTACAGCTTATCCCGTAGGTTAATGGCAGACTATGATAAGTAACCCCTTCTTGTACTGATGAAGGAATCTTTGTGCATACATAGCAATTTTTCGCATCCATTGCGTCAACATACTCATTCAGCAAGCAATAGAAAACGTTAGTAGATAGTTCCCCTTTTGGATTAGTTCCCTCATGCAAGTATTTTGCATTCTGCTCAAACTTCTGCCATAGTGTTAGTGAAGCAGTCTCAGGATTTGAAGCATTGTTAGTCACTTTCTTATCCACCAATGACATTCCCACAATCACACCTATAATTATTATTGCATACACAATTCCCAGAATAGCACTCAACCAACCACACATCCTACCCTTATTATTATTATCTCTAGTATAACTTCAGGTCGGTAAAGAATCAGACAGCAGAATAATACAAAGCAAACAATCAACTTGAGGACAATATAAAAGCTCTCTTTTTTTTTTGCTCTGTGCAAAGTCTCTCTCTTTCTCTGCGAGTATTTACAGCATTTCACTCACTCCAGGACCCCTTTGTCAATTCAGGTTAGCAGCTTGTCATAATCGTTTATTTTTCAGAGTCAATTCAGGTTAACAGTGTCACATCCGGTAATTTGTCAGTCTCTTTTCTCAGCTTTTCAGCTTCCAATTTCAATTTCAATTTAACACAGTCTCTTTCTAAAGTTTAATTCAGGTGCCGTAGTATTGACCTGGAACCTCTTGATCAAAACAGAACGCCAAGAATTCTTGTTTCCATTCAGCTGATGTTGCAAATGCCCATTCTGGACCTGCGTACCTTCTGTTTGCAACTCTTTTTCTTTTCAGTTTGTGTTCACCCTGCAACTCTCCTTCACTGAGATCTTCTTTCCTGGTTGTATCAACTTCTTCCTCTATTGCTTCATTAGGGATCACCTTCTCCCCTGCAGCTTGTGGCTCAGGCCAATTATCTCCTTTAAGTGTTTTCTTCCTGTCTGGCCTTTCAGGACGTTGAACAGGGCCTCCTCTTGCTCTACGTTGTTTTCTCTTGATGGACCTGCAAGCGGCTCAGGAGGAGTCAGAACACCTCGACTTCCTTCTGCCTCAATCCCTTCACCTTCAGGGTCTTTTATGGGCTCAACTTCAAACCCGTATCCATCTGCTTCTGGGAGAACCTCTCTTTGTGTTGTTTCCCCTGATTCCCCAGCTGCGATAGGCTCACTGTCACCCCTCTGGATCTTGTTTACGGTTTGAGTGACTAAGCTTTCCTCAGCAGGCTCTCTTTCAGTCTCAGTTCCCCTTTGAATACTCTCCGGCCCTGAGACTTCCTTCTCTGCAGCTGTTGTTTTGGACCCTTCAAGATCCTCATCAGTTGGACACGTCACCTTCTTTGTGTGACTGGCATGTATCCATTTCAGAAGACCTGCACATTTCACAGCAGTAGTTGTTGTTAGTATCACTTGATGCGGCCCCTTCCAACGTGGCTCCAGACACGATTTCCTCACGTGTCTCTTGACAACCACCCAATCACCAGCTTTCAGGGTGTGACCTGGATCACTTATCAGTGGCAATGTGGTAGCCTCCATCTGGTGAGAAAAAGAGCGGACCACGTCAGCCAGACCCTTGCAGTAGTCCAACACCATATCATCCGTGATATTCACAAGAGCATTTGCAGGTACTGTGGGCAATCGCATAGCTCGGCCCATTAGTATTTCATGGGGAGACAGTCCTGTTTTCTTGTTAGGTGTATTTCTCATTGACATCAGTACTAAGGGCAATGCATCTGACCACTTCAAATAGGTAACTGCGCACCTTTTTGCCCTTCTCGACTTCAAGGTACCATTCATCTGTTCCCCTAGTCCTGATGCTTCAGTGCGATAACTACAATGCAGCTTCTGCTCAGTGTTTAATGTGGCACACAAGAGCTTAATCACCTCATTGTCGAAGTGTCTGCCCCTATCTGATTCTAAAGAGATTGGGAATCCGAAACGTGGTATTAACTCCCTAAGCAGCAGCTTTGCTACTGTGAGACTGTCATTCCTACGTGTAGGGTAAGCTTCAATCCAGTGGCTGAAAATGCACACAATCACCAACACGTACCACAATCCTCCACACACATACATTTCAATAAAGTCCATCTGTATCCTGCTAAATGGACCTCCAGCTCTCCTAACGTGGCTCATATTCACCACAGTCCCCTTCCCTGCATTCATCTGCTGACAGATGATGCACCTGTGACAGATAACCTCTGCAGCTAGCCTGAATTTTGGATTGAACCAATCGATTTTGAACAACCTGATCATTGTGTCTCTCCCAACATGTGCTTGACCATGGTAAAACCTCGCAAACTGTGACAAAAGACTGTTTGGCAAAACCATTTTTCCCTCCTCTGAGACCCATAAGTTGTCAGACCTCTGTACACATTGCATTCTCTGCCAGGAGTATTTCTCCTCTTTGCTAGCACGTACCTGCAGTGATTTTAGCTCATCTAATGTGTCAACCACCCTTAATGCAAAGTTTAAGCATGTTTCATTTTCAGTTTCAGGTAACAATTCCCACTGATCCCGAAACGATATACAGTTCAATGCACAAAACCTTGCGACTTGATCTGCATAGCCGTTTCCCATTGATGCAAAGTCTTGTGACTTAACATGAGCATTGCATTTCACCACGGCAATTTCAAGAGGTAATTGAATAGCATGCAAAAAATCCTTAATCTTTTGGCCATTTTTCACTGGAGAACCAGAAGAGGTCATAAAACCCCTCTGTGACCATAACTGGCCAAAATCATGTACAATTCCAAATCTGTATCTGCTATCAGTATAGATAGTGACTTTCAAGTTTTCAGCTGAGTGGCATGCCCTAGTTAGAGCAATTAAATCTGCCACTTGAGCAGAGTACACTCTTTCGAACCAGGAAGCTTCTAAGATACCAGAGATTGTACCCACAGCATATCCAGTTCTCAGTACTCCTACTGAGTCTCTCAAGCATGAACTATCAACAAAGCTAATGTAATCTTTTTCTTCAAGTCTGGTATCTTTGATATCAGGCCTTGGTTTGGTGCACAGATCTGTTACCTCAAGACAATCATGTTCTACTTCCTCTGCATCATCAATGTCTGCATTTTCAATAGTAAGTAAAGTTGCCGGGCTCAATACAGTACATCTCTTAAGGGACACATTCGGAGACCCCAGTATAATGGTCTCACATTTTGTAAGGCGTGCATTTGTCATGTGCTGTGTCTTGGTTCGGGTTAACAAGATTTCAACTGAATGGGGGACCATTACTGTTAAAAGATCTCCCATCGCTATTCCTTCACGCTGGGTGAGGCTTTGACCAACTGCTGCAACTGCACGCAAACAACCCTGTAAGGCTGCTGCGACTGGGTCCAAATTAGCTGAAAAATATGCTACTGGGGGGTTTGCACCTCCATGGATCTGTGTCAGGACAGACAAAGAATAAGCATCCCGTTCATGACAAAACAGTACAAAAGGCTTTGCGTAATCAAGCATACCTAAAGCTGGTGCCCTGCACATACTTTCCCTCAATTCCATGAATGTCTTCATCTCTTTCTCGGACATGGTTATGGCACCCGGGCCATCCTGAACTTCTTTGACAGTCAGTCTTATCAAGGGTTTAGAGATAATCGAGAAGTTGCGGATCCACTGACGACAGAAGCCCACCATTCCCAAAAACATCCTAACGTCTCTTTTTGTTGTCGGGGGATTCATCTGCAGTATGGCTGTCACTCTCTCTTTGGATATTTTTCTTGACCCTTTCTGAATCAGGTGACTTAAGTACTTTACCTCTTTCTGACAGTATTGTAGCTTCTTTGGGCACATTTTATGTCCATTCTTTCCCAAATGGTTCAGTAAGGCAATTGTGTCGTACCTGCAGTCATCTTTCGTCCTCGACGCAATTAACAAATCATCAATGTACAACACTAGAGTCGAACTGAAGGCAGTTCTAATGACTCCAAGTCTTTCTTCAATATCTGATTGAAGATGGAAGGCGACTCAGAAAACCCTTGAGGAATTCTGCACCAACTGTAACCTTTTCCAGGAATTTGAAACTGAAGAGAAATTGGCTATCCTCATGAAGAGGCACCAAAAAGAATGCTTGAGACAGGTCCACAACTGTGAGCCACTCTGTATCACACAGAACCTGAAACATGATTACAGCTGAATTTGGCACTATGGGGCAACACTTTACCACAATCTCATTTATTTTCCTCAGGTCTTGAACAATTCGAACTTTCTCACAAGGCTTTTTCAGACCCATTATTGGTGAATTACATGGGCTACTCAGCACTTCTTTCAGAACCCCTTGCTTCACAAAGTCTGCAATTATCTGTGCTACTTAAATGAGGACATCTTGTGCCATGTGGTACTGCGGTACCTGGGGGAACACTGCATTTGGCTTCACCTCTACTTTAACCGGTTCTACTCCTTTTATCAGTCCCACTTCCTTTCCTGTCAGGTCCCACACTTTCTCTGTCACTGTTCCTGCAACTCGGCTGGTAAGTCATTCACTGTAAGCATTGGGAATAGGGTTATCAAAGGGTATTCCTCATTTGCGGTCTCCGTCTCTAATTCTGGAAACTGACAATCGTCACCTTCATCATCACTGTTTGTCTGCACCTCAATCCCTTCATTGGAACAGGTAATCGAACACCTCATATTGATTGCACAGTGAGGTGGTCATTCTGACCTCGGCGGTAAAAGGCGCCTACCGCCGGTCAGAAATCCTCCATAATCCCGCCGCGGTCGCGGAAACCCGCCACGGTCATTCTGACCCGCAGAAGGCAAACCTCCGAAAATCCGACCGCCACAACAGACCGCCAGACCAGCGGTCGGCGGAAAGGTGGAGGTGACCAAACCTCCACCGCCACGCCAACAGAAATACGCCCATCCCATTACGACCCACGAATCCACGCGGCGGTCATTCAAACGCGGTATTCCATTGGCGGGACACACCGGCGCGGTCAGAATACACACCAACGAACAAAACTCACCCACATTGGACGATTTGAATCCCACACACCTGATACACATACACACACCACTCCCACACACACAATACAATATAAAACACCCACCCACATCACCCACAAACCCCTACGCTTACAAAATCGTAAAGAAGGCAAGAGCGAGACACCAGCATCCAAAACATAACAGCCACAGCCACTCAACACCATCACCCACACACTATCCACACACAAAACAACACACACCACCACACTCAACTCACTTAAATACACATACTCCACCCCACACATCATACACACCACCCCATGGCACCCCAAAGACAACCCCGCTTCACAGACGAAGAACTCAGGGTTATGGTGGAGGAAATCGTTCGTGTAGAGCCCCAGCTGTTCGGCACACAGGTCCAATACACCAGCATTGCCCGGAGGACGGAGCTATGGCAGAGGATTGTCGACAGGGTGAACGCAGTGGGACAGCACCCCAGAAATCGGGAAGACATCAGGAAGCGATGGAACGACCTACGGGGGAAGGTGCGTTCCATGGTATCCAGGCACAACATCGCCGTGCAGAAGACTGGCGGAGGACCCCCACCTCAACCCCCACAATTCACATCATGGGAGGAGGAAGTCTTGAACATCCTGCATCCTGACGGCCTCGCAGGAGTCGGCGGAGGAATGGATACTGGTAAGTTGAAACTTCAATACTGCTTCCCCCCCACCTGCATGCCAAATCAGACCCTAACCCTCACCCCCATCCTCGAACCCCACCCTCACCCCCACCCTCACCCCCACCCTCACCCCCACCACCATCCTCACCCCCACCACCATCCTCACCCCCACCCCCACCACACCTATTCCCCGCCAATGTCTCACCATCACAACCCACTCATCCCAAAACCTAGGCCTGCATGCGTCCACTAAGCATGGACACCCATCACCAAAGCATGCCCAATGCATATACACATCCCCCCCACAAGCCACCCTCACCAAAGCCCCCACACACGAATGCCAGCACTTGGGGACACGAGAACCCACAGATACACCCATATGCGACACATTGAAACTATAACCATACCTCTATACCCCTGCAGGACCCGACCGTCAACACACCGCGGCGGAGGGGCCAGAATTATCCACACCCCCCACCCAAGAGGCCGTCAGCAATGACAGCAGCTCTGTCGATCTGGACACCGATGACCAGCCCGGACCATCGGGGACCTCTGGACAGTCGGTTCCCCTCACACAGGCACAGGCCACTATAGACCCTAACCCCTCTGGGAACACCAGCACAGCTCCCACCCAGCGGGCCCATGCCTCTGTCTCCAGGGCGCGTCAATCTGCGGTGTGTCTACCACTACAGGGCACCCAGGATAACCCACCACCCCAACAACAACAGGGACCTGGGGGCAGTGGTAGTGGGCACACCGGCCAGGGGGCAGAGGCCCAGGGAAACAGGGCAACTCGGCAGGCAGCTGTGCGACAGGGGGGGGAGGAGAGGCCCAGGGAACCCACTCTCCACGAGGTCCTCACCACCATCATGGGAGCATACAACCGCTCCCAGGAGACGATGGCGACGGTACTGGCCCGGTTCCAGGAGATCCAGGTGCTGCAGGAGGAACACTATCGGGGGTACAGGGAGGACATCCGAGCCATCAACACCACCCTGGTTACCATGGTAGGGCTGCTGCAGGACCTCGTAAACAGCAGGGCGGACACTGAACAACACCCAAGGGCCCCTGCCACTAGCCGGGACCAAGAACAGCCATCCACCTCCGCCGGCGCTAGTGGACAGGAGGCCCCCGCACAGCAGCAGCCCACCAGACCCCCACCTCCTGCAGGAGAAGAACCACCCCGCAAGAGGGCCCTGAGATCTCGCAAGACAGAGTAGGATGTCAAGACCCCCGCCAGCAATGGATACCACCTGATGTCATCCCACTGTCCCACATTGTCACCCTGTCCATCCTCGAACTGCCCATGCTCCATCTCTCCACAGGCCTCTGGACAATGCACCTGTGTGACTGTTACTCTGGACTCTGCCATGGACATTCCTTCACCATAGCCCCCACCCACTTGAAACCACCCATCCCATTTTGAGCACTTCAATAAACACCTATTTTGCACCAAAATATCAGGAGTCTGGCTGTGATTTCAATAGATTGTAATTGACATGACAGTGCAAATATGTCCTTGTACATGGTGAAGTCAACAAACAGCTGCCACAAAGCTGTAGTCCATGGGGAAACGAAGCACAGGACTCGTAGTGGGGACCCCAGATCTGAAATAGGGAGGGAAAAGCCAAAACTCAGTCATCATACACTGGGGCAAATAGACAGGCAGCAGAGATGCTGCAGAGTAGTTAACTTTTACTAAATTATCTTTGAAATGTTACCTGTGTCCTATTGGAAGTACTGTTCAATGATTCTGTCCCTGTTGTCTGTTTCAGCCCCGTCGTCTTCCTCCTCGTCACTCTCCTCAGGTTCCACCGCTGCCACAACACCACCGTCTCGACCATCCTCCTGCAGGAAAGGCACCTGGCGGCGCAAAGCCAGGTTGTGAAGCATGCAGCAGGCCACGATGATGTGACACACCTTCTTAGGTGAGTACATTAGGGATCCACCGGTCATATGCAGGCAGCGAAACCTGGCCTTTAGGAGGCCAAAGGTGCGTTCGATCACCCTCCTAGTACGCCCATGGGCCTCATTGTACCGTTCCTCTGCCCTGGTCCGGGGATTCCTTACTGGGGTCAGTAGCCACGACAGGTTGGGGTACCCAGAGTCCCCCACTAGCCATACACGGTGTCTCTGTAGCTGTTCCATCACGTAAGGGATGCTGCTATTCCTGAGGATGTAGGCGTCATGCACTGACCCTGGGAATTTGGCATTTACATGCGAGATGTACTGGTCAGCCAAACACACCACCTGGATGTTCATTGAATGGTAACTTTTTCTGTTCCTGTACACCTGCTCCCTGTCTCTTGGGGGAACCAAAGCCACATGGGTCCCATCAATGGCACCAATTACGTTGGGAATATGTCCAAGGGCGTAGAAATCACCCTTCACTGTAGCCAGTTCGCCCACCTCAGGGAAAATGATGTAGTTCCTCACGGATTTCATCAGGGCAGACAACACTCTGGATAACACCTTTGAAAACATGGGCTGAGACATCCCAGAAGCAATTCCCACGGTTGTCTGAAATGACCCACTTGCCAAGAAATGGAGTACTGACATGACCTGCACCAGAGGGGGAATCCCTGTGGGTTGGCGGATGGGGGACATCAGGTCGGGCTCCAGCCGGGCACACAGTTCATGGATAGTGGCACGGTTAAGACGGTAGGTCAGGATAATGTGGCGTTCTTCCATTGTCGACAGGTCCACCAGCGGTCGGTACACGGGAGGATTCATCCGTCTCCTCGCCCAACCCAGCGGACGGTGCCTAGGAAGGACAACATGGAGCACACAGTCAGGCAACCCACAGGTACGTACTCACAGCTAGCACAGTATACGATTCTCTATGCAGTGAATGGCGTGTATGAGTGGCTATGCAAGGCCTAGGCCTGTGTGACGCAGTTGAAATTGAGCCATGTGGGCCCTGGAAATGGCGGCTGCCTGACCTGTGAAGTGTGACAATGGGATGTGAGGTCAATGCGCTGGCGTGGCACACCGCGGCGGGCGGCGGGCCAAGACCGCGGCGCGAAGCCGCATTGGTTAACATTGAAGCCTATGGGTTTCAGGAGCCAATGGCGAAGGGCGCCGGCGGTGGCGGGACACACCGCCGCGGTACGCACCGCCGCGGACGTGACCGCCATTTTCTATCTACTTATCCACTTGCGACTTGAACTTTCACAGGAGAGGACCTATACTGCAAGTGTTGCTGTGACCTCGGTCTGGAAGGGACAATGGCTGCTGCGACTGGGGAAAGGGCCCCTGCCTTCACTGGAGAGGAGTTGGAAAAACTTGTGGATGGGGTCCTCCCCCAGTATGCGCTACTCTACGGTCCTCCAGACCAACAAGTGAGTTTAATTCAATATGGATTTGGGGCCACTGGCTGGCGGGGGGCCTGGCGGGGATGGGGTGCATGTTGGGGCTGGCGGGGGGCCTGGCGGGGGGCCTGGCGGGGATGGGGTGCATGTTGGGGCTGGCGGGGGGCCTGGCGGGGATGGGGGGCATGTTGGGCCTGGCGGGGGGCCTGGCGGGGGGCCTGGCGGGGATGGGGTGCATGTTGGGGCTGGCAGGGGGCCTGGCGGGGATGGGGGGCATGTTGGGCCTGGCGGGGGGCCTGGCGGGGGGCCTGGCGGGGATGGGGGGCATGTTGGGGCTGGCGGGGGGCCTGGCGGGGATGGGGTGCATGTTGGGCATGGCGGGGGGCCTGGCGGGGGGCCTGGCGGGGATGGGGTGCATGTTGGGGCTGGCGGGGGGCCTGGCGGGGGGCCTGGCGGGGATGGGGTGCATGTTGGGGCTGGCGGGGGGCCTGGCGGGGGGCCTGGCGGGGATGGGGGGCATGTTGGGCATGGCGGGGGGCCTGGCGGGGATGGGGGGCATGTTGGGGCTGGCGGGGGGCCTGGCGGGGGGCCTGGCGGGGATGGGGGGCGTTGGGCCACTGGAAAGGAAAATGCTGAGTAACTTGAACGTGGTATTTCTCCCTCCCTGTACGTGTCACATAGGTCCGCGCCCATGAGAAGATCGGGATTTGGCGTGCCATCGCCAAGGAAGTCCGGGCCCTGGGGGTCCACCATCGACGGGGCACCCACTGCCGCAAGAGGTGGGAGGACATCCGCCGCGGGACCAAGAAGACCGCCGAGTCTCTGCTGGGGATGGCCTCCCAACGTAGGCGGGGTGCCTGCCGTCAACTGAGCCCCCTGATGTTCCGGATCCTGGCGGTGGCCTACCCTGATTTGGATGGGCGCGTGAGGGCAGCACAGCAGACACAAGGGGGTGAGTACAAGCATCATCTACTCTGTTGTCGTGCAGTGGAGGTGTCTGGGTGGGGGAGGAGGGCTGTGGGTCCCCCTAGGCCAGGGCGATATCTGTAGGCTGGGCACCCCCGTAAGCCCCTGTGTCCCCAGCCACCACCCTCAGTAGTGTGTCAGTACAGCCATCCCTGGGCCGTGTCATCCATGGGTGCAGTTGACAACTCTAGGCGTGTAGGGCATGTTCCACGGAATGCGTAGCGGACCCCAAGTGCGCAACTTAGTGCAGGGGGCATCTGTGTCTGTCATGTCCGCTAACTGTACCGGAGATCCATGTACTCAATATCCCTTTATTTCTCTCTCCCCCCCCCTTTTTGTTTGTCTTTCTGTGCTTGTGTGCATCAGCATCATCAGGCGGAGGAGAAGTGGCATCGGGGCAGGAGGGAGCTGCATCTCACATGGCCCAGGAGGGCCATGCCACAGAGTCAGACTGGACCAGTGAGACGGAGGGCGAGGGGAGCTCCACGACGGGGACGACTGGAGCCTGCAGCGACACGGACACGTCCTCGGAAGGGGGCTCCCTTGCGGGGGTGGCACCATCCGTGCCCCCCGCCATTACAGGTACAGCCGCCACCCAGCGCACCATCTCCGCCCTCCCAGCAGCCCCTCCGCGTTCGCCCCGTGCCCGCTCTGCCAGGAAGCCGGGCATCTCCTTCGCCCCAGGCACCTCAGGCCCTGCCCCTGTTACCCCCGCTGCCCTCAGTGAGGAGGTCATTGACCTCCTCCGAACGCTCATTGTTGGGCAGACTACCCTTTTGAATGCCATCCAGGGGGTGGAGAGGGAGGTTCATCGCAGCAATGCGTACCTGGAGGGCATTCATTCGGGTCAGGCTGCCCATCAGCGATCGTTCCAGGCTCTGGCCTCAGCACTGACGGCAGCCATTGTCCCTGTCTCCTGCCTGCCTCTACTAACTCCCTCCTCCCAGTCTCCTGTTCCTCTGCCTGTCCCACCCACACCATCAGACCAGCCTGCACACACCTCAACACCCAAGAGAAGCTCATCCAAACATAAGCACCACAGATCACGCAGACATTCACACACGCAACATTCCGATGCAGACATGCCAACAGTCACTACCACCTCTGTGACCCCCACCTCCTCGTCTCCCTCCTCCCTCCCTGTGACGTCTACACTCACACCTCCATTCACCTCACCATCAGCCAGTGTTTCCATCACCAGCACACCCTCCACTCCAGTCCGCAAACGTGCAGTCACCATCCCCACTGCCATTTACACGTCCCCTGTGTCCTCTCCCACTGTGTCTGTCACCCCCTCTTCCACACCACACAAACGCAGTCACCCACCCACCCAACAGCCATCCACCTCACGACAGCCTATCCCTCCTGCACCTGCACCCAAAGACAGCAAACGTGACTCACCTACAACCACATCCTCTCCCTCCACTCCCATTCCCACTGTACCTACCACTCTCCATTGTCCCAAGAAGCTCTTCCTCGCCACTACTAACTTCTTTCCTGACCCTGAGCCCCCCCCTCCTTCTCGTTGGGGTAAGAAGAGCACCTCAGCCACCACCAGCCCTGCAGCCCCCTTGACAAGGGTGCAGGGGTATTGGAGCCCGCCAGCCCGCATGTCTGGATCTTCGCCCAGCAGCAAGGGGAAAGCCAGCCCACCCCCTGGGAAGAGGAGCAGAAGGCGGAAGGGGCGCCGCAGGAGCCCGCCTTCTACATCCCCCCCGGACACCACCCAGAGACAGTCACCAGCCACAGCTCCAAAGGGAGGAAAGGGCCACAGGCCGACGACTAAGGAGGGCAAGGGCAGCAAGTTGGAGAGGTCAGGCAGCAGGCCTGCTGCCCAGGAGGAGCCCACAACCCCCATAGCCGCTGCCCCGGGAGGAACCGGCACAGCTGCCCCGGGAGAGCCCACCAGCCCCATAGCCGCTGCCCAGGGAGGACCCAGCCCAGCTGGCCAGGAGGGCCCCACCACCCACAGCCCAGGTGGGCAGTGAAGGAGCACCATCCCCGCTGCCCAGGAGGGCACCACCAGGCATTTAGCAGTTGGCCATAGACCGTCCGCCGTCTCAAGAACCGCTGAACTGGGCCCTTCAAGGCAAGAACCGCTGAACTGGGCCCTTCAAGGCAAGAACCGCTGAACTGGGCCCTTCAAGGCAAGAACCGCTGAACTGGGCCCTTCAAGGCAAGGACCGCTGAACTGGGCCCTTCAAGGCAAGGACCGCTGAACTGGGCCCTTCAAGGCAAGAACCGCTGAACTGGGCCCTTCAAGGCAAGAACCGCTGAACTGGGCCCCGCCGTCTCAAGAACCGCTGAACTGGGCCCTTCAAGGCAAGAACCGCTGAACTGGGCCCCGCCGTCTCAAGAACCGCTGAACTGGGCCCTTCAAGGCAAGAACCGCTGAACTGGGCCCTTCAAGGCAAGAACCGCTGAACTGGGCCCTTCAAGGCAAGAACCGCTGAACTGGGCCCTTCAAGGCAAGAACCGCTGAACTGGGCCCTTCAAGGCAAGAACCGCTGAACTGGGCCCCGCCGTCTCAAGAACCGCTGAACTGGGCCCTTCAAGGCAAGAACCGCTGAACTGGGCCCTTCAAGGCAAGAACCGCTGAACTGGGCCCTTCAAGGCAAGAACCGCTGAACTGGGCCCCGCCGTCTCAAGAACCGCTGAACTGGGCCCTTCAAGGCAAGAACCGCTGAACTGGGCCCTTCAAGGCAAGAACCGCTGAACTGGGCCCCGCCTTCTCAAGAACCGCTGAACTGGGCCCTTCAAGGCAAGAACCGCTGAACTGGGCCCTGCCGTCTCAAGAACCGCTGAACTGGGCCCTTCAAGGCAAGAACCGCTGAACTGGGCCCTTCAAGGCAAGAACCGCTGAACTGGGCCCTTCAAGGCAAGAACCGCTGAACTGGGCCCTTCAAGGCAAGAACCGCTGAACTGGGCCCTTCAAGGCAAGAACCGCTGAACTGGGCCCGCCGTCTCAAGAACCACTGAACTGGGCCCTTCAAGGCAAGAACCGCTGAACTGGGCCCTTCAAGGCAAGAACCGCTGAACTGGGCCCTTCAAGGCAAGAACCGCTGAACTGGGCCCCGCCGTCTCAAGAACCGCTGAACTGGGCCCTTCAAGGCAAGAACCGCTGAACTGGGCCCTTCAAGGCAAGAACCGCTGAACTGGGCCCTTCAAGGCAAGAACCGCTGAACTGGGCCCTTCAAGGCAAGAACCGCTGAACTGGGCCCTTCAAGGCAAGAACCGCTGAACTGGGCCCCGCCGTCTCAAGAACCGCTGAACTGGGCCCTTCAAGGGAAGAACCGCTGAACTGGGCCCTTCAAGGCAAGAACCGCTGAACTGGGCCCCGCCGTCTCAAGAACCGCTGAACTGGGCCCTTCAAGGCAAGAACCGCTGAACTGGGCCCTTCAAGGCAAGAACCGCTGAACTGGGCCCTTCAAGGCAAGAACCGCTGGCCCTTTGGCAGACGTGGCAGGGCAGGATCTATCTCGGGCAGGGCTGCAGGATGTCCTCTGGCCAACTTGCCTCCTCCAGTGGCAGTGGGGTCTGTTATGGACTGTTTGGACTGTGGCTTTGCTCTCCCCAGGATGGCCCAGTGGGCAGGCCACCCACTGTATGGACTGTTTGGACTGTGGCTTTGCTCTCCCCAGGATGGCCCAGTGGGCAGGCCACCCACTGTATGGACTGTATGGACTGTGGCTTTGCTCTCCCCAGGATGGCCCAGTGGGCAGGCCACCCACTGTATGGACTGTATGGACTGTGGCTTTGCTCTCCCCAGGATGGCCCAGTGGGCAGGCCACCCACTGTATGGACTGTATGGACTGTGGCTTTGCTCTCCCCAGGATGGCCCAGTGGGCAGGCCACCCACTGTATGGACTGTTTGGACTGTGGCTTTGCTCTCCCCAGGATGGCCCAGTGGGCAGGCCACCCACTGTATGGACTGTTTGGACTGTGGCTTTGCTCTCCCCAGGATGGCCCAGTGGGCAGGCCACCCACTGTATGGACTGTTTGGACTGTGGCTTTGCTCTCCCCAGGATGGGCCAGTGGTCATGGAGTCCCCTCGTGGATCTGGCGTCGTGTACTCAAGTGGCTGAGGTGCCCCCCCTTCCCTTCCCCCTGAGGTGCCTGTCCTATTTTCTTTCTGATGCCCCTGCAGTGTTCTCTCCGTGGAGTTCTTGTCGTGGGACTGGGCCTTGCCCCTTTGCACAGGACCCCTGTGATCCACGGACAGTGGTTGGACTACATTTAGTAGCTGTATATATTTTGTACATAGTTTATTTATTTATTGGGATTAATGGCGTACATATTTCAATATATCTGCCCGTTTATGATCTCTTCTTTTGGTCTTTGCATTATTTCGGAGGGGGGTGGTTTGTGGGTTGTGACAGTGATCTGTGGGAATGCATTGATGTGTGTGTTGTAGTGGGTGTGGGTGGGTGGGTGTGTGCCAGTAATCTTTTCCCTCCCCTGTGTCGTAGGTGCAGTACTCACCGATGTCTTCCGCGCCGCCGGGCGTGCTCCTGGTATATGAGGAGGAATAGGAGTGCGGGGATGACCTGTAACTCTGGCTCCATACTGCCGGAATCTCGCGTGGAGTGCGTAGAGGTGAGCGTTTTCCCGTTCGTAGTCTGTTTCCGCCGTGTTCTTATCGGCGGTGCTCCCGCCCCGGAAAAGGTGGCAGATTGGTGGGTCGTAATAGGGTGGGCGGTACTTTGTCTGCCGCCGGGCTGTTGGCGGGAACCGCCGCGCTGTTTGTTTGTACCGCTGTGGCGGTCGGAGTGTTAAGTTGGCGGGCTGTGTTGGCGGTTCCCGCCAGGGTCAGAATGCCATTTTTAATACCGCCGGTCTGTTCGCGGTCCGACCGCCGCCTCTCCGCCGACCGCCAAGGTCAGAATGAGGGCCTAAGTCTCTTCCCAGTAGGGATACAGGACTAGAATCACAGACTTCAAATTTGTGTAATCCCTGGAAGTTGCCAATCTCAACTTGGACCGGATCTGTAATTGGATTTGTCAGGAACTGATTTGCTACTCCTACCACTCTTATGGTACACCCAGAAAGTGGTAATTTCAGAACCTCTGCACTTCTAACTGTAGAGCGTGTAGCTCCTGTATCAACTAGGAATGAAACCTTATGACCCATTACCTTCCCCTCTACATAGGGTCCCCTCTGATCTACTTCTAGGGACGCTGCAAGCCTGCACTCCTCAATTTCTGAACAATCATCCGACCATTCATTGTTTATTCCATCCTCAACACGCAATGGGAACTGCTGTACTGTGTTATTTTGACTCATCGTTTGACCTGTGACCTGTTGTGAAAGCATCACCTGTTGCTGTCCCATTGGAGCTAATGGTAATTGCATTTGCTGTTTAGGTACCATGGGAATCTGCTGTTACACCTGCTGCATTTGTGCTGGTTGAACACGTGGCATTTGCATCTGCTGCATGGGCTGTAACCCCTGCATCTGTACCATGGTTATTCTGAAAGTTCTGATTTTGCCCTCTCATTTTTTGGACCTCTCACATTTTGAAAGGTACCAACATCATTGCTTTGTTGAACAACACCATCCTGCACCACCATTGGGCATTCCCGCTTCCAATGCCCCACGCCTCCGCACGCGTGACATGGTGACACCTTTTTCATCCCCTGCACATCATTTCGAACCACAACAGTATTTAAGTCTGGACCACGGTTCACAAAACCTCCTTGTCCTCGGCCTCTTGGTTGCGCCTGAAACACTCCATTCCCCTGCGGTTGCTGCTCTATCACCTGCTGTACCCCATTTCCCTGCATCCCTGCTTGCGCTGCCTTAATCTGCATCACCATCACCTTCTCTTTCAACTTTCTCTGCTTCAACCCAATCTCGTCACTACAGTATTTTGCATACTGCAACACCTCATCAATCGGCTTCGCTTGCCAACAGATCAAATGATACTTAATCATCTGGCTAATCTCTAGTCTCAACCCTTCAACAAACCTGAATACAAGATGATTCATGTCTTTCGGCTCAATGACTTCAGTGCCACTGTAATGTTTGAATGCTTTCAACAATCTCTCATAGTAAGCATGAATCGACTCTTTGGCTTCCTGTGATGTTCGATCGATTTTCTGCCAATCAGTCACTTTTGGCGACACTTTCTGCTTCAAAAACTCACTCACTTTATGATAATATTTCATCACCTCTGTGGATGGTGCTCCAGTAACCTTATCCCTTGCTGGCTCCTCTGTCGGCCAGTCCACACCCCTCTTGCACTCAAGCCATAAGTCAGGTGGAACTATAATCTCAAACAGTGTATTCAAGTCCTCCCAGAGACATTTCGCAAGCTTCACAAACCTGTCCGTCTGCTGGTAGCACTCTATCGGCTTCTCCCTTAACCTGGGATAATCATTTGTGAATGACAGAATGTCACCTCTCGACCATGGTACATCGACTAGAACCTCTCCAGCTGTCTCTCGCATGGATAACATTTTTATTGTCCCCGTGTCCGGTGTGGCTTTAGCCTGCTTTGGTTCCAGACCATCACCTTTCTCTTTATCTCTCTTCTTTGCCCAGCTGCCTTCCCATTTCTCTGAGGCTCCCCAAATTTGAGCACTCTGCAATATTTCTTTAAGATGGGTCTTCATTCCGGCAGATCTCATGTGCTCCAAATCTTTTGGTTCGAAGTCTAATCTGTAGCTTCTTTTCAAATGTTTAGTACTCTCAATGTCTATGTTGTCTTTATCCGCCAGGTTTGCCAACCTCTGATGCACCTTGCTCACTTCTCTAGTTATTTTGGGGCAAAGACACCTCAATTCTGCTTCCGTGTATGACTCTAGTCTGTTTCCCCCCATTGTTGCTTCCACTAGTTCCATGGCTTCTACACCCAGTCTCACAAAATTCAGGTATTCTTCCCTTTCTGACCTCTCTGCCGTCACTATAGTAGTCTGCAGAGTGTTGAGTTTGTCCAACCACTCATTCAATTGTTGCGCTGTTAAGCCTTGAAACAAGATGTTTCCAGACTGCACCATTGGTGTCTGTGTCGTATTTGTACTAATTACCTGTGGGGTTACTGTTCCCAACCCTGCTTGCCTCATTGTCTCCAAAGGGACCCTATTCGGACTAAAGTCTAACAAAGACCTAGACCTTTCGACTGTCTGTTCTCCCTGCAGGTGTCCTATGGACCCTCCTCTTATCGCCTCCTGGGTCATTATTCCCTGATCACATACACCAGGCTTACCTTGCGCATACAGTAGTACTGGTGGACCAAACGTAATTGGCAATGGATTAGCAGCTGGTGTCTGTCCAAGTCGTGAACCCTGTGGAGCATTAACTCCCATAGCTTGATTCATCATTGGTGCTGTAGCTATTGACTGTGGTCCTGCAACTGAAGTGTAACTCGGAACCAGCTGTTGCTGCGGTTGGGGCAGCAATTGCGGAGTTGGCTCACTCTGCACTAACTTTGATCTGGTATATATCGGATCAGGCGGCACCATCAGACTTGTATTTGTTTCCAATACTGGAACATCAGGATAAATCCTTTGAATCTGTGGTGGCTGCAACTGTATCTTGATGTCTGGGGCAGTGGGCACACTGACACCATTCTGTATCAAAACAGTATCACTTGTCTGCCCTGTACTTGTGATGCCCTTATTTTGTGCTGGGTCTTCAGAACCCACACTAGTGCTCTGTACATTATCATTTAAGGCATATGGTGGTGGGCGATCATGTAACAATTGATTAAGAAACCCTTCATCGTCTGAATCATCTGCATCTGCCCAAGACCTCTGAGTCTCTTTTGGTTTATCAGAACCTTTGTCTGTCTTACAAGTAGCCTTCTTTCCTTGTGTCTCGTCTTCTTGTGTTATTGCCGGGAACATTTTAAGTTCGTCAACTACTCCCCTTCTCCACATCCTGTTCTCATTATCCCATCTAGCCTTGGCTAAAGTCTTTTCTGCTCTTTTCGTTCTCCTCTCAAATTTCTGCTGTCTCTGTCGTATGGCAGAATTCCCAGATTGCTAATGCCTCATACTGAGCTGGTCTCGGAGGCGGTTTTTGTACACTTAACATCATTCGCAAGTTCTCCAAAATTCTGGTATTAAACGTTCCGTACTCTGGAAACGCTAAACATCCCTCCTTTTCTGTCAATTTGCACCACTGCTTCATCCAAAGACATGGCGCGACTCCCTTCTCTTCCATTACAATATAAGCTGGAGTACCCTCAGGGGGTGTAGGCTCCCCCACACTCGCTTTAATGTATACATCTTCCCTCAAAGCACTCTTTATAGCCTTGAAAAACTTCATTTTTGCATCTTTTATTTTGTTTAGTATCTAATCAGGAAGGGACTTTAATTCCCAGAACAATCTTCACCCACCTTTCTCAACCGGCTGCCAATCCGTGCACGACCCCTCTCAGCAACTGACCTATCCCAGCGCGACACCACTGACGTCACACTCACATACACTGCGGGTGACAAAGTCTTGCAGCTTGTCCTCCTCACACAAAACCAATGCAATATATTGCGAGCACCTTTAACAACAAAACCCAAATTTGCCGGTTTACTACAGGAAGGGTAACACAATCGCTTCAGAACTTTACAGAGATTTCACTTGAAGCCTCGGCCACTACTCTCTCCTTCTCAGCTCCCGCACTCGCAAGCAGAATTCGACCCGCGAATCCTACTCTCGACTTGTCAATGGTTCGGCCTAGTGCACTTTAGAACTTGCCAAATCTCCATCAAAGGTTTCACTCACGCAATTTGACTCAAACTCGACTTGTCAACCAGGCCCGATTGACCTATTAAACCACACAAATTACAACATAAACCCAAGTATCTCCTACACTTGTCAATATACTCCAGAGTCTTAGACCACGACGGGTCCATACATCACCAACAACCACATGGATAATTTTGAGCCCAAAGCGCCACACTCACATGAAGTTCGCCGACTTTCCTACTCTCATACTGCGGAGTACGCCCACTCCTATTAAAACAACATTACCTGACCTAGATTCACACAAACTTCACAAAACACCTGCAATATGCATAAGCTGAGCAAGCGTAAATTCTACACCATACATGCTAAAACGCCGAGAACATACCCAACTCACTTAGGCGAGCTCCGAGATTCCGGGAAAGTCATGGTAATTTAGAAACGCATCATACCTTCAATTTGCATTATCTCGAAAAACACTTTAAACAATGGTCCCTCGTCCTAGGGCCCCAAAGGGCCTAAACTGTTGCTCTGCTACCAGAACTGCTAATGCGTCCCTTTATGACTAATTTATTCACTTTGGGACTCGTTTTAGGCCAATGAATTGTTTGACCCTGATTGAAGACACCTTAGGACGAGACAACTAATCAGCATGTCAATCAATATGTGAATAACGTCATCAATATTTACCACAATAAGACAATTCAAATTAGTCAAAAACATTAATAAAACTCAGAAACCACCATGACCTTGCAGTCATGAATAACCACACCAGTTTAGTACTATTATATGAAGTTAATTGCCTATTGATTACAATTCTACTAGTAAGTTTATTAGTCTCAAAACCAAGAGACACGTTAGCATAGTCACAATATGGCAACTCTGATAAGATTTCATCAAAGCAAGAATCACGAATATTAGAATATAGCACGATGTCAACGTAGGTTATCCTTAGCAGAGTATCATCATCACTTTATTCAACAAAGCATAGATTTGGTCATTTGTCTATTTGTGTCAGTTTAGTGAACTCCTCATCTAACCTCAAATCAGCATTGGCATGTTGGGCTTCATGCAAAACAATTTAGTAACACCAATTTGGAAACCATCTAACTAAGGTCTCTGTCAAAAGAAGCAGTTGGTACCTAGAAAGGAAAAGCAAACAGACAATTACAATTTCATTGTCATATAGTTACCCTCCGTATTGGGTCAGCACTCAGGTTCGGTCTTCGTCAACAGGACATCAGTTGATTCGCCATCAGGAATTCAGCAGTCGGGTAAAGGGGCACTTCCCTCATAAGGAGGTAAAGTGTAAATGGGCAATATAAGGGCAAGGATGGTTTGAAGAACCAAACAGCAAAGTCTCTCTGCAGAGTAACAAAGTGTCTGAGTCATAGCAAAACACAACAGCATCTCCCTCTCCTCTATCTCTTAGTCTCCTATTCTCTCCTGTTCTGATTTACGTCCTTGTGTCAAAGGTTTTTATCCCTTTTCTGTTGTTCAATCCCCTAAAATTTTATTGGTTGAGGGGTTGCACCCCACTATCTCCCTCCAATAGAGTTCCAATTACTTCATTAAATTTGTCAGCCCATAACTGTTCTCACGTAGTTTATTGGTCCTTATGATTGACGTCTTCAGTGGGTGGATTGTCCGGTATGATTCCATACTCTTGTGGTCTTCTTTGCATCTCTTTAGTCAGTGGCTCCATTGTCTGTACCGGTTCAGATGACCTTGTACCTGCAAGTAGTCTACACTGTTGCGTTCAGCAAGAATGTTTCACTAAGCAAGTCGAATTTCATGGGAACAAATCTACTACAGTTACATTCATCTTCTAGTTTGGAGAAAAACAAGAGTTTATGTCCTTCAGCAGGTCAGCACACTGCACGTTAGAAAAAAACATTTTATATGAAAGCCAGGCAGCTAGGCCTTGACTCATGCTAACTAAGGCCTAATGATTTCATCATCATCATCATCATCATTACTTTATTCGGTACAAAGAGACCATAAAAGACATCCAATAAATAAAACATACAAGTTTCTTAATCATAAAATTACTAAAAAGCGTTATTAATACATATTTCGAATGATTTATTAGCAGAACTTTTACATATAACCTTTTATTATTAGTGCAAAATCATATCTTAACAAAACTTTCCAACATTATTAGTCAGTTTCATTAGTCATTGTATATATTGGCGACCACTCCCCGTGGCACATTTCAAGCGCAAGTTTTAGCAAAATACATCAATACATTTTCTATGTGGCATTATTACGCATTAGTTCATAAACATTTCATATTAATATAAGCTACGCTCTCCCAATACCATAGACCCTGGGGACCATTGGTGTGATCTCAGTGTGACCGGGGAGGGTTAAAAAGTTGTGCTGTTTTGATTGTGCTGTGCATTCAGCTTCAGTCCTGAACATTTTGTTGCAACCCAAGTGTCAAATACTTGAAAAACATACAATTTAGCTGGGGATCATGTGGGTTGAAACGGGCTACTATGGCTCCTCTGCAAGTCTGTATGCTTCTGTCATTGAACATTCTCTTAAGGAACCTCCTCCGAAGGTCTAGCAGTCCCAGACAAGTGCAGATTATGTGTGCAAGATCATTCTTTTGGCATGGACAATGCCTGCAATTCTGCAAAGTAGTGTTCCTCCATGATGGAGCATTGGCCAAGATTGGCAGGTTTCCTAGTCGCATTGTCATTAACTGGTCTTTCATGTTTGGCGCATAAGGAGTAAAAAGGTAAGCGGACGGTTCTAGTTTTGCATACTGCCTTATGATCATCCACACAGATGCGCGGGCACTAAATTTAACTTTGTTTTGAGTGAATGAAAACAGTTTGCTGGCCTTGTTAACACCAATTATGAATGATTTGTATGTCGGTGCTGCCTCCCACAGGTCTTGGAGCCGTAGTTGGTTGATAGATGACTGAAGGTACTTATGGTAAGCTGAGGTCTGGTCATTTTCTAAGGCCCTCCAAAGTGTGTCGTTCAAATTGTCAGCTGAGTAGCTAACTTTATACCAAGTTGTCACGCCCCTGCTTTTGCTGCCAGATCCTGTCATACAAGTCAAAATTACAGGACTAGCTGCACTGGTGAGGTGGAATTTGGTCATTTAAAACTCAACTCAAAACCTTGAGATGGATTTTATCTATCAGGGGCTCTTCCAGACTGTGCATAGCCAATCTGGCATAAGTTTCTGTAGGGAGCATTCTGGATGAGATGACAGTTAGCAGTGGGTGGAATGATGGACTGTGTAGCCGTTTGGCCAGGAGGGAAAAAGGATGAGTTAATGCTGAAGCTCTTTGCGCAATGTGTTTCCTCTCTTGAGTGAAAGTGCCTTGAGCATCTAGAATTACTGCAGCAAAACGTTGTTTAAGGCCATCCTTGGTCTGAAAGTCTGCCTGCATCCTACTCGCATTATTTTAGATTTGGACACATTTATTTCCTGCTGGTTGGAGTGAATGTATTTGGCCAGGACATATTAAAGATCTTTGTAAACTGACCTTGGTGCAGTTGAACAGTACCAGATCGTCCTCATATAGTAAATGTGTCAGTAAAAGCCCTCCCAACCATGGAGGATGAACATTTCCGGCATCCAGAGCTGGAGCCAGGTCTGCCATAAACAAATTGAACAGATGCAGAGCGAGCACACAGCCTTGTTTCAGACCAAGGGTTGTGAAGATTTTCCTTGAGATCCTCATGCCGTCTCCAATTTTTATTCGTACCCATGTATCAGAGTATAAAGAGATTACAGCATTCAGGAAGGGAGCAGGGAGACCCTATTGCTTTAGTGTGCTCCAGAGCAGATGCCTGTTCACTCGGATGTAGGCAACCTTGAAATCAATAAAGGTAAGATGTAGTTTTCTATGCCACCATCTGCTCTGCTCTATGAGAAAAGAGTTTATTAAGATATTCGTCGTAGTCCCCACCCCTTTTGTGAAGCCAGTTTGATCTGGGAAAATAATATTGTATTTTTCTGACCATGCTGTTAGTTCAGCGAGGAGCAGGGAGGCGTAGTTTTTTGCCTCAACATCAATAAGATTGTTTCTGTTGCCTCCCTTTACAATAGGATTAATTATAGAGCCTGGACAGCTCTCTTAGATGGCTCCTTCAAGTCTTGCTTCCTGGTTTTGGGAGGTCAGCACTTCTTACCAGAAGACTGCTTCTTCCCTAAAAATGGCTTCTGGAAGGCCGTTTGACTCGGGGGCTCTTTCCCGGCGAGCATTAAGGAGTGCTCGGTATGTTCTGTCGGTGGACAGAGTGAGGTCAGTCATCTTTCCGTCTTCCAGTGGGAGGATGTGTCCCCTTTCAGGTGTCCATGATAGTAATTGAAGGGTATTTCCACAGGGTTGGCACTTAATTGAAAAGATTATCCTGCGGTAGCTCACCCAGTTGTTTTCCAGGATGTTTGAGTTGTTAATTAAATTCCCTCAGCTGTGTAGGTGATTGATGATTTCCCAGAATTTCCTGGGGTTTTTCCCTTTCATGCAGTGTATTAGTTTTAACCAAAGAACAGTCTTGCTTTCGGCCTTTTACTTCCATATTTGTCTTCTATATTTTTTTTTTTAGATCTTCAGTTGTTCCCTAGGGTGCTGGTCGACTGGGCATGCCTTCAGGCATCTTGCCGACTTCCTTTAGTCTTTTTTGAGGATGTAACCAGATTTCAAAAGGTGGGCTGGAGTGATTTGGCTGATTCGCCAAGCTGGCAGTGGTAGATTGCAAGAAGAGTACTGGTCTAGTATTTTCTCTGTGAAATCTTCCCAGGCGTCAAATACATGCCCATGGTTTTTGAGGCTCTCCAGCATCTGCAGCTTTGCAAATAAAGATAAGGCTAATATTGTGTTGGATGACCAGTGCAGTCTCTTCAAGATTGTTGACTCTATAGAGCCCACCTTTGCCGGGACCTGAGGGTGCCCAGGTATGGAGGACCTTAGGGTGAGTATTTTGTAAGAGTAGTCACTGGATGTGGTGTATTTTATTTTGAATTGATGTACAAGGGGGATCAGAAGCAATGTGACTAAGGAGTAATCTAGGATAGATCGTGAGTTAGCGCCACAGAAAGTATGTCTTGGTGGAGATTCACCTGGGAACCTTCCATTTAGGACCCATAATTTAAAGTATTCCAACGATGCCACCAACTGCGCTCCCTGCTGGTATAAAATTTGACAACAACTGTGTTGGGACATTCCAGCAGACGTTGTCAGTATTTCATCATCCTCTTGCACCTTAATTAAGTTGGAATTAAAATCTCCAGTCAGGATGATGTCTCAGTCTTGCTGAGATTGTCGATAATGCGAGATGATGGCCATTAGCCTTTTTATTGCTGTCCACTTGAGAGACAGGCCAGGATGAATATATGAGTT
This sequence comes from Pleurodeles waltl, assembly GCF_031143425.1. Classification (NCBI taxonomy): domain Eukaryota; kingdom Metazoa; phylum Chordata; class Amphibia; order Caudata; family Salamandridae; genus Pleurodeles; species Pleurodeles waltl. Next base: position 1,242,297,157 of record NC_090440.1, on the reverse strand, counting down.
GACCAGCAGCATTCGGTGGCCTATCATTAGTGGTCCAGTGGCATAGTTTGATCACTTGACAGTCTGAGCCTTTTTGTAGCAGCTCTTCTATATCCATTTTCAAGTCTAGTGAGAAGTAGACTGCTAGTCCCCCACTTGGCCTTCCATACTGCTTGTGCTTAACTGCATTTTTTTGATAGGATGTAAAACCCAACAGCAGAAGATCCTGTTATGACCAGGTTTCCTAGAGTGCTAACATGTCTATGAGGTGCCACACTTTAGATGGGTACCCAGTTTCCAACAGTGATTGGGCTCCTGCTGTATTCCAAGATAGAAGTCTTAGGTGTTTCTGAGCTGAATGGGATTCTGGTGGTTGTGTTTCACATGTGAGACAAGGAGCGTTAAGGGCCTGTGGGAGCCACTCCCATCTGGTGTTGGCGACTGGTGTTTGAGTTTGAGTTGGATGGGTTCTTTGATTACCTGGATGCGGGGAGAAGCACCCCTCAAAGCCATTTGAGGTTGTATGTCTGCTACCAAAGAGGCATTGGAGCTTAAAAGCAGAAACGGGTATCTGTCCAACTCTGGCATATTTATAGTTATCCCCCAGGTCTCAAAGCATGGTGCAAAGGACAGAATATGGGGCCAGGTGTAGTAAGCTGTTTGCATGGTGCACACTGCGAAAATCGCAGTTTGTGCCATGCAAAAAGCCTTCTGCGATGCACATTCACAATTTGCGAGTGGGTACCGACTCGCAAATTGTGAATGCGACTCGCAAATAGGAAGGGGTGTTCCCTTCCTATTTGCGACTCGCATCGAAATGCAGAATTGCTTTGTGACCGTGAATGTGGTTGCAAAGCAATTCGCAGTTACCACCAGTGTCACACTGGAGGTAACTCATTCGCAAAAGGGAAGGGGTCCCCATGGGACCCCTTCCCCTTTGTGAATGTTGCCCAAAAGGTTTTTTCAGAGCAGGTAGTGGTCCAATGGACCACTGCCTACTCTGAAAAAATGAAACGAAAAGGTTTTGTTATTTTTTTTATTTTGCAACTCGTTTTCCTTTAAGGAAAACGGGCTGCAAAATAAATTTAAAAAACTGCTTTATTGAAAAAGCAGTCACAGACATGGAGGTCTGTTGACTTCAGCAGGCCACCATCCCTGTGAGTGCAGGGACTCGCTATGGGATTGCAAAATGCGACCCACCTCATTAATATTTATGAGATGGGTCTTTGCGACCCCATAGCGAGTCGCAGACGGTGTCTGAGACACCGTTCTGAATTCGCATTTGCGATTCGGAAATTGCAAGTCGCACAGACTCGCAATTTCTGAATCGCAAATGCGGAAGTTGCTACATCTGTGCCATGGTCTCCTATTTATGTTGATTTCCAGGTAGTTAGAGTGGCTTCTGGTTGATTGCTGTCCTTAGATGATTGAAGCTCTACGGTTATTAATTCTGCTGAGGACAGGGTGTTGAGCTCTGGAATTGCTTTTAGGAGCCTCACTATGTTCAACCTATTGAAGATATCATGGTCCCCCTGTGACGTATATTGTGGTTGAAGCCGCAACTTAAGGTAGGATCCCTCATGAATTAAATTTGGGGGTTGCATTGACGATGCTTTTTGAGCTGGTGCCTTTCTTGTTGTTTTGAGGCATAGAGAAGAGCTGGGATAAAGGCAGGTGGCTTCAGTATTTGAAGGCCTACCTGGTCTGTCTGGGGCTTGGGTTGAGGGTCTCTGATTCAACTGGGGAGAAGTGGCTATTTACAAAGTTGGATCTTTTGAGGATGCTATTGCTGGCATTGCCACAACCGAGCGGCAGTAGGTTCCTGTGTTCACCATCAACCCGCTGTTTAAAGGAGGGCCAATTTCTTGTTTTGCGGTGTTAGCTCTTAAAACATCCATGTTGGTGGGTTGAGGCCTTTGGCCAGGTGTCTAGTCAGGAGCTGGTGGATTTTTGGTTTTTAATCTGGTATTGCTGGTCAGAATACCTGTCTAGAGGAAGGCACCTGGGATGTTTAGATGTGGTTGCGTTGCTTGGCTCTTGACAGAGAGCTGGAGGAGAGGTGTGAGCTTGCAACAATTTCTGACCCTGCTGCATCTGTAGTTGGTCGGATTCTGCAAGTCGAATGTGTCCTGAATGGTGTTGTGAGGGGGGTATTGCCCTTTTTTAGTGAAGGCGAGTTGATTGTCATTATTGTCTTGTTCTCTAATCCTGTGTTTTAAATTTGTCCCATGTGGTTCCAGCTGGATGGCTCTAGATTGAGACTGAGTTGTTGATGATTTTTGCTCTTGTCACAGACCTATTTCGCCCCATGTGTAGGGGTGGGCTGGAGCAGGCCTTTTCTTATTGTTGAGTTGTTTCACATTGGGGAGAGTAGTGGCAGCTGACGTTGGGACTGACAGAGATGATTCTGCCAAATCCGAAATGCTGCTGCAATCCTGCATACTAGAGTCTTTTTCAGCCTTCTTTGGGGCAAGGATGTCAGATTGTTCAACAAATAATGGATATATTCCTTTGCTTGTTCCATCCTTGTGTTCAGTTTGTTTCTTCCTGACTTTCCCTAGATGTTTGTGTTGTCTTTTAGTTAGTTTTGGAAGGGAGGATGTGTTGCTGTATGAAGTTGGCCCTTCCAGTAAGGCTTCCTTGGGGCATTACTGAGTGGCTAGGTTAATCTGGGTTGTGAATCACAGGTCAGCTCATGTTGGGTGAGATTCACTTCAAGTTTTTGAGGAGAACTTGCAGATGATGATGTTATTATTACTTGATGTTTACTGGCAGGCTGTAGGGATTTGAAAATGTTTGACAGTATATCTGGAAGTACCAGTAGTTTATCAATGATTGGGCCGCAGGAGCATTGCTCTTGGTTCCTTGTGAAACCTACCTGAGGTTTCACTATTAGAGATGATAGAATCTCCATGTTTTTATTTATTGCTGCAAGTTGCTATGCCATTAGGTTCATGATGTTGACCTGTGTGGCCAGCTTCTCTGATTAGAAGTTTAGGACTTCAGTGGATGACTGGAGGATTGCAAGAAGGCTGTCCCACCACTGCAGTGTGTTTGATTCTTGATTGTGTGCATGATTACGTACTTGAATTGGGTCTTTTCGACCAGCTTGGTAATTTTTCCACAAGGGGGAAGAGGTTTGCTGAAGATTTTTGGGGCACGCCTCTTTACGGTCCTGCCTATGTGTACACTGCGGTGAGTGATGAGTTGGAAAGGTCCTAATATCAGAGGAAATCTGCGTTACCCTAGGCAGGGACATTTCCAGCGCACAATCCCCTTTTTCAAACTCTGATGGTGATGGTACCGCATTGATTTCACATGAACTACAAGACTGGATTACCGGTTGTTGGGTTGTGTTGCCTGCCACTGGACTTACAAGGTACTTCAAAAGATAGGTTTCTTCGATATTGATAGTTTGAACTTCTTGAGCCTGTATCAGGTTGGCGTTATTTGAGAGCGAGAGAGAGCAAGAGCAAAGTTTATCTGTGTGTGGGCCGTGCATGACTAGTGTTACTGGCAAAAGACAGGCAGCTACAGGATCCTGGGCAGTGCCATGAGTTGAAGACAGAGTGTAAATGTCTTAGGGGGTCATTCCAACTTCGGCGGGCGGCGGAGGCCGCCCGCCAAAGTTCCCCCGCCGAATGACCACCCCGCGGTGAAAAGACCGCGGCGGCCATTCCAACTTTCCAGCTGGGCCGGCGGGCGCCCTCCAAAAGAGCGCCCGCCGGCCCAGCGGGAAAGCCCCTGCAACAATGAAGCCGGCTCCGAATGGAGCCGGCGGAGTTGCAGGGGTGCGACGGGTGCAGTGGCACCCGTCGCGATTTTCACTGTCTGCTAAGCAGACAGTGAAAATCTTTGTGGGGCCCTGTTAGGGGACCCCTGCACTGCCCATGCCAGTGGCATGGGCAGTGCAGGGGCACCCAGGGGCCCCACAACAGCCGTTCCCGCCTGCCTGGTTCTGGCGGTGAAAACCGCCAGAAACAGGCTGGCGGGAAGGGGGTCGGAATCCCCATGGCGGCGCTGCCATGGAGGATTCCCTGGGCCAGGGGAAAACCGGCGGGAAACCGCCGGTTCCCCTTTTCTGACCGCGGCGGTCAGAATAGCCCAGGAAGCACCGCCAGCCTGTTGGCGGTGCTTCTACTGCCCTCCGCCTTGGCGGTCAGAGACCGCCAGGGTTGGAATGAGGGCCTTAGTTTGTTGTTATGAGAGACCGATGGACTTGTGCTGTTGTTTCTAGAGTGTTTACAAAACCAGAAGTAACATGATTGTGTGATATAAGATCTTGTTTAGTTGCTGATAGATCTCTAAGTTTCGAGGCTGACAGTGGCATTTGCTGTGTACCACTTGTATCCCTTGTTTCCACTGTGATACTCCTCTTAAGTAGGATGATAGGACGGGCTGAGGCATCATCTCGGATTGCATATATTACAGCCTTTGGATCTTTCAAGAAGGGAAGCAGTATCGGTGTACCAATATTTTATTGAGGGGGACTACTGTCTGCAGGAAGGTGCTTCGAGGTGGGTTTCTTGCATGACTTGTTTATAATTGGCTGCTGAGTTTTGCCAGATCTCATATTCTTTTTTTTTAACTCTGGGTACTATTCCACAGATGTTTGAGGGTAGCCATGCTCACCTGCTCTGTGTGCCTGTTAAGTGTTTAGATTGATTTGCACAAGGAGGGGAGCTTCACCCAGCCACAAGCCACACCAAGGTCTAGCTTGGCCATGTCCGTGGTGTGGGGCTCAACCTGCTTATAGGGGGCCTAGTGCCTCCTGTGCCCTGCTGGACCACCTCTACTGCAGCCTTGCTGTTGCTTGCTGTTGTTTGCTGTAGCTATATGATGCAATGCCAGGTATTGTGCCAGGTATTGCCAGGAAATGTTCCAGGGGAGCCCCTGGACTCTTCTGGGCTTCATTAGGTCTACTGGGTCTTCAGTGTCTTCTGGAGCACTTCTGGGACACTCCTGGGCCACCTCTCCTCCCTGGTTGGCCCCTCTTCCAACAGAGGGATGGAAGGGGCACAAGCACGCAGGAACGTAAGCTGGAGCAGAGTCAAAGTCAAAATCATGCTGAGTCGGGCAAATGGGTTGAGCTGGATTAGGCGGTGGACGGGTGGCAAGAGATGACAGGCGGAAGCGAGCAAGCCCCCCGGCCACCAGGGCCACCAAGAACCCAGTCAAGCAGGCAGAGCTTGAGAGCGCTTACTCTGGTGTCCCAGCACCTCGACACTCCGGGGCGCAGGGGCGCAGACCACCAATGGCCACAGCAACGGCTGCCACAGCAGCCACGACCACAAAGAGCCGCTGTGAGCCGCAGTGCTATGTCTGCTTTGTCCAATGTGTCCGCCGCAACAACAGATGGGGCCACAGCCGGCTCTGCGTCTTCCTCCTCGCATTAGCGTCTCACGTCTCATCCAGGATCTCACACCTCACTAGCCGAAAACACTGTGTTGTCTTGATGTGCCAAATTTGAAGAAGAAAGGGAACAGGACTGTTTGAAAACAGATGCTTTTACTAAGCCTGTTTGTTTAAACAATGGCATTGCAAATGCTACTATCTGCTCACTTCAGGCAAGATAAAGAGCATTTAGGTGTTGCTTTTGTCCACACAAGGTTAGGCTTTTCCACTTCAACAAATCGTGTGATATTGGGTAAATCATTTCACACCAAAACCTTAGATTATGTCACTTAAGGTTCTTGAAGGGATAAATGTGATAATGTTGAGATACCTGGGTGGGTGATGCAAACCCCATTGAGAGTTTAGGACAATGTATATTGCTCTGCGTCACTCCATTACACTTGTCTTCACAAGAGTCAACATAGCTTTATATCTGTTCTCCAACTCTGAGAAAAATGAATAATAAACTTCAGGTAAATAAGAACTAATTTAGTCTGGCTACACCCTTAGCACTACTTATCTTCCAAATGGTTGTATTGATGTAATTGCAGTTTTGTCAGACACAAAAGTATCATACAGTAAACCACAGTACTGGCAGCAGACAGACAGAATGTAAATATACGTCTTAGTACATCAGGACCAACATTTTGTATTGGTTGCTAACTTCTAACATGCAATGGTTGTCCTCTAATATGCCAAGAGCTACCTCACATCTGCCAGCACCCCGCATAGCAAAAATTGCCTCTATTATGTCAGTACCAGCAATTTTCAACAAGCGAAGCATATGCCAATAATTGCCTCTAGTATACTAGTGTCAGTTTTACCCGATGTGGAAGATATTATATTACCTCTAGTGCAATGCATTAATTATAAAACTCTAGTGACAAGTATTACCTCTAATATGTAAACGTCAGTTACTTTGTCAAATGTGTAGCACTAAGAAGTTCTGTCAATATTCCAGGGACAGTAGCAGACTCTTAAGCACATCGCATTCTTGTTCATTCATGTTCATTTACACCCACTCACTAACACTTTTTCTCATTTCCACTCACTCTTTTGACTGATTCTCTCTCTGTCACTTTCACTTCTTTACACTATCCAATACTCACTCTTGCACTTGCTTGCCATACTCTTACCCTCACTCATTCTCTATTTAGCATGTACAATTTAATTTCCCAAGCACTAGCATCAGAAATGTTGATTCTGACCAAATGTGCTTGGATTTTCAGACAGGTCGTAGTCTGCATGGGCATTATAGATTTTTTTCAAGCCCCCCCAACACGTTTTAAAGGAAGATTAGTAATAAATAATGCATTTTATAAAGCATATTGGCCAGGTAAACTTTAATAACAATGCCTATATTTAATAGTGCTTTTGACACTCTATATGATGTGTGTTTTAGGACAAATGAGAAAGAGTGTGCAGTGTAGATGTGATGCATTTATTAAGAGCTGCTGTTTATGTTGGACTAACTGCTTTCCTGGATATTGCACATTATTCCACATATTCTACATTCAATGTGTTCTAGCAGTTCACATAATACTTGCCAGGTATGTTATGCACATAAGACACAGTCATTTTATGGTGACTACCCTTCTTTTTGGTGCATGTTCTGTAGTAGCAGCTTGTTGCTTTCCTGCATCGGGCTGGTTCAACTGCCCTTTTTACAGGAACTGCCCAAATTTGGATGCTATGAACATTTATTTTATTTTTGTTTAATACATCACAGACTCGTGATTATTTTACCCAACTGATTGGTCCTCATTCAAACTTGGGAGGAAGAAAAAGCTTCATCAGGATTCAAACGTGTCACACGCCCCAGTATCAGTTGTTTTAAACCACTAGGCCCTGATTAGGGGTTAGTCGTAATGGGGTTTGCAAGGGTAAATAGCCCATGACTTTAATGAATCATCTGATCACAAGTAAAAAAATGCATGCGGTATTTAGAGCATGCGCTAAATACTGCATGCCTGTACTCCTCATGCACTATTTAACACATATGTTATTTATCATGTGCACTACTTACCACATGCGCAAAAATAAGACATGTGGTAAGTAGCACCCAATTACAAGTATAATGGCCCATTGAAGACTAGTGGAAAAAAACACCTTAAAATACTACCAGTCAAAATCCAGTGATAACAATTCATGAAAGTGTTAGGAATAAAAGAAGAGCTGTAAAACAATAGAAGAATTCAAAGACTAAAACAATAATGCAAAAAAATGCACATGCACTGTTTCAGCTAAAAATAATAAAAAATCACACACACTTGCACACAGGACCAGACCTTCATTAAGAGCCTGGGACAACCTCTCACAGGTTGATTGCAGAAGCTAACAATTATATTCTGCATTACACCACAATGGATGTATCACTTTTAGGCCACTATTTCATGCTATGCCAGATCCGTGTTATCCTACAACAAACCATGTAGAATGAGGATGGAAACTAGGTCACCAATCAATGACACCAAATGGTGCAGCTGCACAGGATAAGAGCCTGGATTGACAGAGTAAGGCTGAAACGTATAAACATTAACCAGAGTGAGGTCCAGAGGATACATAGGCTTGGTATGACTTCATACAAAACATATTTTCATTATTTCTGATGCCCTAGACCCCAACATAGGGATCCACTGACATCCCACCTTACTGAAAAGGCTAGAATCCCAATAATTATTTGCAACATGTTTTACACAGTTGACAGTAGGTTTGGTGTGTGGCATTTCTCAGTCAACCTTTAGCAAAATACTCTGCTAAGTGATGGGTTCTTTACAGAGAGTAGGTAAGCAGCATATACAGTTCCTCTCAGACATCCACACAGTTAATGCTAGCAAAGGAAACATTTGTGCTACAGCAGGTATTCATGATATGCTAGGGCCAATTGGTGGCACACTTATACATGCGATAACCTCATGTGGACAGGACCAAGTGTGCTGAAACCATAAAATGAAGCACCCTATTTGTTTGCAAATATAATGTGATACAGATTGTTGTATACTAAACTGGTGTGTTAGCTGATCTGGATGAAACCACAGTGTTATATCCTGGCAAGAAGAAACATTGGTCATACTGTGGTAACACATTACCCTTAAAATACTGGGCAGACAAATTAATCTTTCATCATTACTATTACAGTACATTATGGGGCATATTTATACTCTGTTTGCACTGAATTAGTGTCATTTTTTTTTACTCTAATTCGGTGCAAAACTAACTCCATATTTATACTTTGGTGCTAGACCCCTCTAGCTCCAAATTTATGGAGTTAAAGTCATTTTTTGAAAGTGGAGACCTACTTTGCCTTAATGAGATGCAAGGTAGGCGTTCCCATGCAAAAAATGACTCTATTGCCTTAACGCCATATTTAGGGGCATATTTATACTCTGCGGCATATTTATACTCTGTTTGCACCGAATTGGTGTCATTTCTTTTTACTCTAATTCGGTGCAAAACTAACTCAATATTTATACTTTGGTGCTAGACCCATCTAGCACCAAGGCCCTGATTTAAACTTTTTTTGCACCGCATTAACGTCATTTTATGACACAAAAGTGGCGCAAACGTACAAAATATTGGCCCTTATTTATACTTTTTGCTGCAAAACTGCACTAACTCAGTTTTGCACCAAAAAGTTTAGCACCGGCTTGCACCATTTCTGTGCACCAGCCGGGCACCATATTTATGGAATGGTGCAAGTCGGTGCAAAGGGTAGGCTAGAGTTTTAAAAAATGACTTTAGTCGGGTGGGGCTGGCAGTATAGAAGAAGAGGGTTTAGCACCCCAAAATGGCTTTAGGCAGGTTAGAGTAAAAAAAAATGACTCTAACCAGATTAGCGTCATTTTATGGTGCTAAACCTACCAATGCACATGACTCCTGCCTTAGAAAAGGCAGGAGTCATGCCCACCACCCCAGTGGCCAGCACAGAGGACATGGGTCCCCTGGGCATGGCCATTGCACCCGATGCCATGTATGGGGGCCCATTTCAGGGCCCCCTATGGCACTTTCAAAAATAAAATGCACTTACCTGTACTTACCTGGGATGTGGTCCCCCATCCTCGCTGTCCCTCTAGTGTGGGTGGGGGTGCCCCTAGGGCCTAGGGAGGGCACCTCTGGGCTTATTCCATGGTGTTCCACCATGGAAATAGGGCCACAGGTCCCCTAACACCTGCCCTGACCCAGGTCTTAAAAAATGGGGGAAAGCAAGATTTGCCTCATTTTTTGACCCCTCCTCCCTCCCTTGCACCATTGTTACATGGGAGTATAAATATGGTGTTAAGGCCATAGAGTCATTTTTTGCACGGGAACGCCTACCTTGCATCTCATTAAGGCAAGGTAGGTTTCCACTTCCAAAAAATGACTTTAACTCCATAACTTTGGTGCTAGACGGGTCTAGCACCAAAGTATAAATATGGAGTTAGTTTTGCACTGAATTAAAGTTTTTAAAAAATGACGCTAATTCAGTGCAAACAGAGTATAAATATGCCCCTTAGCGTCAAAAAATGATGCTAATCTGGTCAGAATCATTTATTTTGACTCAAAACTGCCTAACGTCATTTTTTTTTTAAGCTAGCCTACCCTTTGCACCGGCTTGCACCATTCCATAAATATGGTGCCCAGCTGGTGCTAAAAAATGGTGCAAGCCGGTGCAAAACTTTTTGGGGCAAAACTGCCTTAGTGCAGTTTTGCACCAAAAAGTATAAATAAGGCCCTATGACTGCTGTACTTCAATCGCAATACGCCAGGGGTACAGTTGGAGAGTTGTTAACCCCTGTGAAATATACAGGAATCAATGTAAATATGTGTAACAAATTATATCTTCACAAAGATGATGATTCTCATTCACGTCAACTTTTTAACAACCACAGTACTTCCATTTCAACTCTCATTACTGTTGCCTTGGATTCCCACACCCTCGAATCATCATTTCATGTCTTCCACTCCAGACATGTTCAAGTTGAGCATAATTGTTTCTTCTCAGAGATTAGGAGCTTGTGAGCTGAGGTAGAGAACTTCCACCTGTTGACATACATGCCATGCTTCGATGCTTCTTCTTGGCAAGTAGCTCAAATACCTAAAATTTCTGAGTTTAGAGCATGTTTTAATGGTCCCAACATCATATGTATATGTTAGCAAAGCATTGATTTTGGCCATTATCTCCTACAAGCATGTTTTTGTTTGTTTTGGTGGCATCTTCATCATGAGAGGGTACATTAGACAGTCATGGTGTCTTACCACTTTTTTGGCCAGGAGCTCCTGCACAGGATCCATAAACTTGTATTCTTTTTCCTGCCTGGGTCCATCATAGAAATCAGGTTTCTACTCAGTGGCAGATTAGTGATATCAGAGAATGACAGTGGTTTGTGTTTGCCTTGTTTCAAGAAGTTTTGTCCACACAAAATGAATGTCTGCACACTCCCAGGCATGTAGGGGTTTTGTATGTCCTGTACTTCCCTATGTGAAAAGACTGTCAGTTAGAAAGATGCTGGTGAATCCCATTCAGCACTTCAGGTTGGGATTGAGGGTGGGATGTTTGACTGTGTTGAAGGCAGCAGAGTGGTCTAACAATATCAGGAGACAAGGGTCATCTTCAACTGTGGCAAAGTGGGAATCATCTACGAAGAATAAGGAAGCAGTCTTCATTCTGAAGCATGATCTACTAGTACAGAAGCTTTTTAGCATTGATGTGACATGTTTAAAAAGCATAATTTGTCAGTTTTTTCTCCCAGTTTGGCCCGATGCTGACCTGACCCTCATTGGTTGGCATGTTAGCCCTGTCCTAATTGATTGACATGTTAGGCACATCTAGGGGCATTGTGAACCTCCTGCTTTAGCAGCTACAGCAGGAGTGGGGTTCAATATGTGCCTCTTCTGTCTGCAACTGAGCAGACAAAAACTAACAATTAATGCTACCAGAGTGGCAGATTGATAGAGAAGAGAAATAAGGATGGAACTGCTCACCACTATTGCCTGCTTTGTTCCACTCAATGTGCCTCCCAAGGAGCCCAACGCAGGGGGAATGCTGTTTCCTGCTCCTTGGTTTGTTTAACTCATCGCGTGAAAAGTGCTTTCCTAATTATTGCACCAGTGCAGGAAACTTCTGGTCCTTTTGGGTTACAGGGTATGGTGAGCCCTTTGTGACTCTCAGTGACTCTAAACACACATCGAGAGCTTTATCGACCTCCCTTGGTCCCAGCGTGTGAAGAGTGCTGCTCCCTGTCCTGTGGGGCACACAACGGGCAGTCTGAGACTCCTGTGCCAGAGTGGGGTCTGAGCCCAATGCCTCTGCACCCACTACACCGCTCATCGTGGTGTCACAAAGAGCCACTGCCGGCCAGTGAGAGTCCCCTCAAGGAGGACCCATCATCCAGATTCAGCGCCGACAAAGGAAGTTCTGGTATTTCTGCCTCAAGGCTAGAGATGCCATACCTGCCTACTTCTGACGTGCAGGGCTGCTGCACAGTCACTAAACCCCCTTCTGTGTCCCGCTGCTACAAAAGACAATCAGGGAGAGGGCGGGCCAGGCTGCAGAGGCTCATCCGCTGGCCCTGAATGAGTGAGGGTGCCAGCTTTCAGGACAGACTGGACTGTCTGAGGCTGGCCTGATCGCTCTGCCGGCCCACTGGGTAAGTGAGTCCTAGGGGAGTAGGGGAGTCTTCCTGTGCTACTTTTTCAGGCAACACTGCTGTCTGCTGATAAGAGGAGGTGACTATCTCCCCACAAAAGGCTCTCAAGTGTGCTAGGATAGGGGTGTGTGATTCATACTCCTATCTTAGCTAACTTATCATCTCAGAGGAAACGTGGGCCAGCATTGCTGGGCTGGTCCACTAAGGAAACCCCGTTCGTCACCACAAGTGGCTTTGGATTACATTTTGGGTATGAGCCCTAATTATCGCATTCTGGGTAGTAGTCGCAGGAACTCCAGTGCCGTACTTTTGCATGCTGAAGCACACTGGTCACTCAGGCTCCCTGAAAATTACAGTAACTGACGTAATAGACACTCTGGTGCCTATGGGACCTCTCCATACTTTATAGCCCATAATAGGGGTGCGGAGGGGCGGCATCCCATGGTCTTATGGAGAGATGTTGTGATCCATATCAATAGGGCCTAGAGTGATGATTTATGGTTTGGTTCATTGCCTGCTGCATCTGAGGCTCCCAGTGTTCTCAGTAATATGTTGTTTTGTTTTTGTCTTGCCCTCTAAAGATAAAAGTGTGGCATATAGTGTGATGGTATAATGTGCCTAGTGTTGTTTTGGTAACATGTGTAACCTAGAAACCTTTTTCTCTTATCGTCAACATTGTACTGTTTATGAGAATAACTTAGTGGACAAAGCAATCACTGATCTATGATGCTTTGGTCTAAGATTTATGTATAATATACTTTATATTTTTATAGAATACTGTGTGGATTCTCTTATGTAGTGGATTTATTGTGCCACTAGTGTGGGTATGTTTTACACCTGACCTCTGAGTATAAGCCTGACTGCTCTGTGACAAGCTACCCGGCGTGGGCACAAGTTATCATTGGTGTGTAACTTTCTCACCCTGAATAGAATGGTAGGTTCAGCCTGTTTGAGGTTCATACTCTAGCTAACCGGAAACCCCATTTCTAACACACCTTCTCTATGATTTTGCTTTATTCTTCAATCCAAATACTAACTTAGTCGCATCATTTTCCAAGGTCTGTGACCAACTTATTGCTGACCATACTTCATCATATGCATTTCAGACAGGCAAAAAATAACAATTGGATGGGTCATTATGGAAAAGGCAACATTAACTGCAGGGGACATTTATTTTGTTCTCTCACCTACCTACCTCATGTCACCAGACACTAGGATGAGAGCAGGAGGATAAGAGTGTGGTTTAAGAATTGGTGAGCAAGAAAAGGAAGACGCAGTGGGCAAGCAGCATATGGCAGGACATAGAGGGGAAAGGGACACAGGAAACAAACAAGGAAAGGAACAATTTCAACACCCAGGGGAACAATGAGAGACTGGACATTGGATTCCGAAGTAATTACAGGATTGGAAGATTCCTGGTTACAGTCGCTTTCTATAACAAATAACAAAGACCTGGGAGAAGCGCTGGACTTAAAAACTTTTGATCTAGTGAATCCTAAGGACCAGCAGTCGATCTATCCTCTGGTGGTAGGGAGCATTAAAAACAGTATTACTACCCACCAACAAGAAAGAACTTTTATCTCGATTACTGAAATTTCTAGCGAGATGTCCAAAATGCAATCACTGGAGGAATTAATGTTAAAAAACAACTCGACTGCTTCACCTTCCAATAAGATCCCCTCAGAATCCATTAACAGGGAAATGTTATTCAAAAATCCCACTCACGCAGGCCACCCTACTTGTGAAATGGGAGATCTAACGCGACTACATACCTCATTGCTGAATGCTCTACATACTTCAACAGCGGTTCTTAACATGCAATCAGATAAATTAGACTTGCAAATGGATCTAATGAAGGTAATGGCCACATGCATAGCTGGCATCAATCACAAACTGGTCTCGCTGGCCATTCGTCCAACTGGAAAAAATTGCAACCAACAGCATTTTCCTTGTAATTGTGGCCCAATATTAGATAAACTATGTACGTTACCACAAGTCTTAGTAGAGATTCTGCAGGAAGTTAAAGCAAGGAAAACCAATGAGGCCATCTCCAGGAACCAAGATACATCTCAAAAGACATCAGACTTAGGGGCAAGCAGCCCAGCAAAAAAAGATGCAAACATTCAGTGCATTAACCCAGTTGTCACAGACGGATCAGATAGATCTTCACAGTCAGAACAAACAGCATCTATCAATTTGGAGAGTATAATTGAACAGCCGGGGCCGGCACTGAAACCCCTAACAAAGAGACAAAAAAGGCGAGCAAGAAAGGCAAGGAAACAAACACGTGCCAAAGCTGTTAATGACAATCTATATCCCATATTTTCAACGCTTCGGCAACCGCACAATCGAACTTTAGGAACCGTAAGCAGCATGCAAATCTCAAATAGCTTCAAAGCCATAAGGGAGGGGGTAGTCACCAGTCCAGAACAACAATTCACTGGTGAGCATCTACCGACTGATTCGCCAATGTCGCTCAAATATAACATGCTACACCCAACATCCCAAGACCAATCGAACGTGCACGCATTGGCCACGAGGTTGGCAGCTCCTTGTCAGGGAGACCTAAGAGCAGGAAATAGTACCTACAAGGTTAAATCTGAGATCCCTTTAGATGCCCAATTACCAGTGAAGATTCCACCAGAACCACCCTCCTATGCAGCTGTCGCACAAACCACTTCCTCACTTTCTACAATAACCCTTCCGGATAAGACCCAGGGCATCTTGTCGAGTCTCAAAACATCTTCCAGGCAAAGATCGTCAACCCAGGTCAATGTGGGGCAGGTCATAGTTATCCCCGCAGGCACAAAGAACAATAAATTTGCTCCTTTAGAAGACAACTAGCAGTCCAGATTCAATCCTCTCACCAGAGAAACACACCTGTCACCGACCCTAAATCTCAAACATCCTCCTAGGGAGGTCGCAACTACTCATCATGATGGACGAATAAAGACTAAAGTAACGATTCAAAATACTCAAATAGCCGCAACAGACCTTGAAAATAAAGCCTTTTTAAGCAAACAATCAGGCACGCTCAAAAGGGCCCCAACTAGAAACAATTCGGAAGATGGTCAACGGAACAGACCTATGCCACACAGTATTATAGATCATTCCTAATCCAGCCATGTTATTGAAAATGATAGGGAATCGAGGCAGGTCATTCTAACCCCAGATTATGACTCACGCGGCCAACAAGATAGCCTGAACAGGGGCAACATTCAGAGGCTTTAGGCAGAGCTTCCTTCAACTAAGAAAATCACATCCCTGGATTTAATATCACTGAAATTCCTCTCCAACACCACTCAGAATGACCGGGAACAAACTCTGTCTATGTGGAGAACAAGCAAAATCGCTGCTTCAATTATGGCAGTTAAGCAATAGTTCGAAAACTGGGGTATACGGCTATCACAACCAACCAACCCACGTTATCCTTTT
The DNA here is from genome assembly GCF_031143425.1 of Pleurodeles waltl. Lineage (NCBI taxonomy): Eukaryota > Metazoa > Chordata > Amphibia > Caudata > Salamandridae > Pleurodeles > Pleurodeles waltl. Next base: position 1,242,281,723 of record NC_090440.1, on the reverse strand, counting down.
CCCCTATTGTTAAATCTGGAAAGTGAACCAATAAAAAAAACTGAATCACAGGCCCGCAAGAGTGGATGGGGCCCGGACGTCAGGGAAGCGGAACAGCTTCAATCCAAAAGGGGGGAAAAAGATTCAAACACCTCTATTGACCCCCTAGTTGTAGGGAATGGTCTACAAGACGAATGGAGATGGATGGCACGCACCCTAAATTCAAGGAGAAATAATTGACCCACCATACATAATGCACCAGATACAGATCAAAGGCCAACCGTTACTATTATGTCCTGGAACATTGCGGGAGCAAAAGCAATTATTACAGAAGGATTTACAGCAATGCCCAGTTGCAACTACTCGATAATAGTGCTGCAAGAAACATGGCTGGTAGACCCAATAGAACTAGGAGGCTATTCTCTACACCACATTGGAGCTGAAAAATCAAACAAATCAGGCAGGGCAAGCGGTGGTCTAGCCACATACATCTCTACGGCACTTCAGGTCACAACAGAACAGCTGGCCTTCTCATTAACGGACTTACAGGTAATAAAAATCAATTTTAGTTGCAACCATCACGCTCCACTAATTATCTTTAATGTCTACGCCCATCCGTGGAAACATCACAACGTACTTCTCTTCGAGAAGTTACTACAAAAGGTAGAAGAGATACGGTGCGCTAATCCAGCATGGGACATCTTAGTAACCATGACAAGCAATTGGCAGCAGAAAACGCAATTTGGTCAGTGCTACCACAGTTACCATCAACACATATGACACTGGATACAAGGGGCAAACAACTGGTCGAGGCCTTAGAACATCTGAGTATGAGGGTGCTAAACGGCAGGGTGAAAGGTGATGTCCCACCCAGCTTTACTCATCATAGTGCAAAATCTGCAACTACAATTGACTATACTGCCCCTCTCTACCCCTACTGGCACATGTTAAAAAATTCAAAATCATACCTACTCTTCACAGTGACCATTCGCTTCAGCACATAGAATTGGCTTGGAACGCTACATGTTTTCTTCCAGCCCTAAATGAATTAGGTACAGTTACCTCTGTCAATCTAAACCGCTTGTTCTGGACGGAGTCCTCTTTACCACAGCTGTGCAAAAATATAAAAACCCTGCTTCAATCAACAGCATACCAAGATCTCTCAGCTGGGGAATTGTGGGCCAGCTTTCTACAGTTAGTACCATCACTTGGCTCGGCCAGGCGTCAAGCACCAAATCACAACCGGAGGCCACTAACTATGCCACCAAATATCTTAGAATTAAGAAAGAATCTGAGACGTAAACTCAGATCCACAAAAGGTAAACCTCCTACAGAATCTTTATGTGCCCAAATAAAAACCATTCTGAAAAATTATAAGAAACAGCTATGGCAAATACTAACCCAAAAGGAGGATGATTTCTGGATCAAATTACTTTTCAACTCAAGAAAGGCTAATACTAGAGAATTCTGGATGTCAGTGAATGAAATAGACCGAAAAGCAAGAGTAATAAACTGTACTTCAATTTCAGAAGATAAATGGGTGGATTACCTGTTAGACATCTTTTTTTAGCCAACTCCTCCTGTAGAAAATCAGCTACTAAAGGCTTTGTTAAAACCTACAGACCTTCCTCAGAGTGATATGAGATTCAGTGCCAATAAAGTAGCCCAGGTGATCAGAAGGAGCCGCAGGGACGGAGCTCCCGGCCCTAATGGTCTCCCCCAAGCCATATTTAAGGCAGATCTCGATTACTGGTCAGCCACTCTGTCAATATTATATGCTGAAGTTGAACATAACAGTACCATTCCTGATAGTTGGAAAGGATCCATCATTAATCCTATATACAAAGGAGGCAGCAGGGCAAACCCAGCTAGCTATAGGCTGATAGCTCTAATTGACAGTGAGGCCAAATACTTTGCCTCGTTAATCCTAGCAGACCTGCTCTCCTGGTCTAATTCAAATAACTTGGTCCCTATGAATCAAACTGGTTTCCGGAAGGGCTACGGCACATTGACTAACATTCTTGCGCCAGGAGATATAGCCAATCGAGCAAAGTGCTTAAAGAAAAATTTACACATATGTTTTGTGGATTTCAAAAGTGCTTTTGATTGTGTGGACAGAGCAATTCTCTGGAACAAACTACGGAGTTGGGGTTTGCAAGAACGCACTTTGAGGTGTGTAGAATCGCTGTATGACAAAACTTGGGTACGAATCAAGGTAACAGACGGCTCAAAAGTTTCCAGGAGAATACCAACAAATATAGGATTAAAGCAAGGCTGCGTGTTGGCCCGCACCTCTTTAACCTCTTCATGGCAGATTTCTCTGTAAAACTATCGTATGCGGATGACATTGTTCTGTTAAGCCACACAAAAATAGGGTTGCAACGCCTGGTTACTGCCTTGAGCGAATTTGCAAAGACAAACAAACTAGAGGTTAATACTTCAAAGACAAAAACAATGTCAATAGGCTGCTCTTTGAATCCTGCAAACAAAATAAAATTGAACGGTTTCACTCTCAATACGATCTGCAGCTACAAATATCTTGGACTTACAGTAGACAATAAGATCAATTTTGTGCCGCAAAACCAGTATATTCTACAGAAGTCCAAAGCCTTGGCGTTCGCTTTCTGCACTCTTGCTAAAAGATTAAAGGGCCCATTATATAAACCACTAATGTCGGTCATGTAGGCTAAATTCCTTCCAGCAATTACATACAGAAGTGCAGATCAATACGGGAAAGATGCAAGCCTTCTTGAAAGGCAGCAAATAAAAAATCTATAAGCAAGTCTTCAATCTTCCTCGCTCTGCTTCCCCGGCACAGATAAGGCTGGAATTTGGTCTAATGCAACAGCAGCTCGACAGGAAGGTCCAACAATAAAGATCTGGTACAAAATAAGTAAAAACACTGCCAGCCCGCTAGTAGCAGCACTATGGAGTTCAGTAAATGGCAATTCTAATTCAGTATATAACAGATACCTAAACAACTCCTTGCAAGAGACGAAAACAAAGTACCTATGGGATTCCAACATGTCGTATTCCCTTTTGTTTCGAGCAATAAAAAAGGAAATAAGTACCCAATCTTTTCTAGATGATAAAGCTAAACTTGCGCAACGCTCACACGCCTGACTGGTAGTGCACACTTATACCACCATGGCCCATCACAATACCTGGCCGAAACCTTCGCACTTCACATCAAGCATCACTTCCTGACTCTGCGTTTGGGAGCAACTCCGGCTAGAGCGGATCAACCATCGTGGAAGAATAGAGGAGAGACTTCCTGCAGGCTATGCAAAGGCCCAAAAGAAGATATGGTTCACCTGATTTGTATTTGTCCAGCCTTAAAAGAAGCCCGCAGACAACTATTAAAACTGCTTTTTATGAGAAATGGGACTCGTACCTGCCGGTCAGCGGTGATGTCAATGTTTGATCCCAATGACGCACAATCAATATGCAAATTCATCAAATTCTTGACTGCACACACCAAAGACTTAAACCTGCCATCCGGGATGCATACCTAATCACTCACTTTTTTTGCATCCTAGAATTAAGAAACTGATTTTAGATCCTCGCATGGTCTCATGGCCAAGGAATTTACGGAATTTTAGAGCAGTTTTATCTTTTAAACGTGTTGTATTATGAGATGATTGTTATGGTTTTTATTAACTAAACAATAAAGATTTAAAAAAAAAAAAAAAGACACAGGAAAGGGAGCTGAGATAAGGAATAAAGTACCAGAGAGCTGCAAACTTTCTTGCACTGTGTGTCTGTGCCTGTCAACAGTGTTTTGCTGCTGGTATTGTCACTCCCACCCATAGCATTGCTTCATTTCCAGCAGTCAGCATGCCTCTGGATTATTTTAAGATAGTTAAAGTAATTTCCATTATTGATACTGACAAAGCTCTCAGAGAGCATAACTTGGCTGTGCCATTATGCATTAAAGAGGTGGGATTAAAATGTAATCAATGACATGTAACGTGCTCTAATGTATGCATGCTAATGTGATGCATCGAAAATTATATTAATCAGGGTGTACTCACAATGTTTCTATACTGACATTTCTTGACTGAAAAATAATGACTGTATGAATTTATATACAATGTATTGGGATCACAACATTAGATTTAAACCTTACATCATTACAGATATTCATCATTTATTGTACTTGTGAGGAGAAATACACGTATAGCCGTGTATTTGAATGTGCATTGAATTCTGTGTTAGATTGAGTTGAGTTGAGCTAAGGCCTGAAATGTTTTTCTATTTTTAACCTTTAACGTGGAGTTTTCCTCTTGTTGCATTTTCTATATTTGCAGGAGCTTCTTCACAAGCATACAGTTAATGAAAGACCTGTGTGAGTTTGAGATGAAGGGGTATGGGAGATTATGTTGGCAGGGACAAGAGGCACTAAGAAAAGGATGAGAGAGAAGAACTCCCCTCCTAGCTCCTGGACTTCGGAGGTGCCCATGGTCGTCCTGATGTTTGGTTAATGGAATGAAAGTCTGATCATAGCAGCAAATTCCAAACCTTGCAAAGAAGATGGAAAACTACTTTTGCAAGGTCTAAAAAATGTATTCAGTTAATTAGTTGAGGCAGACATTTTCTACTCTTTGACTAGAGAAAATTACCTGGAAACATAGAGGGGTTAATATTGCTCTAGTCTTGAAAGGCTGAGTAGCTTCATGCTACACACATCCCTCTTACAGAAGTTCTACTGAGGGTTCTTTTATGCTCGCACTTTTGGCTATTATTAATTTCTTGAAATCCTGGGGAAGTACCTAGGTTTCCCCCTTCACTTAATTACCATATTTAGATTTAGTTAGTTTTCAAATGGTTAGACAGGAAGTTTGAAATTTGGATTCTGAACATCAAGTGATGTTTCTCATCTTTTGTATTGCAGAAGATTCTTGTATGCCTTAGGCTTGTACAATTTAATCTGACTTGATGTTTTTATTCACCTCTGATGATTCTGCACTAATATAGTATGTTTCTGAGACTCATTTACAGAAGTATGGCTTTGAAAATGTAATACAACTTTTGAATTTGAGCTCCCACTTCCAAGACTTAATGTATGACCAAATGGGTTACACTGTAATTAATTGAAACTGTTTTGGGTTGTTTCTTCTTACCTTATGGAACTCCTCCTTCTCAGTACCAGGGAATCTAGAAAATGGGCCAAATGTTTTCTCAGATGATAGCAGTGAGGGATGGTTAAGATCCTGAAGAGAGGCGAGCTAGTCCCCTTTGTTTTAGATTAGCCGTTCCCCAGAGCCAGTCCCTAGCGCCCATGTCCAGACTTTGGAGGTTTGGCAGAGTATTGGAGATCCAGAAGAGAATCTATGGTAAAAGAGGACTGAGTATTAATAAGGTCACACATTGCAGTGGTTCATGCTTAGTTGCAGTGTTTGAGAAGTTGGATGATGTTATTAGGTCTGACACGAACTTAGGGACAGATTTATGGAGGACCTGCGCCATTCCAATGCCACATTAGCATCATTTTATTGATGCTAATGTGGCGTTGAAAGGGGAAACCTTTTGTGCCATATTTACAAAGTGCCACAATGCATGCCTTGCACCACTTTGTAACCCCTTGCGCCACATTAAGCCTGTACCTGGCATAATGTATACAAGGGTGGCGTTGCGGCGCTAGGAGGGCCTTAAAAATGGCATACATGAGGTACATTTGCGCCATTTTTATCTGCATTTTTAATGCCTGCTAAGTGCAGGCGTTATAAAGAGGCTCCCATTGATTACAATGGACCTCTGGGTGCTTTGCAGGATTAACATTATAATGTTTTATGCTAATCCTACAAAGCACCGGACTAGCATAAAACATTATGTAGCTAGACTCCCTAACTACCACCATGGTGCACCGCATTTTAAATACAGAGCACACATACTGGTATTACGGGGGCGTTAAGGGGTGCAAGATAAGTGGCACTGCACTAGGTGCAGCATCTCTGTTCATAAAATCTGCCCCTATGATCCCAGAATAATATTAAAAGTTGTATAAGACACTCTATTGTAATTGTCTCCTAAGTTTGGTGGTGCTCGTCATGAGACGTCATCAACAGCAGCACAATTGAGTCATGGATTTATCTTTGTGTGAATGTGAGTTGACTGTATAGTGGCTCTTAATGCTCAGAGTGTACCTATACTAACCTAGATGGAAACGCCACAGGTTGAGGTTTCATTTGAAGTGTTTGATACTCTTGTATGACTGAATTTTGTTGATTCTTTAGTGGAGCATACAAAGGTTATTGTGTTGTGTTTTATTGTATACATATGTAGTGTTGAAGAGGGTGCATGCATGCAGGTTGTAAAGGGGGGTGAACCACTGTGAGGAGTGAGACTAAGGTCACAACGTGCTGTGTTGGTGTAGGTCGGTTGGTATATTGCCACACTGATATTGGTTGTGAAAGTTGTAAGGGTTCACGCTGCAATTGATTGTTACTACTGAACAAGGGATTGTAAAAAAAGTGTTAGCTCCTGATTGGAAATGGCATTTTACTGTGATTATTGATATTTGACTTGTGAAAATGAAATGTTTCAAGGTTATGCAAGACTTGTTTAGAGGACATGTGCTTATGCCTAGTGGAGAAGGAGAGAAGGCACCTCCCAAAGATACCCCAGATCATTACATGGTGATAAATGGAGGGCTCCATCAGCGTGTTTGGCTGTCTGTTCAGTGGCCTGATTCAGTGTCGCCAATAAGCCTGGTGACAAAAGGTCCTTCGCTGTTGATGATGAAAAAGTATCAACAGGTCATAGCATTTTTTAAGTCAAAAGAACCACCCCAAGATAAAGATTGGATTACGATTGATGGAATGACTCAGGAACCCAAAGAATGGATTCATGCTTACTATGAGTGATTGTTGCAGGCATTAAAGCAGTATAGTCGAATGGAGACGCTTGAGACTAAGGATATGTGACATTCTGTATTGAGTTTTGTGACAGAAGTGAGACCTGAGAATAATAATTAGTATGATGATTCAGAAGCATTTGGCAGAATAAATCAGTTGAAAAGCTTGTGAGATATGCAAAACCCTGCAGTGTTGAACTTGAGATGAAACAAAGTAAGTTCAAAGAAATGTTGATGGTTGCTCAGATGAAAGAGGCTCAGAGGAGTAGCCAGGTTCAGCCATTTATAGGGAATGTTGGTACTACGCAAGGTATATCTCAACAGGGAATGAAGCCAATGCAGAGGTCAAGGAGTCCCAATGAATCCCCTTGGGATGGATGTCAATAGTTTAAAGAAGACAACTCCTTTCCATATCTGTATTAAATGGGGGCATTGCAAGAGGGAGTGTTGTCTTAATCCAACTAATCAGCTCGAGAAATTAGGGTTTGTGTCATCTCAGAATAATAACCCCACCCAAATGTAAAATGTACATAGACAGAGAGAATAACATTACAATGTGACCCAACCTCCAGTAATGCAGGTTCCACAACCTCCAATGCCACAGCAGAACACTAGAATATCTTTGAACCAAGCCCTGAATGTAAACACAAATGCATTTCAAGACAACACTCCTTTTTCAACAGTTTCCCATGTTTGAGACACTTGAGAGTTATGGCTCCGACCAGTCAGCCTGATGTTGCCTGGAACAGGAGGAAGATTGTGTACTTGGGGCTGTCTTGGAGGTAGACCAGCATGGTCTATTAGTAGTTGGCAAAGTGAATGGCCACCATGTGTCATTCTTGGTTAGAACTGGTGCTACCCATTCTACTTTGAGAACAGTAGAAGTCTCACACCTGCCCCTCTTGGGAAAAATGGTACAAGTTGTGGGAGTAGCAAATAAACAGATGATAATCCAAGAGACCACAGAAATACATGCAAAAATAGGGTCCTTTGAAGAGAATCACTGATATGTGTTGTGTGATTCCAGCCCAGTGAGTCTTCTAGGAATGGATCTTCTCTGTAAACTGAATTGTGTAATCTATTGTAAGCCAATGGGCATAGAGATGCAAACACATGATGAGGATGTTGCCTTCAAATTGATGAAAGATGGATCTTACATGCATTGTTTACTTTGTTGACCAATGATGATTTACCACCAGATCTTAAAGAGACCGTGTGGGATTTCTCAGGAAAAGATATCGGACAGGTTAAAGGTGTAGAGTCTGTCTGAATCACAGTTAAAACAAATCTGAGTATCCATGAATGCCTTGATATTATTTGACACCTGAAACAATTGCTGGGATAAACTCAGTGGCAGGTCTGAGCATTGTTTACAGGGCTACTTTTGTGGGTTGCACAACCAGTGTTTCAGGCCCACTAGTTGCATTTGATTTACAGGCCCTGGGCACCTCTAGTACACTTTAATAGGGGCTTACTAGTTAATCAAATGTACTAATCATGGAAAACCAATTACACATACCTTTTAAACAGAGAGCACTTGCACTTTAGCACTCGTCAGCAGTGGTAAAGTGCCCAGAGTACCAAAAACAGCAGAAACGGAGTCCAGCACACAGTCAAAACACTCACTGGAACCAGAGTCCAAAAAGACAGGGGGGGGCACACCAAGGATGCCAGGTCTAACAGGAAGTCTCCTGAAGACTTTGTATATATACTTATATCTGTTCTCCATCAGACTTTGTTTGGCATCTTTGCACATGTGAAACTGATGGAGAATGCTCTGTTGCTGCTGCATTGAACCCTAAAAAATTAGATTTGAGAGAAATCATGGAAGCTAATCAGAAAAGTAGGCAGCAGTGCATAACAGGTGCTGTACTCCTTATTTCCATTATAGCATTAGTAGTGCTGTTAAGAGGAACATTTTTCTTTACACCCTCTGTGAAAAAACAGTTAGCCTCTAGCGTTCCCTCACAACACTTGAGTTCTAGAGCTAATAATCTTTATAGGCTAGGTGAAAAGACTTGTATGCAGGTGATTTTCGGGGAGAATATCCAGCCAATGTATCTATGAGATTGCTTTATGAGTACATTGACACTATGGCCGCAAGGGATTGCTACACGTGTAGGCAATTACCTGCCTCTATTTCTGAGGGTATCACTTACCATCATATTCCCTTGACTTATGATGTTTGTTGTAGTCTTATATTGAGTATATTTTATAATGAGGGAGATTTTCAATATTATTTTTCGAATTATGATTGAATAATGATGACTGGGACAGAGATTCTAGTATACCTTATGCTTGTGCAATTTAATCTGATTCAACATTTTAATTCACCTCTGGTGATTCTGTATTTCTTTCGAATATTTTTGAGACTCATTTACCTAAATCTGGCCTTGAATTTTTGTAATAAATCGTTTGAAGTTGAACTTCAACTTCCAAGACTAAAAGCCTCATTATGAGTATGATAGTCGGCTCGCCAGACCGCCATTGTGGCGGCCGTCAAAAGACCGCCAGGTTGGCAGTCATACAGACCACGGTATTACGAGTTACACAGGCAAGTCCGACAAAAGCCAGCCAAAAACCCAACACTGCCAGAACGAGTTCAGAGTCATGGTGGATGGAATTATCAGAGTAGAGCCACAACTATTTGGAGCTCAAGTCCAGCAAACTACTATCACTAAGAAAATGTAAATGTGGCAAAGGATAGTCAATAGAGCTAACTCTGTAGACAGCTCCCCATGCACAAGGGACAACATCAGGAAAAGGTGGAAGGACCTCAGGGGCAAGGTCCATTCCATGGCGTCCAGGAACCAGCTTGCGGTTCTCAAGACTGGCGATGGTCCCCCGCCTCCTGCCCTACAGCTCACATTTTGGGAGGAGATTGTCTTGGCCATCCTGCATCCTGAGGGATTTACAGGAATACCTGGGGGAGTCAAGTCAGGTAAGTCACAACTATAAAAATAGCACCAAAATGTTTGGTATGCATGCTTACTGATCACCTTTGGCTATCTTCACTGTCAACCCATCCACCTGTCCAGTCACCACCTGTCCAAAGACCACTGTCTGCCATCTCACATGGAACCTAGACCCACCTGTAAGAACCACATCTCCATAAACTAGGTGAATCAAAGGGAAATGACTGCACCACAAATTCCAGAAGGCACTATACTACCATTAGTAAGACCAGAACTGTGTACCAAATTTAAGATTACCATGTCCTGATATTCCCTAGGGAACATGCTCACCTGAGAGGAGGGCAATTCTACAGTGTGTGGGAGTAGGGCAGATACTGACAGGAATGCCAAGGCCAGGGGGCAAATGTAGTGTTACCTACCCCCATCCAACACAGTGTACTCAGATACAAAACACCCTTCCCCCCATAGCTACTCATTGAACTGTACGCACCTTAGAGGACAACTCTACAGTGTGTGAGATACAGGAAGTGAAATGGTGAGTATCCATAGGAGGATTCCTTACTCACACGTCAAGCAATAGCACATGGTACACCTGCCAAAATTCCTTTACCTGGGAATACACACATGACTTGCTCAGACATGGGAGAATGAAATTGAAAAACTGCATGTAGTACAGAGAGTGACATGACTGCTGAGACCAGGAGGCTCTGTCTACCCAATCCAATTTCCCATCCCACTCTGCACATGGTCAAATAGCACTGTTGGTGTACCTGCTATGAAAGTCCACTCCCCTCAGAGGATGGACAATGTGAACTGTGAGTTGTGATAAGAGTAAGGAGGACCAGGCCATGTGACCACAACACCACGCCACTGTCCATATGACATTGTGCCACAGTCCCTAAACCCACTAGTGAATGTGACACATCTGGGAGGGGCAAGGATACAGATCATGGTACACCCTGTGATGTGGCAACACACCCAGGTCCATCTAGTGCTGCTGTGCCAAGGTTAAAATAGTGTAGATAGGAAGGACAGCTCAAAAAGTCTGCTGTATGTCACTGGCCGCAATCACATCCAAAATGCACAAACCACAGGATGACATCTATCACATATCTTCCAAAGTTCTAACAATGCCTGCATGAGAAACAAAAAGCTTTCAAGATGACTCATACAACACCCTGACTTGCCAATGTCCTGCCTCCACTGCTGGCAAAACATGAGTCTATTTCCATCTCTCTAACAACTAATGATTCCAGGCAGTCTAAGCCTAGGTCACTGAACAGGAACTGGTATGTTACAACAATGTCAGCTCACTACAAATGACAATATGGGTACAGGTTACATAAGGAACATCAGCAAATACAATTTGAACATGGCCCTAGGCCACTGTCACAGTCACCTATTGGAGGTTGATTTCACAATACAACCACTAACATTGTCTCTCCACATCAACAGGTTGTGCTGTCACTATAACTGCTACTGCTACTTCCAACACCAAAGAGGAGACTGCCACTACCCCCATGGATGAAGCCTTAAGTGAGAAGAGCACTTCTAGATTGCTGGACATTGAGGATGGTTCTGGGCCACCCGGGCAACCTGGCCAGATGACACCAGTCATCCTCAGCCTGACCCCATTGACTCCTCCCAGCCCCATGCCCTCTGCATTGCAGGAAGTCATCCCCAGACCTGCATGACTGCAACAGTCATCAACATCTTATGCCCCCCAGTCCAGGTTCCAGTTTCATAACCCGCCAACCCTGACAAAGATGGACCTTGAACCAGTGGAAGGGGGAAGGCTGTCCCAAGGGCGCAGGCACCTGGGGGCAGGGTGCAAGGGAGGGATGGTGAGGCACAGCAGCAAGAGTCTGCTGGTGATGCCCCTGGCCAGGAGACCATCAACCAGGTCTTGGGAGCCTACCAACAGTCACAAGGCGTGATTGGCCAGGTACTAACCGAACCCATGGAAATCTGCCTCTATAGTGTTTGACCCCACAAGTAGGGACATCCAACCAAGCGTCCAGGAGGTGCAGATGTCAAGACACCAACCACTGCCAGCAAGTGACCATTTACTGATGTCTCTTTTTTATGTGCCATGGACTCACTCTGTTGTCCATTTTCCATGGTAGTAGGACATTGGACTCTGGACCCCAAATGTTGTGGCCTCCACTCTATTGATTGCATCCACCATGACTGATCCCTTCACATTATCAATGTTTTTTTCCATTATCAACATTGAGGTCTGTTGTAATTTAAATACATACACCCACCACAAAAACACAGCCTACTACCTCTCTTTTATAACTGTTTGGATTGTAGAATGCTTATCACATGTAATATACTTGATTAGGACATAAGAAGGCAATGGATGGAGAAGATGTCTCAGGTGGTGTCATGCTGAGGGTAACTAGCAACACAATGTCATAAGTCTCTGGTCAAAACAAAGGTTTTATTGTACTGTATTGCACATGAGGTGTTAAGAATGTCTGCAAGGCCATAGCCAAGAATGTGCTATCCATGTGGAATCAGGCCAGATATCCTATTACTACAGTGCCCCAGACCATACCAGAAGGGGCTTGTAAGACCTTGTCTTATAGTTTAAGCGAACAGAGAATGGGATGTTGTCTCCAGTTTGACCCTTATCATATACCAACACCAGGACTTCAACAACTTAACATATGCCATAGCACAGACAGAGGGCAATACAACAGACACTGAGCCCAGGCCCTTCGCATGAAAATGAGCAAGCATCTGGTGGAATGTCACAGACCTTTTTCAGTGTTGTTGCACAGGCACACTGGGCTGCAATGAGGAAACACATTGACAGCCACTAACAGGTCCTACAGGATGAATGCCTACACAATGTGAAGGTACAATGCATGAATTGTACAGAATGACATGTTACAAGGCCACATGATCACACACATGAGACCTTTGGACCAACACAGCATGGCATACAGGTCTATTGTGTAGCTCAGGTTCCTGCCCTCCAACTGCCTGGGCATAGGACTCATACACCCCATATCTGCAACCAACATTACCTGGGTCAATCCATGTCCACTTTACATGTCAGATCAGCAACAGCAACCTGCCAACGATACAACTCTGAAATGCCCACATGAGGATGGCATGGTGAAGGCACCTGGAAGGAAAAAGTGACATACAAGGAGCTTAGGCAGGTAAATGCATACGTAAATAACAAACCTCATTTCAAACTTCAGGTGTTTCACTGACAGTGCAATGTTACTGCCCCAAACAAAGGAGATCATCAAAAGAGCCACATCTTCAAGTCTGGTGTAGCCAACAAACCTTGGCTGTATGATGCATAGCATGAGATGCCCTGTCTCGTGGTGACAGAGATACTCTTCTCAACAAATCCTGACCCTATTGTACCCCATGCAGTCACAGTAATCACAGAACATAAGATAGTTACAATCAAGTGAAGTAGTAATTGATGAGATCTACCCAAATGTCTACACCTTCATCCTCATCACTGTCATCCTCACTCTCTCCTACTAATCGGCAACTTTGAGGTGACAAAAAGTTGGTGCTGGTGTTCCGTCACCTCTTTCACCAGAATTTCTTGCTCCTCTGCAATAAAGCAACACTTTCTTTTCTACTTCTCCCTCTCCTGGGTCTTGTGTGGGTCCTCCTGACTGGTTCCTGATCTGGTGTCCTTCTTCCTGGGGTCTGTCCAAACATCTGGGATCCATTTTGGCTCTCCTTAACACATTTTGCTGTGTCAGCGTTGCTTATAGACACTATTACGTCAAAAAAAGGCATGTATCCGGTTTGCGACATCATAAACCGGCTCACAGTCATTTTCGCCACATTAATGTCTTTTTTCTTTATGACGTGATGCATTGGTTTGAGTAAAAAAATGACTCACACCTGTGGTTTGCCCCGCCGTGAGTCAAAGTATAAATTTGAACCCCGAGCGGCGCAAATAAATGGCATTAGCCGGCAGTACATTTTTTGACTAAAAACTGCATTGGTGCAGTTTTGCATCAGAAAGTATAAATATGGCCATTTGTCTCCAAAATCAGTGGTAGGTGTAGTTAACCTAGAATTGGTTTGGATTGACCACAACGAAGGGTTTGCCCTTTATCACAGCTACAACCCTGGGTGGGCACAGGGAGCTCTGCACAGGGGAATACAGTTTCTGCATGTTGGTTTTGGGTGGAGAGGGGCACTGCGGAAAAGTGTACAGGAAAGCACACAGGAAGTGCTGCAAAAGTGGGTACCTATATGCTGGCAGTGGGCAAAAATGTGACACCCTCCGTACTCTCTCCAGGACACCTCCAGCCCTGTAGAAGACAGAAGAAGGACTGCGCTTGCTGCTATGACCTTTAAGGAGAACCCTAAGAGCCTCACCTGCTACTAGTTGTACCCAAGACTGATACATGGACTCCAAGGGGAATTTGAATGACTTCCTGTTAAGCAATAAGGACAAAAAGCTGCAAAACGCTCACATCCTGAAGAGCCCAGCTGACCAGCTCCAACTGGACCTGCCCTGACTCTGCTGGTGGCTTCTACTGGAGTGAGTCTTGAACTCAATGTAGTGTCCCCAAAGTCCTGGGGCACTTAGATAAAGGTCAGTGTATACCCCTCCAGATTATGTCCCAAAAAACTGGGACTCAGACTTTTTTATTTTTTTTATTTTTTTTTTGAAATATGTAAGTAGGACACATCATTTTTTTTAGATTAAATTAAATTCCAATTGTTGGTTTCCAAGTTGAGGTGTTTTTTGTGGCGAAAGTATGGTTCGAATGTTAAATGGGTCTTTGTAATGTTAAAACATTGCAGTCTATGGCAATCTAAGATTCCCATAGGAAAAACAATAGAAAAAACAAATTCACACCGGTGTATGTTAGAACACTTCTCTTACAGCAAACACTGTACTACAATTAACTTTGCAATGTTGCAGCTAAGATTGTATTTGTGTCAGCGTCAAGTACCATGAATTTATTCTCTGAGTTTTGACCTGCTGTAGTTTGAGCTTTAAACATTATGAAGGGTTAAAAAGGCACCTCCTTTGAATCGGCGTATTCTATCTTTATTTTTATGTTTGATGTTGTCTATTGCTTCTAGATGCGTATTGCTTGCTATATTATGACTACTGGCATAAATTTTATCATAAAAGAATTTCCTGTTCCAGAAAAAATAAAATGCATATGCACCTGAGAGGTTTTGCACTGACATTTGTATAAATCGATTAGAGGAAAATGGTTGCGTATTATATTGATTATTGCATTTGCACTGTTCGGTCATCCTAAAGTTGACTGGCCTGGTATATATTCCTTGGCACTGTATCAGAGTTGACACTAGGTATTACATCCTTCATAACATCTTCCAATATCTTTCTACAGAAACGGGCTAACAACAGAAATAGGTATATCTGAGGTACCGAGGTACGCGTCGGCTGTTGATCTCTGAGGAGGGCTGCAGAAAAGACGTAGTTGGGCCAGGTGTTCTGCTGGTGGCAAAACTCAGTATTAGAAAAATAATACCAATAAAAGTGGTGTCTTCTGAGGAAATGCACATCTCATTCTGTTTTATAATCCGAACAAATGCCCCACTTTTCAACACATTTGTCCACTCCAAACTATCTAAACTTCGTGGTGTTTCTTGATAGTTCAGCCTTATCTTGTCAGTTTCAATTATTTTCACCCTTTGCGTTATCCGCTGCCATTGCTATAAAAACCTTGTTGTGTGTGATGTGAGCATTGTTTTCTCTCTCTTCACATTAGTTTACCTTACTCTTTAATCGAATATGGTTTTAGTCTCAAAATGTCTGTTTTGTTCGGATTTTATATTTTATCTGCTATATTTTCTGAACTTGATAGAAAGCATTCTGACTGCAAAAGCACTAAAATAAACTTAAATAACTATAATATATTTCAAGAAAATATCCACATGAAGTTGTGTACACAAGTCCCATTCTGTTAATAGTAAGTTATTGAAACGTGTTGTGACTCTAGCTAGCCAATACTGATTTACAGGTACAGTACAACCCTAGGCATGCTTCGCTGCTAAACACTAAAAACTAAAGAACTATTGAATTATAGAATAACAGACGTTCCCCTTCAGAGAAGAGTATTTTAAGCAACGATTGATTTTTCTCCAACTCATTTCGAGCATTTAAATAAAAAGTATTGATGTAAATGCTGTTCTGGCAGCACTCCACTAACATTCTTTTCGTGCAGCTGGAGATGGAACGGTTCTTTACAGAACATCCTAGGGATGAGAGGTAAGTACTTTCTGAAACTAATTAAAAACTCCTTGTTCAAGTGCAACAGCAATTGAAAAAAATGCTGATTTGGCCAGTGGCGGCGAAATGAATTTTTTTTTTATTTTGTTTGGTGTACATTCACCTAGAAGTAACAATATATTAAGAAATCTAGGATCGTACCGTATCGACATACAGTGGGTAGTGTAGATGTGGATGGGGGGGCTGTACATTTTTCCCGTAATTGTTCTGTCTGTAGTGTATGAATTTACTCAGAAAATCTCGAAGTTAATGCACCATCTGCAGGAAGCACAGCTCGTAAATACGGGAGCAAAACTCCTCCGTGATTCCCCAAGAGATGTCAGGAACCCTTGCACTAAGGTCCTTATTACCAGTGTCCCGGTGTTTAGGCCAATATTTATCGGACCTGATAGATTTTGACACCATTGGTCGGAATTATTTGGGTCTAATCAGTGCTTAATTGGTGCTTGTTGTTTCCGGTGCGGGGCACCAGCGCTTACTTTTGAGGTTTGGCTCTTATTTTTCTGCCTCAAGCATTTACTGCGAGCAAAGGACACACACAGGAAGGACGGAGGAAGAGAAAAACGAAAAAGCGCCACAATTGGAGAAAGCTGCAAGAGTGAGCTGAAGGGGCAGGGAGTGTCTGTAAATGGATTGAGGAGGCCCTAGATGGCTTCAGAATTAGGCTGCCTCAATAATCTGTGTTTGTACATTTAATTGCAGCAGCCGTGTGCTTAAGAGGAGGGCTTTTGGCACTGGCACCTTTTTATTGACAAATTAAGCACTGGGTCCAATAAATAACACAGCTATGAGTTTGTCCCTGACAATGTGTGGTGTTAATGTCTTCAGATTCATAGATGGTACTCTTATTGAGGTTGTGTGGTGATGAGGTTAGGGCACAGGTTTCCAGTGTCTGCAGAAAATGTTCAGTTAGAAAATCTGTGTGGTAGAGGCCCAGTTATGACATTGTTATGGAGCTGTTGTTAAGATTATGTCTGAAAGTGAGCAATCTCTGTGACAAGTGATGGCCAGTTAGGATTTTTTGTATAATGGATGCCAAATTAGGATTATGTCTGAAGCAGAATTATAGTTTATATCACATCTGTCACATAGGCCAGGCTAGGATAACTGGTGATGAATACTTCGAACCGGTTCAGGTATATGATTTAAAAAAAATCATAATGATATACTTATTGTATGATTGTTCAATTTCTGGTGTACAACTATTACACTCTTGAAAAAGTAGATGTTACCTCAAAACTCATATTGGCAGTGATTTATGAAGCAACATTGACTGTACTTTCAGAGAAATAATAAATAAGCTTTCAATGAAGAAAAGTAAGAAAGTAGAAAGTAAGAAATTCTAATTGATGGGTTTTTTAATTGGAGTTTTGCCTCTATTTGTTTAGAGCCAGCAAAACCCATTTCAGAACTAGAGTCACAGTCAGGATTACATTTTGGTGGAGGTCTCGTTAGGATTAATTATGCTTTAAAGGAGATGAGAAGAGTGCATTGCGGGTGCCCGAGTATAATTGTGACGGTTTCTATGTACTTGCTTTTGCATCTCCAAACCACATTTTCTGTCTAATTCGTGGGTACTAAAATAGACAGGAGCACCATTTAACACTGTTGGTTATTTAATGACCCTGACACACAGGTTCAGAAGGGAGAACTTTCTGCTCTAAAGTTCCCACTCTAAGTTGGTAACTTCCAGTCAATGCATGTAAAGCATACAGCTCAAATTGGAAACACAGGGAGGCTGTTGCTTCTCTATTATTCTAAAGTGTGATTATCAGAGCCCAAACACTGCTGCTCTGATTTAAGAAAAGTGGGGCTACACCCTGTGCAGCGCCACTTTTCTTTTGCCCTTTAGCGCCCCCACTAACGCCACCATGTGTGTGCTGTATCTAACACACAGCGCACCATGGTGGTAGTTAGGGGAACTAGCATCAAAACGTTTGATGCTAGTTCGAAGCATTGCAGGATTAACGTAAAAAAATGTTGACTCTAATCCTGCAAAGACCATTGAGGCCCTTTGTAAACAATGGTATGCCTCCTTTTAACGCCTGCTCTGAATAAATGATGAAAGAAATCACTTCGATTTTTTTGTGCCATTTTTGTGCCCCAATGGGGGAATGCCCACTTTGCATACTATATGCCTGGCGAAATGGGAATTCAAGGTTATCAACTGAATATCATAGAGAGGCTACATATTGTAAACTATGCCCAAGTGAGATGTGGTAGCTTTGGGGAATTAACTGACCCAATGGCAGGTAAACAGAGGTGTACGTCAAGGGTGTGTGCTCGCCCAACATTGTTTTCATTGTATATTAATGGCCTTGTTGACTTTCTTGAGTCCTGTGATAATGATGCCCAAAAGAGAGTGCCTGCACTTCTTTTCACAGATGACACCTTGTTACTCTTCAAAAGTCGAATGGGTTTACAGAAGCTGCTGGATCGGTTTGAGCTTTTCTGTAAAGTAAGGGGTCTTGAGATTAAAGTAAAGAAGACAAAATATATGATTTTAAATCCCAGCCATTCAAATGGGGCAAGCCCAAGGCTCGTGGAAAAATATTTGGAGATGGTATTTACTTTTGATTAACTGGGTTTAACACTAACTGAACAGCTGATGTGCCATTTGCACCTACAACAGCAAAGAGTAAAGTAAGAAAGAGTTACGGATGGCATCATTTAAATGTTGCTCCAATCTCAATTTCACCCAATCCAGCTTCCCCTAAACAATTATAATGTGCAAACCCTGGGTATGGCAAGTTATGAGGCAGAACTGTGGGGCCACCTTTGTGTTATTTCCCTTAGTGTAGCAGAAAATCAGTTTCGGCTGCAATTGACAGGGCTTCTCGTTAACACTCTCTTGCTACCATTGAGGATGGACCTTGGTGTGGACCAATTAAGGATAGAGTAGGGCTCTTCCCATTGCTTTATTGGAGACAGATCTGGTATACACCAGAGCTCTCTCCATATTGTAAAGGGCCTGAAGAAGTTCTGGCTATCCGAGGCTCTACTGCCATTCCATGGATTTAATATGTAAAGACCACCCTGCGTGACATTGGGCTTGAGCACTTGGGGTGTAACCCTGGCCTATTATCATTAATTTCAAATTAAAACCATGTAGTGGCAGGACAAGGACAGGATCAAGCAATCTGGAATGAACAGAAGTCCTCTCATAGAAATTTTTATGTCTGTTAGAAACACTTATCTGAGGGAGAATTTCTTGGATGAAATTCAACCGCTAGTGGCTAGGTGATTGCATAGGCAATTGAGGTATGACACTTTACCAAATGGTCACTTTACTGCCAACTTGACAAAAACTAAGACTGATCAAGCTTCTCAATACATATATTGTGGCGCCCATAAAGAGACTGTTAGACCTGGAATCCTTGACATGGTCTCCCCTGTCTTTTTTGTCTCTGCTTCCCATGTTTTGACTGTCTGCTGGACTCTGTTTTTGTGGTTTTTGGCACTCTAGGCACTTTATCACTGCTGACCAGAGCTAATGTGCAAGTGCTTCCTGTGTAAAATATATGTGTAATTTTCTTTTCCAAGATTGGCACATTTGATTTACTAGTAAGTGTCTAGTAAATTGCACTAGAGTTGCCCAGGGACTGTATATCAAATGCTACTGGTGGACCTGCAGCACTGGTTGTGCCACCCACATGAGTAGCCCTGTAAAAGTGACTCAGACTTGCCACTATAGTGTCTGTGTGAGCAGTTTTAACCTGCCAGTTTGACCTGGCAAGTGTACCCACTTGCCGGGCCCAAACTTTCCCTTTTTATACATTTAAGGCACCCCTAAGGTAGGCCCTAGGTAGCCTATGGTCAGGGTGCAGTGTATGTTAAAGGTGGGACCTGTACTGATGTGTTGTAAATGTCCTAACAGTGAAATACTGCCAAAGTCAGTTTTCACTGTTGCAGGGCCTATCTTTCTCATAGGTCAACATGGAGGCTGCCTTTAAATATCTTTTAAGTGCAGTTTACCTTTAGGAGAAGATTGAAATTTGGAGTTTGAATATCTGAACTCACAAAGTTGGTTTTTAAATTGTCAATTTGAAAATGCCACTTTTAGAAATTGGGCATTTTCTTGCTTAAACCATTCTGTGACTCTGCCTGTTTGTAGATTCCCTGTCTGGGTCAGACTGACAGTTGGGCTCTTTTTGAATCTTCTCTAGACAGTGACACAAAGGGAGTTGGAGTGTAGCCTGCATTTCCTGATAAGCCAGCTGGGCTAGAGTGGACGGAGGAGTGGTCACTTGCACCTGACTGTGCTGTGCCCTCACACAATGCTGTCTCCAACCCTCTGGTGTGTGACTGGAGCCAGGCATGGGCAAGGCAGGATCTTGTGAACAACAGAGACTTTCCTTTGAAGTTGCCTACTTCACAGGCAGAAAGGGGTATACATAGTGGACCCAAAAGCTCAGATTTTCAGATTACTTCTGGAATCAAGAGGAACCTCTGGGAAGGAAAACAGCTGAAGAGCTGGAGGAGGAGTACTGCCCCTTTGCCTGTGACTGTGCTTTGCCGGGTTAGCCTGCAGTTTCTGCTTCTGCCTGAAAGAGGATGAAGACTGGACTTTGTGGTCTATTACTGTTTGTGAAGAATCTCCAAGGGCTTGGACTGAGCTTGCCTCCTGTTTTGAAGTCTCAGGGCCATGAAAGAATTCCTCTACTATCACCTGGACTCTCTGATGAGACCCCTGCTCTGCCATGTGGTTCTTTGAGAGGTGAAGTTGGCAGAACAAGGACTGAAATCCACACACAGAAAACCGTGCATGGAAAATTTTGACGCACCACCTGCAACGCGGCTGAAAAAGGACATGTCACCTGCTTTGTGACTAAAATCGATGCTCCACCAGCACCGCGTCTGGGAGATTGATGCATCATGGCTGAAGAAATGACCCAACACACTCTTGCAGCTTCTGATAATGATGCAAACCTCACGCAGCGTGGTTTTCCAACACCTATGCAGATCCGAGGGGCCCAATCCAGAAATCGACTCATTGCTCTCTTGCGGAAGAGAAAAATGACGCATCGCCTATCTGGCCGGAGAAGAAATGACACACGGCCTCACTTGCAGTAAGGAATCAAGGCATCGCTGAATTTTCCATTGCACTATCACCAGTGCAGCTTTATTTTTCATGCAAACCAGGTACTTTGTGTAAAAGCAACTTTTCCACTGTTTCCTATGGAGTAAGACTCTTATTTTAGATATCTTGGCTTGTGTATGTTGGATCTTTTGTTGTTTTGGTATTGTTAGATTTACATAAATATTATGTATGTTTGTAAACTGGTGTGGTGTCCCTTTTGTAGTGTTTTCACTGTATTACTGTGTGTGTTGGTACAAATAGTTTACACATTGCCTTTAAGATAAGCCTGACTGCTTGTGCCAAGCTACCAAGGGGGTGAGCAGAGGTGTCGTAGGAGTGTAACTCCCTTACCCTGACTAGAGTGAGGGTCCCTGCTTGGACAGAGCGCAAACTGACTGCCAACAAGAGACCCCATTTTTAACAGAGACTATAAAGCATTTATTCTTCTTCTGCCTGCTTTGCCTAAATAGTAGGAGAAAATGAATTATACCACTTTGCCGTAATTTAGGTGTCAAAGAGGTGTCAGTTAGGATAGTGAAGTATGACATAGGCCCCCTGAATGATTTTGGGGTTAGTAGGTAGTTTCTGGGCATGTGGAGAATCAGGCAAAGATTGAGAGATTATTGGGGTAATAATGGGTTTAGCACTATGAATATCACAATATTTATTTGAAAATGAATTTGAATTTAAATTGTTTTAATCTATTTAAGTCTGTGAGGAGCTGCTTTGTTTTAGCTATTATGTCAGAATTTATAGATCTAGGTTTTTAATCATATATTTAATTTATATGATGTCTGTTTTAGACTTTTATTGTTTTTATTCTCTTTGCTTTTATGGCTAGGAGACACAATAAAGCTTTTTGACTGACTGACAAAACCATATCTCTGCCAGACTTTGAAGGAGAAATTAGTGAAGAATCTTCTCAGAGGACTCCTGCATATCTAAAAGAATTAGCACATCATTATTTCCACTATCTAGCATCAGCTCGAGGGATTCAGTCACTTCAAGGAATACAGACTCACATTAGTGTCTAGGTCTTAAACCAGCTTAAGGACAGTGAAGAAGGTAATGTCATTCTAAGACATTGACCAGTTGGATATTAACCAGTTTTTCTAATATTTCACTGGTGCCAGAAGTAATTAAATGGGCTGGTAGTTAGCCAGGACCTTTGGGTCAGGACTGGGTTTCTTAAGCAAAGTCTTAACCAGGGCTAACTTCTAGTTGATCAGAGAAGAGTGATTGATTAAGTAAGCCATTCAGAATTGAATTTGATAATCTCAATACACTCCTTTAGCATTTGCTGGGGCAGGACTCTAAAGGCGATCTAGATTTACATTATATAGTAGCCTTTTTCACTGCTTAAAGATAATGATACTATACTCTGTGATAAAGGCTCCTAAAGGGCAGTTCAGTAGAATCCTGGCAGACCTTGGCATTGGTTTAACAGAAGGAATGAAACCAGAACAGATAGTTGTGATCTTATACTCAAAAACAGTCAGTCAGCCTATCAAGAGTTCCTGTGGTCAATTGAGATTTAGAGAACAGCCTTTTGGCTGAAGAAAATCATTTGAGATTTGAAACATTGCACTGGAATCCGGCTTTCTCGCTTCAATCTTTGCAACATAGAACAACCCCTTGGCTTCTATGATAGCTTTACAGTATTTTACTAAGTCTAATGTATAGAGGACTTTTTCTGCTTGCCTTCCAGGCCAACTTTAAATTGCTACTGCTTAGATGTTCTTGAGCCAATGAGGGAGAAATCCAAGGGGCAGACAGACCTTTGTTCTTCTGAGTATCGATAATCAGAGGTAATAGCTTATCAAAGACCCTGGTGAGCCAGTGATTAAACCTGTCTAAGTTACTGTTTACTTCTCCAGATATTAATGAGAGAAAACTAGAAAGTTGCTGAACACATAGTACCAGTCCTACCCAGGGACCTACTGCGATTTCTAAGAGTTTATGGCATAAGTGTTAGAGGGATACATTTATGATAAACAAATGCTCTTACTATATCTGGGTTTCTAGGGGGCTACCCGTAAGAGGCTGTCTGTTGTAAAGACTATGTTCATGACGTGTAGCCATACTACACAACTGAGAGCAGTTAGGTGGTCAATAAGTGTCCTAGCAGCATCATTCTTAGCACTAGCAATATGTCAGTTAATGTACATTGACAGCAAGTGTGCAGAATAAACATTGGAATAGTAATATAGTTTGTGACATGAACCTTACCTCTAAATCTCTAAGAAATTGATTTTTCTTTGTCGCCATTGCCTTGGAGTTATAACCAGAGACTTACGCAGGAGCAGAATGCAACCACTCACTTCATTTAACTTGGATCAGGAGTCATGAAAGTGATCAAGAGAGCACTATGACAAGGGAAAGACAGGGGTGTATATCCTGCTGATAGGAAAAGTGTTACTCAGAAGTCACTCACAGGAGTAGTATAACAATTCTCTTAACCAAAAATAGTTTCCTATTTGGAATTTTAGCCTGAATTGGAAAGTGGCAAAATGATGAATCAATACTGACTCACTGGAAATAGGAAAGTTGTGATTGATCAGACCTGTGCTGGTGACGGAGAAGAACATTAGCCACTGAAAAACATTCACATAGATCAACATTCAATATCCACAATTATCAATGTTGTACTTCCCAGTTTAGCCAAACTCACTTGCACTGTGCATTTATTTTAGCCAGTACGTCCTTTGTGATGGCAGGTTTCTCAGGTCTGATAACAACTAGTCATCACAGATGCCTTTAAATAATCAGTTATCCTACCTATTGTTGCCTAATTTGGTAGTTTTGGAAGAAGGTAAAGCATGTTTCCCATTGCACGATAATGCTCATTATCACATTGTAATTTGACATAAAGGGACAGATTACGGATGGACCAGATATTTGTTACCACCATTTATGAGTTTTTCCCTGACAGTGGGGAATAATATATGGATTGTGGTGCTTAATTCACCAATGTTCAGAAGTCCCAGTTTTACAGGGCATTTTCTTCCTAAAAAATATTGATAGATTTGACCTGTCAAAATTTCTCGGTGAGGGAGAGTGTATGATGATTTTTGTTGCATAACTTTTAATGCTGATATGTACTGTACATATTGTACTTTAACACCTAAGTAGTAAAAATGCCAAACTAATGCTTAAGACACAAAAGGGCTGTTCCAAGCCTCTCTTTGCTTATGCTCAAGTCGGTGTACATGTTAACATTACCTTTAAGTGAGGTAAAATATTTTGTATTTCCTGTAGTTTAAAAATGATAGGGCAGGATGTATGAACTCAGTTCCTAAAATGGCCACTTTCATCTCATGCAGTTAGTGAATTCTTTAAATACTGGCATTCCCCATTGACATGAATGCTCAGGGAAATAATGGTCAATCCACATGCAGTGCTTCAGTTGTTCGTTCCAAAACCCTGAAATGATCAAAAGAATAACACCTTTACCTTCAGACAAGTCCTGCTGTCTGTCTGAGGTTCATGAATGGTTTTCTCTCAATAGTCCTGTGGTTGATTGCCAGTGTAAGTAAAGATCCAGTTAGCTCTGATAAGTAGTGGAGCCAGGGTAAAATGCTGGGACAGCATCATTTCTATGATACAACCTTTCTTCTTCAATCATTCTGTTGGCCTGCTAAAGAATTGCACTCTATGGACACCTGTGATACCCTGGCAATATCAAGACTGCAAAGTGAGATCTTCAAAGCTCTGAGGTGGCCTCACTGATACACTGAGAGGCACTTTCCAACTTGTTTCATTAATGTGGTGGCCACTCTGGACTGGCAAAAGGCTGACAAGTAATGGAAGAAAAAAGGAAAAAAAAAACACAAGGAGCATTTTCCGAACCTTTCAGCACTGCATTTTATAACCACAAGAAAGGATTGATGTCTGAAGATCCCTGACATGAGGAGTAGTTTGAATGTGTATTAGGCAAGGAAAGTATTTACTTTCCTTTATTATGACACACCAGAAAAGGCACGTAAGGCCAGATGTATAAAACATCTTTGCATTTGTAAACGCTCCAAAGCAATGTTTCAACTGAAAAACATTTCTGACCAAGTACCAAACCCATTTCAGAAGTTGTTAAAGTTTTACCAACCCCCAACATGGGTTGGTGACTGGATACCTATTTGGTATTTGGAAGGGTCTTGTTTTAGGCATCCCTTCCAAATACTGATTCGGTATCAGATGTATCAATGATTTGCAACCAGAATTCTGGTTGCAAATCATTGGAAAATTACAGAACTCCAAGTATGGGTGGTAACTCATTTTCAAAAGTGAATGGTCCCCTTCCCCTTCACAACTTTGAAACTCATTTTCAGGGAAGTAGGCAGTGTACCATTTTTCTTAAAGGAAAATGTAAAAAAAAACAAAATCACAGACACCATGGTGTGCTTACCCTTGTAGGTCACCATCCCTGTGATGTTGACTCATTGAATTTACCGCAATTTAAGCAGTTTGGATTGTGACTCAGTCCAAATCCTTATCTTACAAACCAACCTATTAATACATAGGTCAGTTTACAAAATATGTTTCTGGCACAAAAGTACGGGTGGCAAGTTGTGCCCCCTTTTTGCAGGCAGAACCTTAGTACAGCAGACCTTTAGGGTAGTGGAACGCTAACTGGAGAGTCTTATGAGGAATGTGCTAGAGGTTGTGCAAGTACTCAGAGCTATAGAGACCAGCCTGTCATTCTTAGTATCATTTCTAAACCTAGTAATGCTCATTTTATCAACATCATAGTGCTGAAATTTTAAATTTATTTGTCAGCAATAAAAGTACGACAACTGAGTAATTTGTACACTGAATCATATTGTGTTGTTTAATTGTACATCTCTTCTTAACTTTGCAAGGTAGCAAAGCAATAGGATTTTGACTAAAACCTTGGTTCCTTTTCAGATTAAATGGTGGTAAAGGCAATGAATCTAATATGTCCTATATGTGAAATGTAGGTTGAGGTGTGTGAAGATGAGAGATTTTTTCAGCACAGTGTGTTAAAGCATGTAATGCTGAGGAAAGTTATGAGAGATTCAGGGGCAGATTTAACAGCCCCTAGCGCCACCTAAGCGTCACCTTTTGTGATGCTCCAGTGGTGCAAACCACTGCTCCATATTTACAAGAAGGTGTAACGCCACTATTTGTGGTGTTACACCCCCTTGTAAATTTGGGCCCCTCTTACGCAGTTTTCTGCTTCAGAGGGGCATGCAATGGGCGTTGTAGTGGTGTTGCAGTGGGTGTTAGCGCCGGCGCAGGGGAAAACGCAGGGCTGTGCTATATTCCTGTAAAGATGGCACATCCCTGAGTTTCAAAAGTGGTTCAGCGCGCCACTGCTAATTTTCGGGCAGCACCGCCCTGCAATACTTTTGCTTAAATCAGGGCCTCAGTGTGCAATCCTTTACAATTTATTAATTTATTAGCAGAGCTCATATCTTAAATCTTGTGTCTATAATCTTGGAAAGAAGAATGTTTTTAATGCTTTATGGCAGTGGTTCCCAACCTTTTGATTTCTGTGGACCCCCACTTTAACATCAATGGAACCCAGGGACCCCCACTTAATCATCATGGGAATCCGGGGACCCCCGCCTGAGTCATTACTGGAAGCTGGGGACATAATTTGTCAATATTTGTTAATATGTTTTAATTTTCTATGCTCTCGCGGACCCCCTGAGATGGCTTCGCGGACCCCCAGGGGTCCCCGGACTACAGGTTGGGAACCACTGCTTTATGGAACTAGGATGATTGTTAATTCTTCTTATTTGATCAGGCTTTGAGTTCCAATTTTTCCTCACCTCAAACAAGAAGGTTTCAAAAGTGTGCATCTTCGTGGATAGACGGTAATTGTGTTAATTTACCAGCTAATGTTTATACTGTGCAATCTTCCATGTTTTGTTGCATAGCATTGTTGCAATTATGCTATTGTGTCCAATCCGCTAAAATGGTCTCATAAGAGCTCTTGGGAAAAAATACCTATGGCTTGTTTTTAGAACTGCAGAACTTTTATGTGCCTCTGTTAAGTGAATCGTTCCTATACAAAGAGTCGAGTGGTGTGATAACTGTTTCTTTCTAACTAAATATAAACGAATACTTAATTTACTGTCTTGTACTAAATTGGCTCGTGACCTTAAGGTTCAGCACGGTAGGAAGGAAATATAGACCATCAAAGTCTGATTGGTGAAGCGAGTAATCCTTTATATCTCTGGCACAGTTTATGTTTCACCCACAGGAATACACTGTGCCATGTTAAGGGACTGATTCTGCTTCCTGGGATTTTTTATTTACTTTTAATCTGAAGGGTAAAAATTGAAAAACTGACCCTATTCAAACCTCTATTGTATAGTTGTTAGGTCCTGTTGGTGTTCAATATTAGATCAGTCCGGGCCATTTATCACTGCTCTGAAAGACTGTCCACAGTAGGGTAGTAGAGTGAACCTGCTGACCCAAAGCATCTGAAGGCCAGCGAACATCAGCGTTCAAACATCCGCACTGAACAATTTAGCTAATAGTGTACTGCACTTGTAATGCGTGCATCCCAATAAGTGATGTGTAAATTGAGTGGAGTATCTTATTGCAGCCTGAATGTAAACAGCTTTGACTTCAGCCAATGAATTTTAAGTAGTTTTGAAACTTAAAGGAGCTAAAGAAATGAAGCGGTATAAAGGAATACAATGCTGTAACAAAGAGGTACATTTTAGTATTATACTGCAAACGTGATAACATATGCCTGTATTTAACGCAATTACATCCTGTTTTTTAACTCCCCCTGCTCTCTATCAGGTCAGCCATAGGCCTGGAATTCAACAAAAAAACATATAGGGTCACTTACAAGAAACCCAATTTTCTGTATTAACCACATTTAAAAATAAACGCAAACGGGAAATGCATCGTTTTCCATCTGTAAATATTAGTAGATTTTGTGGGAATTATATATTAACCCCCCCCCCCAAAAACAAATTTTACTAGATATAAGCTTGTGGGATTTTTGCTGAAAAAATGCTTCACAATCTGATTCTTAAACGTCGGATAAACCTGTGTTACTTCTGTGGTAGGCCCCATGCTGAGGTGGAAACTCAGAAAGGACAGGCAATGCTAAACACCGTATACACCCAACTAAATCCCTGTTTACACTGGCTGGTCTAATCTCTCACCCTCCCGCAAGCATATGTTTGCATAGGAGTGAGAGTTTAGCCCAGCCTGTGTCATTTAATTAACACGCCCTCGCAGTTTTCCTCTGATAAATGCCAGCACATTTATCAGAGGAAAAGGCCTGTATGAAAAACAACATGCACACTTTGGTGTGTTAAATACTGATTCTGCATGTCATGCTTCATTTACAAGTTAAAAAGTAAAAGTAAGAGGCATTTACCACACATGGTATACACCGCCCTGGAGTATTGATATTAATCACATGTGGTAAATACCTCACCTATTTCGACTAAATTGTAAAGAGTGCTTAGAAGTATTAGCATTTCCCCATATTACGTCTCAAATAGTAGGGTCTTTGTAATAATGCCCCCAGTATCTCAGTATTCTTTCCGTAAAATAAATCAGACATGTATTACTTATTTCCACTCATTAACAATAGCAATGTACAGAAACAGACTTTTTGCAGGCTTCCCCCCACTTTTTTCCCTCATTTGTAATATTAGCTGGTGCTGGTTTTCGACTCTGAGAGTGCACTGCCGCCTGCTGACCAGACTTAAGTGTCTCGGTGCCCCCATTGTTTTAACCCTCTAAAAATTGAATGTCAAATTGGATACACCCAATTTGCAAGGCCTGACTTAGTTATTAGTCCCTAGTATCTGCTACCCAAGGCATGTAAGATAAAGTGTTTACTCAGAGCTGCAGCTCTGCTTGTGCCACCCTTTGTGTGACAAGTGACAACATGGGCCCAAGCCTGCCACTGCAGACTGAAAGGGCAGTGTATTCATTTGTAGTTCGACTTTGCCATGAAAACCTATGTCAAAGCCATCCTATCCCTTAACATTAAATATAAGTCTCTTCTAGGGAAGTCCAGTGAATTCCTATGGCAGGGAGCTGTATTTTGTTAAGTAAGACATATGTTTTCTGATAAGTCTTAACAGAAACACTGCCAAATTGTTGATTTGCTGCGGGTGAAGTTGGTGGCTCCATTGGCTGATGCAGAGTTACTGGGTGGCATCCCAACTCGGATAACATTTCACTTGGACTACCAAAGTCGGTCAAGTAAGGTATCAGTCAGTCAGTTAGAAAAACTTTATTCGGCATAATGCCATAAAAGTGCACATGCATATATATGTATCACCATAAAAATACAATATTTATTACTTAATTCAGAAAACGAGTTTCTTCAATCTGCTAATTTACAAAAACTAAAAATCTGAATGTGTCCCTTAGCCCTTCTAAATCAGAATATAATAGTTAATACTTATAAAATCATATGCAACAATAAAACAGTATTTAAAATTATGTTAACAAATAGTCATATCAACTAATTCATATTGATTTCTAATAACAATAGCTGAATTAATAAAACTTAAAATAGAACTACACATTTGTTTAGATGAAAGGCTTTTTAATACCAATCAGTCCTTCCTTATAAGAAAGAGTATGCAAGTTACACAAAATTGGTAGTATAAAAGTTTTCCTAGGAACTGAGTAAAGTGAACAAAATAGATTAAAATGACAAGTGCTTTGTTTTGAGAAATTGTCTAAAGGGCATGGCGGTAATATTTTTTCCCACACACATTTTGTTGGAAACGCCACTCTAAACGGAATCATATTAAGTCTAAAAAGTACAAGTAAAGAATATAGTGAAGGAAACAGAAACCAGACAAAATAGGGTTCTATCGAGTTTGAAGATGAAATTTGTACATATAGCTCAAAGGATCTCAATTTCTCTGCCACTTGGCATCTGAGATTCATGACATACTCCTTATAATGGAATTTGACAATTTCCTTTGCGTTGGCAGCCATAAGCTCCAGTTTAAGATACATAAACTCCAAATCCAAATTACGAAAACAATTTTGAATAAAATGTAACCGCAGAATTTTGCTGTGGTTTGCTAACGAAGAACAATCTTTTACACAGTCCTGTGTTAAAATAGCCGCCGGGTTTGACCATACTGTTATCCATAACAAAAGGGGGGCAATGTCTATCAGATCAGTAATGTAGCCGATTCCCAACTCCTCATGACATATGATATTCCCTACATTCTTGGGTACCATAAGTAGCCAATGGAGAAATGTATTCTACGCCCGTTGTAACGTAATTGAGCTGGTGTATCCCCAAAGGACCCCCCCATAAATCGCCGCCGAGACACATTTGGATTTATAGAGCATAATGATCTGATGAACTGGTCTGTGCCCTAGTCTACGGGCAAAGCGAAAAATTGCTGCAACATTTCTTTCCATTGGTTGGAGCTTAAAATTCAAATGGGGTTTCTATGACAAAGAGGACCTTAGGTACAAACCTAAATAACAAAAGTCTTTTAACTGTATTTAGGTGTTCTCCCTATTTTAAAGCATTTAGTACGTGTATTTCTAGGGCCACAGATCATAATGTGTGATTTTTTAAAATTAACTTTCAGGTCAAGCTCTTGTGTATATGTTAAAAAAAGATCCAAAAGGCCATTAGCAATGCGGGCTATTAAAACGGCATAGTCAGCATACAATAAAATCGGCAATGGTCTGAAACTCATCCTTGGGAAATCCTTACCATTTTGGGCTAGATAGCTATACAAGCCATTAATGTATAACAAAAATAAAAAAGGTGCCAAAGTTCAGCCCTGTCTTACACCCCGATTAGATGCAAGGGGATGGGACCTTTCACCATGTTGACCAAACTGAATTGAGATAGTAAGATCAGAGTATAAACGTTTGACAAGATCCAACAAATCTTGCTCAACCCCCATTGTATCCATTTGTGCCCACAGTTTCGCTCTGTTCACCGTGTCAAATGCACTGGATAGGTCTATAAAGGCTAAGTGGATAGATTCCCTTTTAGCAGTGACATATTTGCTAAGAATAAGGTGTACGTTTAGGGCCTGATCCACTGTACCTAATCCAGGTCTAAACCTGTATTGAATTGCCAATGAGATATTTGTCCTTGCCACCCACTCCTCGAGCCGATTCAAGATGGCACTCCCCAGGATCTTTTCGTAGAGTCAATGAGAGAAATGGGTCTGTAACAAAAGGGGTCAAGCCTATTACCTTTTTTAAATATCGGGACAATTATTGCCGTTAGCCATGATGAAGGAATAGAGCTTTGGATGGCACTATTCAAAACATTTGTGATTGTCGGGACCCACAAATCAGGTAGAGATTTAAATAAGTCCACTGGTACCCCATCAGGGCCTGGGGCTTTCCCTGATTTCATTTTATTTATTGCTATAGCAATCTCATGTGTCTCAAGTGAAATTCCACTCTTATTTGGAATGGAAGTAACCAGTGCCGGAGAGCCACATACCTCCATACCATGATTAGGGTCATTTGTGAACTCAAATACAGATGAGAAATGTTCTACCCAGACCCCCTCTGGTATCAGACAGTCATCCTCCCTATTATCCTGAAAAATATGGATGGTTAACCACCTTCCAAAATTGAGAGGGGTCCCTCAATTCCGTGGCTGCCATGAGACCTTCCCATGCACTAGTACCTACTTCATTCTTCCTATCCTCAAGAACTGACTTATATCGACCCCCTAGGCTGTATAAGTCACAGCTAAATGGAATCGTTTTGACAGCTGTTATTAAATCTCTGTGGGCAGCCGTACAGGCCGAATTAAACCAGCGTTGAGGTTTTACACCTTTAGAGTGTTCAGCATACGTCAGTGCCTCAGAAATAGCGCAACTTAAAGACTCATACGCAGCTACAAGATGGGCGCAAACAGGTTGCAGAGACAGACAAGTATTAATGTGGACCTTATTTTGTGTTATAAACTCCTCGTGAAAGGTGTTTGAATTTACTCTCTCCCGCTTCATACGGGGGCCAAAATTTATTTTAAAAACCACTTTCCCATTGCATTCTGTCCTAGGTAAAATTACCCTAGTTTTAAGGGCTAGTTTTATACTCAAGGTATTATGGTCACTGGCACAGTGGGATATAATCTTAAAATCCACAATTACACGGTAGCGTGAAGAACAGATAAGGATAAAATCAATAATGCTACCATTCATGCTCCCTGTATAGGTGGGTATTTTCCTTACCTGACTATTTGTCGTGTCCCTTGCAAAAACAAGGTCGAATTTATAGATGAGGGAATTCAAAGCGTTACCTAAATTAGAGTGAATAAATTGTGTAAGTGACTCTCTGCCTTCTATAGGGGCACCACATGTATGGGGTAATTCATGATTACACAACTGAACATTAAAATCTCCGACCCAAATCATGTCAAATTCCCTTTCATGGAGTTTTCCTGCAGAGTCTAAAAAGTCTGTTAACTCTTCGAGGCTTCCTGGCAAGGCATTGCACGGAATGTTATTATAAAAATTTAGAAGTCAAATATACTTACGCCCAACCATTGATAATAAAACCACCATAAAAAAGGCAGAAGGCCAAATCAGAGAGACCTCGATTTTTGGAAGTAATAAAGACACGAGTAACAAGAGCCCACCACTTGCTCTGCCCGCTATGGATGGAAGAGCTGGCTGAAACACAGAATAATAACCATCCAAATAAAAAGGGACCATAGGCCAAGTTTCTTGGAGACAAATAATATCATAAGTAGATACAAACTCCAACCATTCTAGGTTTTCAACTTTAGATAAGGAGCCCTGCAATGTTCCAACTAATCAAGGATAGAGATTCAGTGCTTTCCTGGGACATATTCCCTGGCTCCTTAATTATAGCAATATCTATTACATTCTGTGATAAAATAACTGGCTCGTCAGACCCTGTTGATAATGCCAGAGATATATGCCCTCCCACCATTTCATTTTCCTGCGGAATATCAATTGGAAACCCCTTCCCCTCCACTTGTCAATCATTAACATCAAAGGGTGACAGATTTTGATTACCTTCAAAATCAAAGGTAGGGTTCTGTGGTGGTACTTTTAACGGAGCTAGAATTTGGTCCATAAGGAACCTTCGAGGAGGGAATTGATAAAACAGTTGGCTCATAGAAAAAACTTAAAGGGTGAATGTTGATCCCACCATCCCCCTTTGCACACAATGGCAGAGTCACCAGCAAATAGTTAACTAAATGAGGGTTGGTAAAATTAATCACTATACAATCACCTTCATATGCTTTTTTGGACAGACCTACCCACTTCACCCTTCTTGCCATATTAATTCTGTTATTTAAATCATCTTGATATCTAAGTTTTCTCCTCATCCAGTGTGCACATTTCCTTATTAGAGCCAGAGTGTCTTCCTTCTGAGTAAGATATCAAATTAATCATGAAATTAAGGGCCTCATTACGGCCCTGGCGGGCAGCGGTACACTGTCGGTAACTCCGCCAACAGGTCACTCCACTTGAACACCAGGCTGCCGCCAGGCGGTCATAATCCTCAACCGCCAACCTGATGGAAAGGCTGGTGGTAAGCGGGACTCAGGGTGCCCCTGGGTGCCCCTGCACTGCCTATGCATTTGGCATGGGCAGTGCAGGGGCCCCCAGGCACAGCCAAATTTGGGCAGTGAAATGCACGACGGGTGCTGCTGCACCCGCTGCACATCAACATTGCCGCCGGCTCTATTATGAGCTGGCTGCAATGTTGATGTGACTTTTCCGCTGGGCCAGCGGATGGAAATGCTGTTTCCATACGCTGGCCCCACGTAAAAGTCATAATGGGGAGCCACATATGCTGCCAGCACTGGCGGTATAGTGGCGCCCGCGGCTTCGGTGGTCTTTTTGCAAGACAGCTGAAGTCGTAATGAGGGCCTAAATGTGACTTGATGGCGAAATCCAAATGAATGCCACTATTAAAGATAAGCAACTTTTACAAAGTTGCAGTCTGTGCTCCAGCTAATCCAGTGGTCTTACAAAGGCGTTAGCACACAGACAGCTTTCTGCATGCCTAGGTAGATGTGTGAATGATTCCCAGACGAGGAGCAAAAGCTGTTGCCGCACTTGAAGATGTGAGCTCCTCCACATGATGGCTGTCTGGGGTGTTAGCCCAGAAGGTGAGCTTCAAACGTGAAACCACATTTCAAGGGCTGCTGTGACAATGACCTTTGGCAGGATGCCTTTTGCTTCCTGCAGACAGAAGAGAGCCAGGAACAGAGGAGGGAAAAGCATTTCTCAAACTGGTTATCCAGGGTTGTTCAGCCCCATGTCAGCCACACCTCTGGGGGACCTTACAGGCAAGGAAGAATTCTGCCATGTTAGTTGTGTCAAGAGTATTGCACCCAGGAATAGACAGGTTCCACACATCACTGTAACTGTGTCACCAGAGAGGGGGGACCAACTATCCCATTGGCAAGTGACTGCGTTGTCCCCTTGGGGGACTTGGCTGGGATATAACGGGCACCCCTGGCACCCAGAACATCAGTTCTCTCTGGCCTTGGAAGAAGGACAAGAATAAGACCACTTTGTACATAGTGAAAGCGCACAAAGGCTGCAAAGCTAGAGCGACTGCACCTGATGCACTTTGGGCTAGCAGAGTTTGGACTTTGTTCTGCATGTCTGGATTGGGGAAAGGTTGGTTCCCATCCCCAGTCCAAAGTAGAGACTCCATGGGTCAGTTGGCTTCCCCTCCCCAGAATGGCACTGGGGCATCAAAGCTGAAAGGGCCCAAGTCACATCTCTGGTAGGCACTGCAGAAGTTTTGCTGCTACAGACGTTGGGCACCCCAAAGGACTAATCAGAGATAGCTAAAAGGTTCACCCCTGTCGGCACTTTGTAAAGAGGACTTCATGGAACCCAGAGATCCATGGACAGAATTGCCCTCACTCACCTGTGGACCAAGGACTTGACCAGACTTCACCCCCTGTGGACCACACAGCATAAAGAGCATCCTTCCACATCTTTAAACGTGCATCCCTCAGCATCAGGACCACTCCATTGTTGTCTATGGCGTCATCCTATCAAATTTGGATCTTGCTTTCAAAACACTTTGGCGGCCAGATAACTGTCCAAATATCCTTTCTGCCCTCCCAGACCTCTGTCTTGTTGGCCTTGGCTGCCCCAACTTTCAAGTTTTGAAAAGTTTCCAAACTTTTTGTTGGCCAATATTTTGTTTTCGGTTGATTTAAAACTTATTTATTGCTTCTAAAATCTTTATCTCTGGAACCCTCCAGTGGATTTTGATGATTAAGGTTGCTAAAAATTCATAAAAATAAGCTTAAATTTTATAAAATTGGGTCTTGTTTCTTTCATGTCATGTGACTTTCTTATTTTATTGTTGGCGGCTGTTAAATGCTTTACACATTGTAAACCACACTTAAGCCACAGCTACCCAGGGTTGGGCTTAAGGTTGAGTAAACGTACCTCACTGGTTCAAAGATGGTATTTGCGAGTGTACGGCACGAAATGGCTACCTTGCCATATCATATATTATACCCAAAACCTTACAAGCCACAATATCTGAAAGAACATACAAAAGTTTGATTGCCAAAATGAAACAGCAAAGTTGACAACATAATCTACTTCAATATCATTGCTAGTATAAAACTGCTTTTTTAAACTGTAGCCTCCTGACATTCTAGATAACAATTTTGAGCAAGGTTACAATTCTAATATAATATTTATATACCATTACATACCGTAGCTATCAAAACTCCCTTTAAGGGGCCATGGGGCATGCAGGAGCCACTGAGTCCACCCTTAGGGGTTAAGGCCTCTTACTCCTGATGGTTCGAATCCCGACTTACTATGGATCCTGAATAATTCAGCCAAGTACCCTTCTGCAGTGCAAGGCCCTCTCAGGGTGGAAGATGTAGATTTAGGGTAGTGGACACAGACTCACAACTCAAAATGTGTGCAGCAGCAGCAATACAGCATAGCCTAGCCAAACACCCATTTTTATGAAAGGAGAGAAGTATTTTATTTCTACTACTAACTACCGCAATGGAAAAACACAACATGCACAAACAATCACACAATTCCTCCTGGGGATGGGGCAATAGTGTTTCTTTGGCAATTTCCAATCCCACTCTCTCCTTCGGTTTAGCGATATTGGTTATTCCCCATTCACTACTAGTAACATGTAGGCTATGCCCTACTAGCAATCCAAGTCTCAAGAGTCTTTTTTGACCTTAAGCTAAAGTCAACAGTGTTCCAGTGCCACAGCAAGTTTACCTGGGGCTGTCAGTCCTAAAACCAGCCTTACCAGCGCTGGCAGGTGTAAACCACCTGGAGTTCCTGAGTGTGCCCCATTTGTGGGTGCACGCAATGGGTGCAGTTGAGCACGGGTAAATCAATCACATTAGGGCAAGGCGGCTACACTCAGTGAGTGTAGAGTCTGTCACTGGTGCTTACGCTATCAAAGTGACCCGAAGCTCTCTACAGCTTTTCTGTGGAGTAAGTGTCCAGTTCCTCTCCTGGTCCTCTCCTGGTGGGTTGGTTGTAATGATTCTGTCTTGGGTCCCTTGCCTCAGTGATAGTACACAGGCACTCCCACTATCTTCTCACTTCTCCAGAGGGAAATGGCAGATCAGGTCACAGTACTTGATGCTCCCAGTGATCCCCTATGGCATTCAGGGTCACCGTGCCTCACACCACAATGTCTCCTGCCCAATTGACATGGTCAAATCCTTCATGGCCATCCCTCCAGGCCTACATGGTATGTGCTTGCTACCACACAAGGCTATAGCCCTTACCCCACAGCCATCCTAGTTTACATCCACATTCTCCTGGCATACAGGGTTGTCACTTGCGACCTCACAAGGCTATGCCCCTTACCGCAGAGCAGGCTACTTCACCACAGCCCCTCCTGGCATACAGGTTTGCTGACTCGCAACTAGGCACACGCCCAGGCCCAATTGGTGCAACACAACAGTCAGCTCAATTTACAGCAGCCCTTTTAAGGAATACAGGGGTCACCTACTTGTCCTGCACATGGGCGAGAACATGATCAGTGCAGCAGCTGTTTCTTCACACCTTGCATAAGGAGTCCACTCGCCAGGGCTCCCCACTGGACCTCGCTCCTTCCAACTCTCTCCTCTTCCTAACATAACACAATGTTCTTGGCAAGCAGACAGGTGCTGATGACAATTTTTGGTGTCTCAGGCACCCCATCTTACAGTCCTTTTTCAGACACCAAATGTGATTTCGGGTCTGAGTCTTTGAAGTTTAATGTTGGGGTTCCACGGTTCTGCTTCTTTTGAAGTGTCCACTTCTTTGTTACCTCTTCCTCTTGCAAAGCAGTCTGTTACATCAGAAATATCTACAAAGCCGTTAGTCCTAGCATAGAAGTCATGTGCATGACTAGAGTTCACATCTGAATGTCAGCCATTGATATGTACATCAAAATGTTTAGTCAAGGGACCCAAGCCCTCCTGTTCATGATTCTCTTATCAGTTCCATCTCCTTCATTGGGATGTACCCAGGCCCCTTTCTTGTGACCTCTCACTGAACCAAAGAGCACCCTTTGAAGTGACAGAACATGCCTGGCTCTCCCCTTCCCAGTGTGTCCATTCAACATACAGGAATGCAGTAAGACACACATATGTCTGCTGCGGGGGGCCTTTCTGCCTGCTATAATTTTCCACCATGCAGGCCCAGGTCTCACAAAATGGAGCCCCGGGCCCTCCATGTAATGTACCATCCACTGGCACACATACACCCAGCACATGTATACAGCATAGGTGCACTACGCAATATTTTATCCTCCATGTCCTGTACCACTAGGAGACACACATATGTCCAGCACCTGCATTTAACATGTATGGACTGTAAAACACTGTATCCTTTTGGACTGTACCACAAATAGTCACACACACTTCCAGCATATGCATTTAACAATCAGACACTGCACCCTTTGTGTAGTGTACCACTCACAACTACACATGCATCCAGCACATTCATTTATCCTGCACACACTGCACATCACTACATCCGTCAAGTACTGTACCACTCATAGGTACATATACAAACAGCACATGCATTCAGCATGCACGCATTCTCATAACTGCATTTTTACTGTATTTTACCCTCTGATGTATACACAGACACAGCACAGTTGTACCACTTCTGTGCTGGGCAACACTTCACACCAATCCGATGTAGGCCAAGAGTGTGTTAAGTACACTGCAGCGGAACTTTAAAAGTCAGTGTGCCTGCAGGTTTCACTTCAGTGACACACGTTAAAAAAGACCTTCACACTCCTACTGATCACTACACAGAATGCTATCATCACTAAGCTTGTGCTGCTTAACTCCTGGTGTAGGCAATAGCCTCCAATACAATGAGGGTAGTTCTTTGGGTGCACCTCCCGGTCCAACAAGACTACAATCCATGAGGCAGGCCTATGTCATGGTGCACATGCATAATCAGTGTTTGCATATGACAACGAAAATAAGTGTTAGGGATCCAGATATAAGTACAGTTGGGCACTCAGGGCAGGGGTGCATGTCCATTACCATTCAGAAAACCTTTCTGTCCCAACAGACAGCCCTCCCAGATCGGAACACCCCAAACCTACTCCTATCTTGGAGAGATAGGGTGGTCAGATCAGTAAAACCGGTGGGAAAGACCATCAGCATATCCATGGCTCAGTCCGGTTCTGTACTCTAGCACAGCAGTTCCCAACCAGTGATCTGGGGACTAATGGGGGTCCATGAAGCCTCCTCAGGGGGGTCTATGACCACTTAGAAAATGTACTAATATTACCAGATTAATAAAGTGTATATAAATAAAGTGCCTAAATGTACTTCTAAAAATTTTATAACGTACTGTAGCTGTCAAGGTATTTGAAATTGGAGGCCAGAAATTAAAGTAATATTCTCAAATTGATTTGTGGGAGTAGTGCAGGTACATCAAACAGAATATAATGTGGACAGTGTATGGCTTCAATTAAGCTTGGAAAAGCTCCAACCTTCCCATTAGCCCCTTTGCTGCTGGGCTCCCCTCTCCCCCCAATGCTAAGCTCTTTTTTGGCTATTTGGGGTAGTTCGCGCTAAGGCTTTCATAACTTTATGTCCATATAAGCTATCCACACCACATTTTCAGCCTTCTTTCCCAACCCACTAGGGTTTCTAAAGGTACCCAGAGTTTTGTGGGTTGCCCTGGAGGAGACCCCATTTTCCACAAATACAGCTAAAATGTTGTTTTTTGCAGGAAAATGGGATAAATAGCTACAGAAGAAAGCATGTGGTTTTTTCCCCCCGAAAATGGCATCAACAAAGGGGTTGCAGTGCTAAAATCACCATCTTCCCAGCTTTCAGGAAAAGGCAGACTTGAATCAGAAAACCACATTTTTCAGCACAACTTTGGCATTTTACTGGGACATACCCTGTTTTTAGAATTTTTTGTGCTTTTAGCGTCCTTCCAGTTAGTGACAGAAATGGGTGTGAATCAATGCTGGATCCCAGACAGCTAAACATTTCTGAAAAGAAGACAAAAGTCATTTGTTTAGATCCTACAAAGTTTTCCTATAGAAACTAACAGCTGAAATAAAAAAAAAATTGAAATTGAGGTTAAAAAACAGCAATTTTTTCCCCACGTTTTACTCTGTAACTTTTTCCTGCTATGTCATATCCTCAAAGGTAATATACTGTGACGTCTGCTGGACTCCTCTGGTTGAGGGGGATATATAGAGATTGTAGGTTCATCAAGAACACTAGGTACCCAGAGCCAATAAAGGAGCTGCACCTTGCAATGGGTTTTCATAGTATCCCAGGTGTACAGCAATTCATTTGGTGAAATATAAAAAGTGAAAAATAGGTATCAAAGAGACCTTTGTATTTTCAAAACGAGCACAAGAGAAGGTGTTGAGAAGCAGTGGTTATTTGCACATCTTTGAATTCCGGGGTCCGTACTTGCATGTGAATTACAGGGCATTTCTCAAATAGACGTCTTTTTTACACACTGTCTTACATTTGGAAGGAAAAAATGTAGAGAAAGACAAGGGGCAATAACACTTATTCTACAATTCTGTGTTCCCCCAAGGCTCCCGATAAAAATGGTACCTCACTTGCGTGGGTAGGCCTAATGCCCGAGACAGGAAACACAACATGGACACATCACATTTTTACATTGAAATCTGATGTGTTTTTTGGAAAGTGCCTAGCTGTGGATTTTGGCCTCTAGTTCAGCCGACCCCTAGGGAAACCTACCAAACCTGTGCATTTATGAAAACTAGACATCTAGGGGAATCCAGGATGGGGTGACTTGTGGGGCCCTTAACAGGTTCTGTTACCCAGAATAATTTGCAAACCTCAGGATATGGCAAAAAAACACTTTTTCCTCAGGTTTTGGTGCTGCAAAGTTCTGGAATCTGAGAGGAGCCACAAACTTCTTTCCACTCAGCATTCCCCCAAGTTTCCTGATAAAAATAATACCTCACTTGTGTGGGTAAGCCTAGTGCCTGCGACAGGAATAGATCTCACAACTGTTAATGTTGGTTCTTACATGAGGGCATCTGTTGACCCTGGGGTGATCTCTTCCTGACGCAGGCACTAGGTACTGGCACTCAAGTGGGGTAGCACTTTTTATGAGGAGAGATGAGGAAACACTGGGTGGTACGAATTTTGTGGATCCCAGCATATTCCTGTAGTTTGTGTGACAGATATGCAAGAAAAAATTGAGATTTTATTCAACATTTCGCCTTTGCAGGGTATTCTGGGAAAGAAAACTCCCTTGGATGTCTAGTTTCCAGAAATGTCTGCGGTTGGTAGGTTTCCCTATATGGCTGCTGAGCCCAGGACGCAAAAAACGCAGGTGGCTGCCTTACAAAACCAGGATGTTTTGTGGTAGATAATTTTGATGTCTCTACTATATGATTTGGCGGTGGAATTTGGGGTTGATCTAAATTGGGGAACTCTCAAGAGAGCACTCTTCCTGTGCTTGTCGCCTCATGCACCTGCTCTCTGGGTTGGGCTAACCTTGCGAAGGGACAGCAGGACTGTCCTCACCACCCCCCTCATAATTAATGGAAGAGAAGTTATCGAATTGGACTCCACTGATTGAAATATAATTCCCAGAGTATGCACCATTGTCCTATCCCTCAGATGCTGTCACAGTCTCTGCTGTCTCAGTCTCTGAATTTACGTCAGAGCTGTCCTCTATAACCTGAGTGAGGGCTTGAGCAGCAGTCATCCAACGAGATGGCATCTCTGCTACTGGCCAAACTGTCGCTATAAAACACTAGCCTACTTAGACAGTCATTAAATTCCTGGTGGGTGTCTGATACGTGCAACAGTAGAGGTCACCATACCTTCGCTTCTTCCCTCAATCAGCACATTCTTTCAAGACACTCAAAAAAGACACACTATTACTTCACCTTGTCACATACGAATCGTCACAGTCTTTAGCGCCTCTAGCGCCTTGTCTAACAATCATTATCGGTGCTCCCACTCCCATGACCTCCTCCTCTGATTCCCTCACTACCACCCAGCACAAGTACCCTTCATCTCTCCATAGCCCCCACTGAATACATTTCATTTGTATTATAGCGCAGGTAATGGCTGACTTTACTAATCTACTCAGCTATTTACATAAAATACAGATTTAAGGCCTCATTCCGACCCTGGCGGTCATAGACCGCCAGGGTGGAGGCCGGAGGTAGCACCGCCAACAGGCTGGCGGTGCTACATGGGCAATTCTGACCGCGGCGGTAAAGCCGCGGTCAGAAAAGGGCAACCGGCGGTTTCCCGCCGGTTTACCCCTGCCCAAGGGAATCCTCCATGGCGGCGCTGCTTGCCGTGGGGATTCCGACCCCCTTCCCGCCATCCTGTTCCTGGCGGTTGTTACCGCCAGGAACAGGATGGCGGGAACGGGTGTCGTGGGGCCCCTGGGGGCTTCTGCAGTGCCCATGCCACTGGCATGGGCACTGCAGGGGCCCCCTAACAGGGCCCCACATAGATTTTCAGTGTCTGCGTGGCAGACACTGAAAATCGCGACGGGTGCAACTGCACCCGTCGCACCCCTTCCACTCCGCCGGCTCCATTCGGAGCCGGCATCCTCATGGAAGGGGGTTTCCCGCTGGGCGGGCGGGCGGCCTTCTGGCCTCCGCCACCTGTCAAAGTCAGAATGACCCCCTTAATCTTTGCAGTACGCATATAAACCTTCTGTGCTACTTTATGGCATCAAAACTGCCACTAGACAAAAGTCAGATCCTTTTGTAGCAGTAACATAATCACAAGACTTAGTTGACTTTTGCATTGCAGCCTAAAAGGTACAGTTGAAACGCGTCAGTTGAAGTATGTGCATTACTTTGAAGACTGAAGACGCAAGCTACAACTGCAAGAGAAATGGTAGCGAATATATATATATATATATATATATATATATATATATATATATATATATATATATATATATATGTTAGAAATGTGGTCCTTGGTTACAGTCAGTCAGGTTACCCCCTGTTCAAGCAAGGACCCTCACTCTAGTCATAAAATAGAAACATCCTCAGCTAACCCCTGCTTACCCCCTTGGTAGCTTGGCAGAGCAGTGGGCTTAACTTCAGAGTGCTAGGTGTAAAGTATTTGTACCAACACACACAGTAACTCAATGAAAACACTATAAAATGACACAAAACAGGTTTAGAAAAATAGGAAATAGTTATCTAAACAAAACAAGACCAAAACAAGACAAATCCGACATACACAAGTCAAGTTATGAATTCTTAAAGATTAAACGAAAAAATAGCACTTAGAAACACAAAATGCTTCGATGAGGTGTTAACACAGCGGCGTGACGGAGTCGTTCCCAACAAGCCGACACCAGCAGCACTGGACATGGAGTCGCGTAGACCCCCAAATACAGTACCTTTGGTGAAGAGTGAAAACAATTTGATGCGCGAAGTCAGGGATCGCGGCGTCTGTGCGAAACGTTGAATCTGCGCACTTCGAGCGGCGTCGGTCATGACGTGGTGCGACGACTTTCACGGAGTGATGGACTGCAGTGGGGCTGCAGCGGTGTTGGGCCTGCGAAGGTCGTCGCATTCCAACGAAGATCACGGAGTCGGTTGCAGGCAGCGTCACCGGATTCAGCAGCGGCGGCGGTCCGAAGTCTATTTTCTTGGATTTCCACCAGCTTTACTTTCAAGGGCCCAGGGACTGGATAGGGCACACCTTGTCAGAGCAGGAGTCTCTCCAGAGACTCCAGGTGCTGGCAGAGAGAAGTCTTTGCTGTCCCTGAGACTTCAAACAGGAGGCAAGCTCTAAATCAAGCCCTTGGAGATTTCTTCACAAGATGGAAGTCACACAAAGTACAATCTTTGCCATCTTACTCTGGCAGAAGCAGCAACTGCAGGACAGCTCCACAAAGCACAGTCACAGGCAGGGCAGCTCTTCTTCCTCAGCTCTTCAGCCCTTCTCCAGGCAGAGGTTCCTCTTGTTTCCAGATGTGTTCTAAAGTCTGTGGTTTTGGGTGCCCTTCTTATACCCAATTTCTCCTTTGAAATACGTTTTTTTCAAAGTAAAGACTCTTCTGAATGTTAAATCCTGCCTTGCCCAGGCCAGGCCCCAGACACTCACCAGGGGGTCGGTGACTGCATTGTGTGAGGACAGGCACAGCCCTTTCAGGTGTAAGTGACCACTCCTCCCCTCCCTCCTAACACAGATGGCTCATCAGGAAATGCAGACTACACCCCAGCTCCTTTTGTGTCACTGTGTAGTGTGAGGTGCAACCAGCCCAACTGTCAAACTGACCCAAACAGGGAATCCACAAACAGGCAGAGTCACAGAAATGGTATAAGCAACAAAATGCTCACTTTCTAAAAGTGGCATTTTCAAACACACAATCTTATAATCAACTTTACTAAAATATATATTTTAAAATTGTGAGCTCAGAGACCTCAAACTCCTCATGTCAATCCACTCCCAAAGGGAATCTACACTTTAATCAGATTTAAAGGTAGCCCCCATGTTAACCTATGAGAGGGACAGGCCTTGCAACAATGAAAAACACATTTAGCAATATTTCACTGTCAGGACGTATAAAACACATTACTATGGTGGTCATTACAACCCTGGAGGAATGGTATTAAGGTGGCAGTAAGACCGGCAACAGGCCGGCGGTAAAAATTTAGCAATTATGACCGTGGAGGAAACTGCCAACAAAGACAGCCACTATTACACTCCGACCGCCACGGCGGTACAAACAACCTTTGCGGCGGTCACCGCCAACAGACAGACAGGAGACAATGTACCGCCCACACTATTACAACCCACCAATCCGCCACCTTTTCCTGGCGGATTCACTGCGGATAAAAACATGGCAGAAACAGGATTCCGAAGGGAAAACGCTCACCTCTACACACCCCACGAGGAACGAGGACACCATGGACCCGGAACTCCAAATTCTCCCTGCGATAGTATTCCTGCTCCTCTACCAGGAGCACGAACGCCGTCGGTGAAGACCACGGTGTGTACTGCACCTACGACACTGGGAAGGGGGAGGGAAAAAACAGTGACACACATACGCAACACGCCCACCCCCACCCTCACCCACTACAACACACACACTAATGCATATTGATACATCACAGTTACAGAC
This sequence comes from Pleurodeles waltl, assembly GCF_031143425.1. Lineage (NCBI taxonomy): Eukaryota > Metazoa > Chordata > Amphibia > Caudata > Salamandridae > Pleurodeles > Pleurodeles waltl. Next base: position 1,242,237,043 of record NC_090440.1, on the reverse strand, counting down.
CCCAAACCCCCCCCCCCGGAAGAATGCAAAGACAATAGAAAATTAGTGTAACCATTGTAATATATTAAAATCAAATAGGCAAAAATATATATATATATATACACCATGTACAAAATATATACCAAGCATAGTAGTCCAGGTAGTGCTCCAATTAAGTCAGTGGAACACTGGGCCCACACGGTATGGATGAGGCCCACACAAGATCCCCGACCGTGATGGAGAGAACACTGCAGGGGCACTGGCCAACTTCTGATGCTTCACAGGTGGGGGACTGTCTGTGCTGTGGCTCCGTGCCATACTGGCTGCCCTGGTTGCCGGTGCACTCCAGATTCCGGTGACTACAGGCACCACTGGTCCCGGAGATGTTGTAGCTGAGGTGCTAGTTCGGGACCTAGGAGACGGACCGGGTGGGGGAGGTGTGGGAAAGAGGTGAGGGTTGGACAGGAAAAGTTTTTTGGACAGACTGGGACGGGTAGCTGGAGGGGGTTTGGGAGTGGAGGAAGAGGTTGTGGTTGTAGGAGGTGTTTATTTTCTGACTTTGGGTGAAGGTGCATGCGCTGGAGGCTGTCGCGAGGTGGATGGCTGTTGAGTAGGTGTGTGTCTGCGTTTGTGTATCTTGGGAGGGGGCGTCACAGACAGACTGGGAGAGGACACAGGGGACGTGTGAATGGTAGTGGGGGTGGTGACTGCACATGAGCAGGGTGTGGTGGTGGGTGTGCTGGTGATGGTAGTAGTGGCTGCAGAGGTAGTGCATGCAGGTGTGAGTGTAGACGAGACAGGGAGGGAGGAGGGAGACGAGGAAGAGGGGGACACAGTGGAGGCAGTGGATGTTGGTGTGTCTGCATGTGTGTGATGCTTGCGTAAGTGCCTGTGGGATGTGTAGTGCTTATGTTTGCCTGAGCTTCCCTTGTGTGTTGACGTGTGTGCATGCTGGTCTGTAGGTGTGCTTGGGATAGGTTGAGGTACAGGGGATTGGGTCTGGGTGGAGGAAGTTGGAGGGGGTGGCTAGACACAGGGACAATGGCTGCCATCAGTGCTGAGGCCAGAGTCTGAATAGTTTGCTGAAGGGCCACCTGACCAGAATTAATGCCCTCCAGGAATGCATTTGTTTGTTGCAACTGCCTTTCTACACCCTGGATGGCATTCAAAATGGTAGACTGCCAGTGAGGGATCTGAGGACGTCAATGGCCTCCTCACTGAGGGCAGCAGGTGTGACTGGGGCAGGGCCTGAGGTGCCTGGGGCAAAGGTGATGCCCACCCTCCCGGGTGAGCGGGCACTGGGTGAAGGCTGAGGGGCTACTGGGAGGGCGTTGCTGGAAGGGGGGGTGGCAGCTGTACCTGTAGATGGGGGGGCACAGATGTTGCCGCCACCACAAGGGAGCTCCCATCAGAGGGAGAGTCCGTGTCACTGGTCTCAGCTCCTGTCCCTGCCGTGGAGCTCTCCTTGCCCTCCGTCCCACTGGTGAAGTCTGATTCCGTAGAGTGGCCCTCCATGGCCATGTGGGATGCAGCCCCCTCGTGCTCCGGTGCCACTGCTCCTCCGACTCATGATGCTAATGTACACAAGAACAGGGAGACCACAAAAAGAGGGGGTACGACAGAAGAAAGACATGTTCAGTGCATGCATTACCGCTACCGTTGGCAGACACGACAGACACAGAAGCCCCCTGCACTACACTGCGCTCTTGGGCTCCACTGTTCAATTCCTGGGAAATGGCCTACTAGGCTATGGATGACATCTGCACATATGGATGAACCAGGGGCATGACTAGTTGTAGTTGGCTCTCTACAGAGGTGCGGTGGGGTGCCACATGGCCTGCCTTATGGAGGGACCTTGCCTAGAGAACTCGCCCTGGCCTAGGGCAACCCACAGCCCACCTCCCCCACCCAGACACCTCCACTGCGTGCAAAATCAGCAGAATGCGAGTGTACTCACCCCTTGTGGCTGCTGTGATGCCCTCAAGCGCCCATACAACTCCAGGTACGCCACCACCAGGATCCTGAACATCAGGGGGGTCATGGTGCGATGGGCACCCCTCCCACGTTGGAAGGCCATCCCCAGCTGAGCCTCCGCCGTCTTCTTGCTCCAGCGGCGAATGTCCTCCCATCTTTTCCGGCAGTGCATGCTCCGTCTGTGGTAGACCCGCAGGGTCCGGACATCCTTGGCGATGGCACGCCAAATATGTTTTTTCTGGTGGGCGCTGACCTACATGATTTGTACAGGGGGAAGAGAAAGTTATTACCAACTGCACCGTCAAAGTGATTGGCCCCCATCCCTACCCTTGCCATGTGGCACATGCACTCACTGTTGTTTCATGCAGGCCGCACTCTCCCCCCTTCCTTCTTACATCCACCCCTCTCCACACAGGCATAGCCCATACAGCATGCTCCCAGTGTACTTACCTGTTTGTCTGGAGGACTGTAGAGTAGCTTGTACTGGGAGAGGACCCCGTCCACGAGTTTCTCCAACTCCTCCGATGGGAAGTAAGGGGCCCTTTCCCAAGACACTCTAGTCATTGTCTCTTCCAGACCGAGGTCACAGCAGCACTTGCAGTGTAGGTCCTCGAAGATCAGGTATCGAATGATTGAACAGATAGAAAATGGCGGTCACGTCCGCAGCGGTGCTTACCGTCACCGCCGGCGTACATCATGATTGGCTCCCGGGACCCATAGGGTCCATTGTTAACCAATGCAGCATTGCACCGCGGTCTTTGACCGCCTACTGCGACGGTGTACAACGCCAGCGCAGTTACCTCACATCCCATTGTCCCACTTTACAGCTCAGGCAGCCGCCATTTCAGGGGCCCACATGCCTACAATTTCAACTGTGTCACACATACCTAGGACTAGACTCAACACACATACAGGCCACTTTTTAGATTATGAATGGTGTTCTGTGTAAGCTGTGGGTACGTACCTCTGAGTTGTTTGACTCTGTGCTCGCTGTTGTCCTTCATAGGCACCGTCCGCTGGGACATGTGAGGAGATGGCGGCATCCTCCGGTGTACAGACCGTTGGTGGACCTGTCGACAATGGAGGAAAGACATGTGATAATCACATACAGGCTTGACTGTGCCACAGTCCAGGAACTGTGTAGCCAGTTGGAGCCAGACCTGATGTCAGCTATCCGCCATCCCACAGGAATCCCCCTCAAGTGCAGGTGCTGTCAGTGCTCCATTTCCTTGCAAGTGGGTAATTTCAAACAACAGTGGCCATCGCATCAGGGATGTCCCAGCCTATGTTTTCCAACGAGTTGTCCAGAGTGTTGTCTGCCCTGCTGAAACACATGCGGAGCTACATCGTTTTCCCTCAGTTGGAGGATTTGCCTATAGTGAAAGGTGATTACTATGCCCTGGGACATATCCCCAACTTCATAGGTGCCATTGACATGACACATGTGGCTTTGGTAACCCCCTACAGGAGTGAACAGATGTATAGAAACCGGAAGAGTTATCATTCGATGAATGTACAGAAGGTATGTTTGGCAGACCAGTACATCTCCCATGTGAATGCCAAATTCCCTGGCTCAGTGCATGACGCTTACATCCTGTGGAATAGCAGCATCCCTTATGTGATGGGTCAACTCCAGAGGGACCGCGTGTGTGGCTATTAGGTGTTCACCTGGAAGCTAGTAGGTGGGAATGGTTGTGTGGGTCTGGGGATATCCCTCCAGGTTAGTGTGTATCTAACAGTTGTCCCTCGCCATTTGCAGGTGACTCTGGTTACCCCAACCTGTCATGGCTACGGACCCCAGTGAGGAATCCCAGGACAAGGGCAGAGGAACGCTACAATGAGGCCAATGGGCGAACTAGGAGGGTGATCGAGCGGACCTTCGGCCTCCTGAAGGCCAGGTTCAGGTGCCTCCATATGACAGGTGGATCCCTATTCTTCTCACCAAAGAAGGTTTGCTTGATCATCGTGGCCTGCTGTATGCTTCACGACTTGGCTTTGTGACGACAGGTGCCTTTTCTGCAGGAGTATGGTCATGATGGCGGTGTTGTGGCAGCTGTGGAGCCTGTGGACAGTGAAGACGAGGAAGCAGAGGAAGAAGACATGGACAACAGGGGCTAAGTAATCCAGCAATATTTCCAGTGACACACAGGTAAGAATACAAACATGCCTACTACATGTACTTAAACACTACTACCTCTCTACTGTCTGTTGTTTTCATCCAGTGTATGGTCACTGAGTTGTCACTTTCCCTTACAGTTTCACAGATGTGGGTCCCACTGTGTGACATCTGCTTTGATTCCTCATGGACTAGAGCTGTGTGACATAGGTATGTTGACATTACCAATGAAAAAGCTTTTTGCCACAGTTATTGCTAATACAGTATTCCGAAATCACAGACAGACTCCAGATTGTTTTGTGCTTTAAGGGTGTTTATTTAAGTGCTCAATATTGGAGGGGGTGGTAAAATGGTGAGGGGTGATGGCGGAGGAATGTCCATGGCAGAGTCCAGTCTATTAGTCTCACAGGTGCATTGCCCATATGGGCATAGGAAGTAGAGCTGGGGCAGTTTAAGGATGGACAGGGTGACAAAGTGGGACAGTAGGATGACAATCAGGGTGGTCTCATTTCTTGGCGGGGGTCTTGGCATCGTTCTCTGTCTTTGTCCTGGATCTCAGGGACCGTTTGTGAGGTGGTTCTCCCTCAACAGAGGGTGGGGTGCTGGTGTGGTGGCCCAGTGGCGGTGCCTCCTGTCCACTAGTGCCGGTGGAGGTGGTGGGCAGTTCATCATCCAGGCTAGTGTCAAGGGCTCCTTGTAGTGCCACAGTGTCCCTCCTGGTGCTGAGTACTTCCTTCAGCACCCCTACGATGGTGCCCAGGGTGGAATTGATGGTTCTGAGTTCCTCCCTGAAGCCCATATACTGTTCCTCCAGAGGCGCTGGGTCTCCTGAAACCTGGCCAGTACCGTTGCCATTGTCTCCTGGGAGTGGTGGTAGGCTCCCATGATGGAGGAGAGGGCCTCAAGGAGAGTGGGTTCCCTGGGCCTGTCCGCCCCCTGTCACACAACAGCCCTCCCAGCTCCCCTGTGTTCCTGGGCCTCCGTCCCCTGGACTGTGTGCCCACTACCACTTCTCCTGGTCCCTGTTGTTTTGGAGTGGTGGGTTAGCCTGGGTTCCCTGAAGTGGTGGACACACAGCTGAAGTGTCCTGGGGACGGAGGTATTGGCCCGCTGGGTGGGTGCTGTACTGGTGTTTCCAGAGGGGTGAAGCTCTGTGGTGGCCTGTGACTGGGTGTGGGGAACTGACTGTCCCGAGGTCCCCGATAGGCCGGGCTGGTCATCTAGATCCAGTTGGACAGAGGTGCTGTCATCCTTGTGGGCCTCTTCTGTTGGTGGTGTGGACATGTGTGGACCCTCCTGTCCGGTGACTTTGGGTAGGGGTCCTGCAAGGGTATAAAAGGATGGTTCTTACATCTGTGTGTTTCATGGTGTGCAATGGGTGGGTGACCGTGTACCCCAGTGCTTGCATTCCTGTGTGGGACCTTGTGTGATGATGGTTTAGGGGATGTAAGGGTATGTGCAGTGGGCATGCTTTGGTGATGGGTGTCCATGCTTTGTTGTTGCATGTAGGGCTTGGTGTTAGGATGTGTGGTTTGTGATGCTGGGACATTTGTGAGGAGTTAGAGTGATGGGGGTGAGGGTGGGGGTATGTGCTGGCATGCAGGTAGGGTGGGGGATGTAATAGTTAAGATTTGACTTGCCAGAGTCCATTCCTCCACCTACTCCTCAGGATGCAGAATCGCCAATACCTGCTCCTCCCATGTTGTTAGTTGTGGGGGAGGAGGTGTGGGTCCGCCCCCAGTCCGCTGAACCGCCAGGTGGTGTCTTGAGACCATGGAACGCACCTTCCCCTGTAGGTCGTTCCACCTCTTCCTGAAGTCCTCCCAATTTCTTGGGTGCTGTCCCATTGCGTTGACCCTGTCCACTATTCTTCGCCATAGCTCCATCTTCCTTGCAATTGAGGTGTGCTGCACCTGTGCTCCGAATAACTGTGGCTCTACCTGGACGATTTCCTCCACCATGATCCTATGTAGTGGTGTGTAGTGTGCAGTGTGTGGAAGTTACATGGGTGATGGTGTTGTGTGCCTGTGGATGCTAGTGTTGTTGATGGTGGTGTCTCTCTCTGGCCTTCTTTCGTGATTTGTTCTCGTAAGGGTTTGTGGGTGATGTGGGTGTGTGTTTTATATTGTATTGGGTGTGTGGGAGTGGTGTGTGTATGTGTATCAGGTGTCTGTATTTTGAATTTTCCAATGTGGCTGTGTTTTGTAAATGTGTGTGTATTTTGATACGTGGCTTCGTGGGTCATGATAGAGTGGACGTATTTCTGTTGGCGTGACGGTGGAGGTTTTGTTTTCGCCAGTTTATCACTGACCTTTGGTGTGGCTGACTTGTGTGGGTGTTTGAATTTTGGTGGATTCCGAGCTGTGGGTCATAATAGCTGTGGCGGATTTCCGCTGCTGCAGCAGTGTGTTGGCGGTCTTCTGCACGGCGGTACGCGGCTTTTACCGCCAATGTTGTAATGACCACCTATATGTCCTACCTTAAACATACACTGGATCCTGCCCTTGGGGCTACCTAAGGCCTACATTAGGGGTGTCTGAATTGTAAGAAAAGGGAATGTTTAGGCCTGGCAAGGAGGTCCACTTGCCAAGTCGAATTTACAGTTAAAACTGCACACACAGACACTGCAGTGGCAGGTCTGAGACATGATTACAGAGCTACTTATGTGGGTGGCACAACCAGTGTTGCAGGCCTACTAGTAGCATTTGATTTACAGGCCCTGGCACCTCCAGTGCACTTTACTAGGGACTTAATAGTAAATCAAATATGCCAATCATGGATAAACCAATCAACAATACAATTTACACAGAGAGCATATGCACTTTAGCACAGGTTAACAGTGGTAAAGTGCATAGAGTTCAAAAACCAACAGCAACAGGTCAGAAATAATAGGAGGCAGGAGGCAAAAAGATTGGGGATGACCCTGCATAAGCAAAAAAGTCCAACACGACCCCCTACCAGCCTAAAGCCAGGGGAGAACAATCAAAACCTTGATGTACTTCCCTGATTGGGGCGATAGAACAAGGACCCAGGCCCACAACAACAGGGGCATGTTCCAGTTCTACGCCTTCCTAACTCCAGTTGGATCCCTCTGTCCATACTCTCAGGGCCCACTAAACTAACCCATCTGGAACCCTTCTCCTCATCTGCAGATCACATCTGTGCAGCACCTAACTTTACTTTGCTCACATAGGTATCCCGGGGGTAGATAGTACCTCCAGGGACAACACAGTGGTGTTGCCCACTCCACCCCAGGGGTGTGACTCTCGTCCCCCCCTAGGGGCAACTCTGTCCACCAGGACAGCAAGCCATAGTGACCCCTGACAACTGTCAGGGATGAGAGCCGACCTCAGGCCTCTCCAACCACTGTGACTGTGGAGAGTGGGGGTTGGTAGCCCCAGATGCCTGGCACCCTTTGACCACTCTCCCTTCCACCAGGTCAGGGATGAGAACCTGACCCTGATCCTCCCCTCTGGGGCTCTGTACCCTCCCTCCAGGAGCGGCACCCCTGAGACAAAAATTGTCAGGGTGCTTGTAGAAGCAATCCTGCACAATCCTTCCAACACTGCAGGGCTGTTAACCTGCAACTTGTCCTCCAACCTGGGGTCTCTACCTTCAGGTTGGATTAGGTCTGGGGATGAGGCTTCCCTCCCCCTGCCCTCTCTTCTGGGGTTCTGCACCCCCCAACTAGGAGTGCCTCCCCAGAAGACAACATGGTAGGGGCACTGTTAGCAGTAGACCCTTCCTCCAGGTCAGGGGGGACAACCTGAACCTGGCCTTCCAATCCAGGGTCTGTACCCTTAGATTGCACTGGGGTCGGGGTGAGTCTCTCTCTCCCCTTCCCCTACTCTCAGGGTTCTGCACCCCCCCTCAGAGAGAGCACCCCTTAAAATCACACTGGGGGGTTAATTGGGCAAACCGTCCCCCCTTTTAGGTCAGGGTTTACCCCCTGCACCTGATCCTCCAGTCCATGGTCTGTATCCTAAGACTGGACCTCTGCCTGACAACCAAGAACTTCCTGGGGGACATACATACCCCCCACCAGGTCAGAGTTTACCCTCTGAACCTGGTCATCCAACCTAGAGTCACCACCCTGCAGTTGAACCATTGCCTGTCACACCAGGACTTCCAGGAGGGCACACTTACCCTCTCAAAGGACTCACCATCCCCAAGGGCCATACAAGAGTCTGGCTGGTGCAGGTCTCCTGACCTCTGCCCATCTGACAGAGTCTGAATTCCCCCAACCCAGAAATGGTCTCACCAAGGTCATTCCTGTGGGGCCCACAACCCCCTCTCAACCCTCTGTCTGGACTTCTGAACCCCCTCACTAGGAATGGTACTGCCACACACCAGAACTGGTGTGACGCTGTCTACAGCCGCCCCCCCAAGTTCTCCTGACACTGTGGGGTCTCCCTGAACAGATGACCCTACGGTACAGGCTAGGCTCCCCTCCTGGTGTTCCCTCATGGAACCCTCCAGGATCTGGGACCAGATCTCGGGCACCTTGGACCTCAGCCCATCCCCATTCCCTCTCCTCTGAGACTGGACATGGGGCCCCTCACCCATCCCACTACACAGGGACCTACATGGGACACTACAATCCTTTCCTACCTCACCTGGTTGGGAAATACCTAGACCACTCATCTCAGGAGCACCCCTAAATGCCTCTTCAGACTCTCTGGTACTCACCCAAAGGTCTGCCTCCATTGTAGTTCCCTGGGGTCAGAGAACTCACACTCCACCTGGTGTTGGCGTAGTTCTGGAAAATAGGGACTAGACATATGCTCTCCAGCAATTACATCATACAGCCCTTCACATGAAGTAACCAAAGTACCCTTCACCAAACCATCCAGTGACTCAGCCTTGAAAAAAGTACCCCACATCACCCTCTTGAGACTGGTAAGACAGTACCCGTAACCCACACTCTCCCGGGAGGTCTTCTCACTCGTTAACCAGGACTTCTACCTGGGGGGAACCCCTCTCCCTGTCACTCTCACCTACAGTTAGTAGAGTGTCCCTCCCACCAGTAGGAATATGACTCCCCATGCCAGTTCCCCAATCCACCTCAGGGACCCTGCGCATCACAGGAGCTACTTCATTCCCCTGAACCTCCTGGAGTGTGTTGATTCCCTCCTTCAAGTAGGGCACCATATCTCTGGGCATGTGCACTTCTCCAGCAGTACTGGAAACAAGATTTTTGCTGCCACCATCTGAACTGGAATCAGCCCTCATGGTTTCCAGCTTCAGCTCTTCACAGCTCAGCTCTTGAGCTGCAATCCTTTCTTTTTCCAGGGCTAAGACTCTCTTCTCATCAGCCCTCTCAAGCTCTGCTTCTAGCTATTCCAGACTGCGGATTCGAGCTAGGAGCCACTTATCTCTTTCTGTTCCGTCCTCAGGGCCACTGCCCTCCTCCTCAAAGTAGTCCTCCTCCTCAGAGTAGCTCACGGGCGAGACCCTGTCAATTTAATTTTTTAAAAACAAAATATTTATATTTTTTACATTTTTAAACCCCTGGGGGGCAGAATCAGGCGACATCGCGCCCCCCACCCCCCAGAGGTACACCTACTTTAAAAATATATATATTTTCCCCCAGGAAGGCAGCCCATTTTCCGAAGGGGCCGACCACCCCAAGTGAAATCCCTGGTGTCTAGTGGGGTTTCCTGGTGTGGAGAATCTCACCTTTCAAACAAGGCCTTCCCGAACATCAGGAAGGCCATTTGGGCCTGGCCGCTTCCTGCTCTGATGGAGAAAACAGCGAGTGACATCAGTGCGCTTCGCGGCATGCTGATGTCACAAAGTGGCGCAGGGGTGGGGGATCAGGGGGAGACAGGGAAGATCTTCTGTGTATCCCGAGTTTTTTTTTTAACCCCCTCCCTGATGACAGCCTCTGGTTGTGACCCATACCATGGAGGTAGTGCGGGCATCAGTTAATGCCCAACGCCCGGACTGAAGCAGTTATCATTATATTTTTTATTTTTTTATTTTATGTGTTTGATGGAATGCTTGTTTCTGTATTTTTGTGCATTGTTTTGTGGTACAAATAATCAACAGTCTTTAGGCCTGGGTCCCCGGCTTCCAGTAATGATTCAGCCTGGATTTTAAGAATGATTTAGTGGGGGTCCCTTCGATCCAGTAATAATAAATTGGGGGGGTCCTCAGAAGACAAATGGGTTGGGAGCCACTTCTCTAACCCTTGCAAAGAGCAAAGAAATAGGGTAACTTGGCAGTCTCTCCCTTAATAGCCATTGAGTATTTCAGTGGCTTATGATTGCTTTGCATCACAAACTTAGGCCCTCATTCCGACCCTGGCGGTCCAAGACCGCCAGGGCCGCGGGCAACGGAAGCACCGCCAACAGGCTGGCGGTGCTTCATTGCCCATTCTGACCGCGGTGGTAAAGCCGCGGTCAGAAAAGGGGATCCGGCGGTTTCCCGCCGGATTTCCCCTGGTTGGGCTGAACCTCCATGGCGGCTCTGCAAGCAGCGCCGCCATGGGGATTCCGACCCCCTTCCCGCCAGCCTGTTTCTGGCGGTTTTTCTAACGGGGCCCCAGCATGATTTTCACTGTCTGCATAGCAGACAGTGAAAATCGAGACGGTGCAACTGCACCCGTCGCACCCCTGCAACACCGCTGGCTCTATTCGGAGCCGGCTTCTGTGTTGAAGGGCCTTTCACGCTCGGCCGGCGGGCGCTCCCTTGGCGGGCGCCCGCCGGCCCAGCGGGAAAGTCAGTATGGCCTCCGCGGTCTTTTGACCGCAGAGCGGGCAAGTGGCGGCGAAAGTTTGGCAGGCGGCGACTGCCGCCCGCCAAACTTGGAATGACCCCCTTAGTGCCAAACAAACAAGGGTGGAACTTAGGGAAGGCCCACACTACTGCAAAGCACTCCTTCACAATAGCTGCCCAGTTCTGTTTTCTAGTTTGTCATCTCCTACTAATATAAGCTACTGGATGCTCTCTACCTTTGTCCTCCAGTTGAGCTAACACTGATCCTAATCCTTTGTGAGAGGAGTCAGTCTGTACAATGAAAACTGATTGTGGCCACATAGGTTCAGTACAGGTTCAGTACATAGTTGTTTCAGTTCCTCAAGTGCTTTCTGTTACTCTGCAGTCGATTTCACTTTCCTGGTCTGCTTCTTAGAGATCTAAGTAGTCAATGTGGCAACTATACTTCTGTAGTACACCACAAAGTTCCTGTAATACCAAATTAGTCCCAATAAGTCCCTCGCTTCAGTCTGAAGAGTAGACACTTCCAACTCCATCACAGGCTGAATCTTGGCATCCAAAATGCGAATCTTCCTGTTTCTCACCTCTTGCTCAAGGTAGATTACAGAAGACTTTCCCTCCGGACACTTGGTTGCCTTGATGATCAGCTTGCCCCCTGTATCCTCACCCACACCTTTCCTACCTGTCTCTGGAGTTCCTGACATGAATTGCTGCAGTACCATTCAGGTAGGCTACAAAGAACTCTTCCAACCCTGCAAGAACATGGCTCACTAGTTGCTAAAATGTGTCTCGAGCATTATTCAAACCAAAGTTCATCACCCTGAACTGATACAGCACCTATGGTGTAGAGAATGCAGTCTTCTCATTTGCATTTGGTACCAAAGCGATCTGCCAATATCCACTGCTCAGATCCAAGGTGCTCAAGTACTTTGAATCTCCTAACCGATCCACAAGCATGTCCCCTCATGGAACTAGATTGGCATCTGTTTTGTTTACCTCATTGAGGGCTCTGTAGTCAATTAAAAACCACAAGTCAGTGGATCCGTGCTTTAATACTAGAACCACAATATCAGACCAAGGACTACAAGATCTCTCAATGACTTCCATCTCGAAAATTCTTGATAGCTTCCGCCTTAATGCTTTCCTGAACCCGGTCAGACATTCTGTACATGCTTACCTTCACTGGCAGACTTTCACCCAGGGTTTCTGTCATGCACAAAGACAGGTCTCAATCCTGGAGTCAGTGAGACGAGGTTGGCTAACCGTCCATAACACCTCTCTAAATTCTCTCTGCTGTCAAGACGCTAAGTCAGGGCCTAACTGAATCCCTTCACCAGTCAATATACAGCATGTCAGGAAGATACTGACTTTTTCCTGTACTTCCTCTGTGATAGCCATGGTATTTACTGTGCAATCTTTCCAGACGTAAGGCTTTAGCATGTTCATATGAAACACCCTCTTGGATTCCATTGTAACACCTGTGCCCACCAAGCAGTTTACTTGAAAAAACCTTCTGCCCTAAATTGTGTGGCCCACCCTATTTGTCCTTGAAAGTCTTGGGACAAATAAACTTTACTACCAATACCTCCTGACCTTCTTGATACTCAGCAAGTGTACCTTTTTGGTCATACCAGTCTTTCATCAGCTCTTGGCTAGCCTGAAGATTTTACTTTGCCTGGCTCATGTATTACACAATCAATTTTCTGAGGCCTGTCGTATAGTCCACTATATTCTTTTCAGGACACTATGAGATGTCTTCTCGCCCTTTTCTGACTAAGATGAGTTTACCCTGCACTAGGTGATTGCAACTGGTCTGCTTAAGAAGCCTCATCATCTGTTCCCTCTGGAGGAGAAGCAATGACCTCCACTGATGTGCAGTATATGCTCTGGTCAGCACAGCAGATGTTGTCAAAGCCATAAATGTTTCTGGTACTGGCAGCAAACCAAGGACAATCAAATAATTTCCCAAGAAAAATTCAGCATATTGCTTTTCCCATACCCTGACATCAGTCATGGGTACCTTGTCATTGAGCTCAGTCTCATCGCTGGCAAGTGGATACTCCATGCCCTCTCCTCTGGCTACGATTCCTGTGCCCTTAGCACTAGGTAGTATCTCCTGAGGCTAACGAGGCTTCCTTTCAAAAATAGTGCTAAAGGCTCCAGTATCTGTCAGGGCAGGCACTTTCCTCCCATTAATCCTAACTTCTTGCAAAAATCCCATTGTATTAGAATGAATGTGCTTCAGAGCATCTGAGTCTTTCTCCCAAATGCCCATAACTACAAGGTTAAGCACAAACTGTGCCTTTTAGGTACCTTTACTCACATGTAACATGATTGCTTTCACAGGTGTTGCCGGGTCAATATCCTGCTCTCTACAATCTTTCTTACAGTGTCCCTTTGTGGCACTTCAAACAAATAACCACCTTGGACTTAGAAGGGCTTCCGTGACTTCCTTTCTCATGATGTTCCTTTTCCGATACCCATCTATCATTTCCATGTTTACTTACCCCTTCTCGTGTCCTAAAGAATTACCCTGACCTAACCTTCCACTTTGGAACTAGTCTATGGAGAGTTTTGTTTCTCCATTTCGCTTTAAACTATGTTGCTCCAGTCATATGTGAACCCTATTAGCCAACCACTTATCAGCTAACACTGCAAGTTTTGTTGGATCTCTCTCTGTCAGATCAGACAAGTATTGCTTATTTGGGATATGGCACTCCTCCCGAGTCACTCAGTCACCATCAACTGCTTAAGGGACTGAAAATCCTTGGCCTCCATTCCTCTTACCCACTCAATTCAATCATGCAATACACCATGAATCCAAGTGTCAAAAGGAACACCATCCACTCTCTTGCAGTCACAGAATCTCTGCAGGGTTCAAGCTAAGTTTAGCCCAAACCATCTAATGAGAATTTTCTTAATTCACTGATAGACCATCTTTGCCTGCCACAGGCATCTTCCAATGACGGCTGTTTCTTCCACTAGCATTCATTGCATTACCACAGCTGCTTTGGACACCTCATTTAAGAACTGCACTTTACAAGTGACCTCAAAACCCACAAACCATTCCAAAATATCCTAATCATCCACATATACTTGCACAAGATGTGTTGGAACCTTGGTCATCACCTGGCATGACTTGGAAGTAGTCACTGATCCACATGGAATTGTCATTGCTGCCATCCAACATTTCTCTTTCAACAGGGCTATGCTTTCCCTTTCCTGATCTTGCTTCTTTTTCTTCATTTTTAATCCCAACCTCTCTGTTTTCCTCCCTTTTTCTCTGTTTTTCCTCTCTTCCTAGGAATGTCTCTCCCTGGGCCCATTTGTTCTGTTTCTCTCTCCTCCTTTTTTCTTGCTCCCGGTGAGATACCTTTAGCTTCTCCCCCCTCAAACTGTCTGGCTTTCTCATCCTCCTCATTCATAGCTTTCTGAAGAGCCAACTGAAAGCTCCTGGTCTCTACTAGGCTCAACCCAACCAAGTTGCTTACTCCTGTAATTGAGGACAGTTTCATCCTAGAGATTTAAGGTGGTGTACACTCCTGAGATATTCTAGAAACTAAAGATGGTGAGTGTCTTGGTGAAACTCTGAAAACTGCATTTGGGGAGACACTTGAAATGTGTCTATGATATATTTTGGCTTAGGGGATCCTACATCCTGAATCCACAGCCCTGTCATCCTTGGTTCCTTCCATGGATCCCACCCCAGAGTCAGCTACACCTCCTCTCTATCAACCAATATCTCACTCTGGTCCCTACTGAAACTAGCAAGGACCATCTCCCTGTCTCGTCTCCTTCGAATCATCCACACTCTGTCCCTAAATCCTTCATCTGGTCTGTGGACATGGGGCTGAGATCAATTTGCTAACCTGTGTTTTCCATTAACTATGCGTGTCACCTTTGTGCATAGAAAAACAAAACCTAGACTTATTGCAGCACTGATGCAGATTGGAAATGGACAATGCCACCATTGTTTCTTTAAATGTTAGACAGCTTGCCACCAATGGTCAGAACCAAATTCAAAGGGCTATGGAGCATGCAGGGGCTATTAGACCCAACAATGGTGGCTGAGGCCTTTTACTCATTATGTCCCAGGGCCGACCTACTATGGATCCTGCTCAACTGAGCCAAGTACCCTTTTTGCACTTGACTTTCAGTGATAGATATGGTTGAGCAGTCAAGGCTCTCTCTGGGGGATGTAGACACAGGCAAACAATACAAACAAAAAAATCAATTTCCAGCCAAATACTTGCTTTTATAGGGAAAATGTTATTTCTGACTCTACATATGTACAGAAATGTGACATTCACATACAACAACACAATCATACTTACGTTTGGAGCTCTAATAGTTGCCAGGGAAATCCCTGTCCCACTTGCAGTTATTCCACATTCATTAGTGACCTCATTAACGGAATGCACACTATTCTGCTACTCCCAAGAGTTCCCTTTGAATCTTCAGGATTTTAGTCAAAAGTGTCTATAGTGCCCAGCACAATCAGCAGCGAATCCCCTGGGGCCCACAAACCCTAGCTGAAGTCTTACCCGCTCCTGCAGCATGGATGCTTTTGGCATTACAGTGGGTGCCCTTAGTGCAGGTCATTTTAAGATCAGATCCTGCTCAGAGAAGTTGTGCTGTTTGCAGTACATGCAGCAGTGTCAAGCGGGCACAGGCTTACTTTTCTAAGTGAAATGTCTTTGGTGATATGGTCCTAGCAGCCCCTCCGGCACACAGGTTGGCCAAGGTAGTTTCTAGATTAAATGCAGGCTCCACACCACAGTGGTCCCTCCTAGCTTATGGTGTTGCAACTCAGGCTGTTATGACTCCTAGTATTCTACTTCAACATTGGCCCCCTCTGACATACGGGGTCACTGCAAAGAGACTGTATGGTCTTGGAACCTTCTACACAGTACACCCACCATTGTATTCCAACTCACCTGCGATCATATACCCACATCATACACAAACACATTCACTATCATAGGCAACATGTCCACTATCTTAAATTCTTATAACATACACCAGCTCACTTAAGCAAAAAAACATCCATAATAAAATTCTATAAAAAAGGTAATTATTAAAGAGAGTTAAAATGTAATAATACATTAACTGTCACTTCATCATGATATCTAAAATGTCCTGAAATTCATGAGTTTAAATACTGCATCAACTTTCTTCTCAAACCTACGTATGAACTGAACCTTACTACATCCTGTATTTTGTTAACAAAGGTCTGTTATTTGCTGCATAGTTTTGGCTCTAGGAAATTAACCACTTTGAATTTGACCAATTACACAGAATTAGCTAAATATACTTATAAATACATGTATCTGATTTACAAAAATCTGTGAACCTGGGAATATGTTAAAACTGTACGCCTCCCCAAGACAGGCACAACGAGAAGAAATATCTTATTTCTCCTCATTATTTCCTCTTTCTATGAGTGCTGCATTCTGCAACACACATAGAAAGAGGAAAATGCCTCTGTTGGTTGTTTCTGTGTGGGAAGGTATCCCTTCCTGCACAAAAACAATCCTACAAACACCGCAGACACCCTTCCGCCATCGTGCAAGGGGGCTTGTATTGGTGCTAGGCAGCTATTTGTATCAGCACAGGGTGAAAGGACAGAAATATACTGTATCTTGTGAATAGCTGGCATAGCAGCAGAAAGGCTTGCAGTGCTGTTCTACACCAATTCCTAGTATATATGTCCCCCAGATTGTTTCCTAATTTTTCAGACACCTGGATCTTAAGACAAACATGGGGAATGGGCAATAGAATTGACATTACATGTTAATGAACAAGAGTACCTTGACAGAAAAAATACTTTGTTGAATAAGAATGCGAATGAGCAATATTGAGCCCCTTCAGGGCATAACAAAAATTTGTCAGTATGAAACATGTTAGCAACATTTTTTTTTAACCATAAGAGAACTGAGAGACCCACTTTGGGGGAATCACAGAACAAATAGGGGAAACTGGGTAAGAACAATGGAGGATGAGGTGTTTGCCTCTGATGTCCTGGGTTCCATACTACTATGCCTCCAAAACTGGAACAACTGTAACCCCTTGAGCACTTTACTCTTAGTAGTAGCAACTGCAAACAGTCACAGGCATGTCAGGGATATTAGTGCGGGGTTCAACAGGCTCAGCACTCAACAAATACACAACAGTGTAATAATATGATTGGCTAGCTCAGCGCTTATTTTTGTAAAAAGAGAAGTTCTTCATTACACAGTAAAACTCAATTCTATGCACTACAAAAAAGTACCACATACAGCCGATGATGCAGAACTACTGATTATCAGTGGGCATATCCACATTTCTTAGACTATGACACCTGAATATAGCTTTAAGCACAAGTTTAGCACTTCTCTGCTTTCATCTAGTTGGTAGTAGCAGGAACTCTGCATCTTAATGTTTGTCTCACTCACAGTTCAAGTCCACAGAGGATCTCATTTCAGCCTCCTGCTGTTCAGTCCTGGTTCTCTTATGTAAGTACAGCTTCTTCTAGTATTTTCTTAAAATGAAGGGAATTGTGAAATTTGTCTCTAGCTAGACAGATTATCTTACACACTAACAAAAACTGAAATCCCTTTCTTTCTCCCTACCATCCAACAAATGACAATATTTAGGTGGAATAGTGAAAGCTCTTTGAAGCAAAATAACTTTATTGAATGTCTATGGTGTTTTCTCTTTTCTTACTTCAGTGTCTAGCTCCACTCCTTCCAGTCTCTGGAATGTCAGCAATACACTTCCACTGTCTGGGAAGGTAACTTCACCTCAATCATGTGCACATGAAAGGGCAAGAGGCTTCAAAAAGGAATAAACAGGACTCCTTCCCTCTGGTTCACTCAGACATGTTCAATGTGTGCAACAAGCTGACCACACTCTACCCCTTGGTAGGTCACTAACGTTTCCATAAGTGGGCCATTAGGCCACCAATTTACAAAAAACACAGTAGATTGCCACTACAATGCTGACCACTTGATCCTATGACAGAGTCAGCAGCCCTCTCTGTAGTTGGTGTGCCCATCCAGGACCAGGGTCACATCAGAGAGTAGACCTTGGGGTTTGTCGAAAACCAAGGATACCAGACACTCATAGTTGGGTACACAGTGCCTGGGACACTACTGTCCACTCTTCCAGAGGCCTTTCCATCCCAAAATCCATCATATTCATTGATACCAAAAAAAATCTGTCTCAAAGTAAAATCCCACTGCTCACTTTTTTAAGAGAATCTTTTATTTAATCTAAGCAGAACAAACAGAAAGCCAACCCCCCTATTTTAGGCATTTGGGATTTAATTCCCGTTAAGTCGTTCAGTTTTCTAATACACTTTTTCACTCCTGAGACAGTTGACTTTGTCCACCTGCTGAAGAAACATAAACCACCAGGTTCCTCAGCTGACATCCTTGTAGCTAATTGACATAGTAGCCTTTTCCTAATTGAATACACCCAGGTGAGGTCTATACTAAATATCCTCAGCTAATTTACATAAAAGCCTTCTCCTAATTGAATATGCCCTGGTCAGGTCTATCCTAAATGCAGGATACAAAGTGAGAGCTGCGCTCCTGCAGCGTTGCTTGTTGTGGTATTCTAAGGACTTCAAGGACCAAGTCACCTGACAGGGTCCTGCCCACCGCCCACAGCATGCCAGGAGGCGCAGGTACAAAGTTAAAGTGGTGCTCCCGCAGCGCTGCTTGTTATGGAATTCTAGGGACTCTAAGGACCAGGTCACCCCAACAGGATCCAACCCCCCACTCACAGCGCACTAGATGCGCAGATCCAAAGTTAGAGCGGCGCTCCCAAAGCATGGAACACACACAGGTTCATGGCCGTGTGAACACTGGGCCAAGAGCAGCCCGTCTGCACCCCTCCACAGGCGATCAAGGCCAGGCTGGGCCTCTCCTCTTGGCTTTGGTATTTTGGTTTTGAGATTACAGCCTCACAGTGGGTTTTTGTTCTGAGCTGGCACCGGATCTTGCTGTTGACTTTTGTTGACCTTTTCAACTTTATTAAGCTGATGGGAAAGCACAAAATGACTGCAATGGCGCAGGTGTGCTGGAGGTGGGTCTCTCCTCTCATTTATCCTTGTCTGTGGGGTCATGGGAGGAATAAATAAATCATGTGGCGGATGAATTGGCATATTAAAGTGGTTCTGATTTACAGTATATTTCTCCAGCTGCTCCCCAGTGTCATTTATTAAATAGGGGGATGTCTGCCCGGAGCAGTGTTGTAGTGGTAGCTCAAGTCCATAGTGCGGAGTGCAGATAATGAAAAAGGCAGTGATTCCTCTATGTCATTTCAAAAATAGAAAAAGAGAGAAGGGTCTAACCAGGAGAGGGAGAATGATCTGTTAATATCAGAGAAGCCCGCATTCAGTGAATTAACTTTGGAGGAAATTAATCAAATTAAACTGTGTATGGATTCTTTGTTTGCAAAGCTTGAACTTTTAATCAAGGGACTGCTGGAACCGTTGTTAGCTCACTGTACTAAACTAGAGCAAGCAGTTTTTAGGGTCAATGGAGGAGTTTGTGGAATTCGGGCACTTCATCTCCGAATTCCACACTCCAGAGCAGAGCAAAGTGTGTTTGCTCTTGCCAGATTGGGTTTTGGCACTCTGTCATGAGTGCAACGGTACTCCAGTGCCACTAACAAGCATGCATGTGAGTTTGTGTTCTCGGACATTGCTCCCAGCCATGCCAGTGGCCAAAACAGGGTTGCTAGCAAGTACAAAGTCACTTCTGAAGTAGAATTTCAAAAAGATTTTCAAAAACAACTTTTTTTTCCAAACTGAAAGGAAGTGTGTCAGAGACTCCGCCTTCCAATTCCTGTACAGTAGGCTCCTCCAGGTGCTTTGGCTATCTCTTGATCACTTTTCACTTGGATTTCAAGGTGGAAGGGCCACTCTCTTTGTCGCCTGGATAAACCTTTGGATAGGGACTTTGTTTTTGTTGACTCACACAAGTTCAAAAAATATTTTACAAGGGTATTGTGTGTGTTTGCTTGGGCATGCACCAGTATTTCCTTTTACATTAATTTGATATTTGATTTTAACATTTTCTAGTGTTGGATGGTCTGGATTTTAAGAATGGGTCTAGGTAAAATTTATTTTACACTTCATGGATGTTTCATCTTTTGTAAAGGAAAATTGTTGCTCAGTTCCTTTTCTGCATGTTTGTAACATTTGCAATATTATTTTAGTATGTGGCATAGATTTCCGAAGGGCCATCTAGCTAGTCGGCCCAGTACCAGTAGTCATTCGTGCAATGAAATACATGTTTCAGTGGAATATGTTTTTTAAACTTCTTTTAGTGCAGGGATGGCATTGGATACAATTTAAAATGTTGGCTATTGCTTGTATTTCATTTTTCTTTTTGCAAAACGTGTATATATTGTGGGATAACAATATTTGATAGCATAGGAGGATGTTTGATGATGTGGCTGGCAGCCATTTTGTGCATTTATCCAGTGTTCCTTTGTCATATGCTTGCATGTGTTCTTCTTTGTTCTCCTTGCCAATTATTGTTGTTTGACCATGTGGCTTGTAGCCATTTTGTGGATGCAGCCAGTGTCCCTTTGCCATAGGCTTGCATATTTTCTTCATTTGCCATGCCTCCTTGCTCCTTGTTGTTGTTGTTTGATCATGTGGCTGGCTGGTAGCCATTTTGTCCATCCAGCCAGTGTCCCTTGCCATAGGCTTGCGCGTTTTCTTTCTTCTCCATGTCGCCTCCTTGACTTTAGTTATTGTAACATGTTGTTTGACCATATAGCTGGCTGGCATTCATTTTGTGCATGCGGCCACTATGCCTTTGGCATAGGCTTGCATCCAAAAATCGTAATTATTGTTAATTTGTTTTTTCAGTTTTAAATTTGTTTTCTCTTTCAATTTTTACATTTTTATTTTTAAGTTAAAGTTTTTGTGCCATTTTTTATTTCGTTTTTTAATTTCTTTTTTCTTGTAAAATGTTAGTTTTTTATTATTTTTTATTTTTTTACTTATTACTTTTGTATTTTTTTATTTTTTATTTTAATGAATATCTTCGTTTTTTTTTTTTGCATTTTGCCTTGCTCCATCCACCAAAATCCATCCAATCCATTCCGTTCCTCTGTCCATCCACCAAAGACACACAGCTGCACTACATCATTCAGTTTCTTAGGTGTAATTCAATTTTCTCCAGGGCACCCTGGCTGCTGAGCATGGCAGACAAATTAATAGCATAATTCAATTTCCTAATGATTATTCCATTACCCCTGGACCACCTTGCATTATCAGTTATTTAAAGGATTTTTCTGACGACCCGAGTGTCAGCTTTAAAACAGGGATAAAGCAAAGTGCTAGATATGCCTGTTATGCAGTCTGATTTGATATGAAATTTATTTTTTAAGGAGTGGTGGTGTGGTTTGTCTTGACAATGTTTGAATAAATGGGTATATTACATAAGTAACCAACCGCACAAATATTGCAATTCTCTGTAATATTTTCAACCTGCAACAATGAAAAGTTTCACTAACGACATGTTTTTCTTGATTGGTTGTTTTGTAGTTGCACAAGAGAAGAGACCTAACACTTGCAGTCCTGCCAGAGAGAAGGCCTTACAGTTACTTCGGTCCACAAGAATCAAACTATTTTGCATTTTAGTGCCACTGCCAACCTAGAGCTTAAGATTTCCTCAAAGAAAGTTGTTCCCAAGAAAGTGGCCAGTGAGAAGAAGCATTTTTCCGCCAGTGATGTGCCAACCACAACCTTTATTGAGAGACATGTGCCTGCCCCACCTGCCTCCACTGAGGAGCCTTGGAGCAGCACTCCCGCATCAACAGCACCACCCCAAACCAAGACCATGTCTTTCAGTGAGGTAGCCCCAGTGCAATCATGGCGACACCAACAAACGGTGATGTTGAATTGGATTTGTCCCTTTCGGAAAGTAGTACCCAGTCATTTCGGGAAACAGAGCAACATGAACAGCAGCCGCAGCCAGATCTTCTCAAAGTTGGAGCAGAACAGGAGGTTGTGCTTTCTGCTCAGCAATAAACTATTCCTTTAGAAATATTTACTCCCAGATCCCCAGCAACAAAAACGAAGGATAGTACTCCACCGTCTCTTCAAGCACCACTTCTGATGACGATGATAGGGACACGGAGTGAACATTGGCAGAGTCCGGAAGATGCAAGGAGAAGCAAGGGAAAAGAAAAGTTCCAGAAAAACTTAGAATCATAGAAGGGAATGATGATGAGGAGGTTGATGATGACAAGCCAGTTATCATGGAAGCTGCCACGGAGGAGTCTGACATCAGTATCCAACTTGCTCCAAGGGATGTGGCACAGGCAGCACCACCAGCTCCCATATTTATAAGGCCCCCGCAGAGACCTGCAGCAACCCATAACTCAGTAGAAGTATGCTCTGCAGAGAGGCAATCAACACACCCACCTACATCCAATTCTTCTTCAGGCATTGCCAGTGGCCAAATGAGAAAGTACTCCTCCCAATTTTGACCCTTTTTTACATTTAGCAAACAGGAGGAGAACATTACTATAAGCTCCATTTACCACACAAGTGTTCATTGAAGTAATCCTGGTTCACATTATGGAACTGAAGGCCAGATGACCCATATGAAAAAACATCATGCAATCCGGTGGGAGGAGCATCTTAAACGACTCAACGTGTTTGCAGTGGTGAAGGTGAGGAAAGCCAGGAAATATCAGCTACAACTGGTCAAATCACAGTGAAAGCTGACATCCTCATGCAAAGCAGCTCTGTCCCCAGCAGTGCACCAGAATCACTCACCTCAGAGACCTCACAATGGCACAGGAAGATTCAGAGTCATATAAAGACACACAGCTTATGGTGACTGCACCACTATGACACACATTGAGACTACCACCACCTACATCTCAAACGGCCCCACAAAAGAAGAAAATCCAGGCTACAATTACGATAATGTTTAGGCAAGAAGGGTCCTACAATCGCAACTACCCATTGGTACATTTGTACAATGGGAAACTGGCAACAATGTTAGCGCTAGACCTGCTCCTTTTATCTTTTGTGGAATGAGTGAAATTCTTAGATTTTGTGGCAACCCTCTGCTAAAAATGAAAGGTTCCAAGCAAGACCTATTTTGCCGGAGTTGCTGTTCCAGTGCTGGATCAAGATGTGTTATGATTGGTTGGACGAGCTTTGCAGCAAAGTGTTGTCCACACTATTCACCTAGCAATAGACTTGTGGACCAGTTGTCAGGCAACTAATTACATGTGCGTCACTGCACACTGGTTCTTTTTTCTGGATGGTAAAGAAAAAGCTATCAACAGGCATTGGCCCTGAAGAATGTTTTAGCAGCGTTTGGTGGCATGCAACAGTAGCAATGTTCACCATGGAGAAATCAGACACACCAGCTAACAACTTTAAGGAATTAAATAGTAAGGTGTCTGAGTGACTGCGACCTAGAGGTCTTCGAGTCGGATCTGTTGCCATAGACAATAACAGTTACATAGGTAAGGCCATGACAGACAGTGGCTATTTCAGGGTGCTGTGTTTGAGGCACTGCATAAACCTGGTTCTGCAAGACTTTCTTAAAAAAATAAGACATAGTCAGCATCATATTGCCCACTTGCTGATGCATCTGCACTCATTTTAGCCATTATTTTAAAACAGTTGCGGATTATTCCTCGTAATAACAGAGTACCATTTAAAGCCCTGATACAGGAGGTGCCAACGCATTGGAACTCAACATGTTATATGTTGCAACATCTTTTTGAGCAGTACAAACAGATCAATAACTATGTTATTCAAAGGGAGCTGATGGAATTGGGAAAGCTATGACCATGGATGTGGACAAATCGGGACTAGTCAAAAGCCTCACACAGATGCTGCTCAATTGTGAGGTTTTCATGCAGGAAGTTAGAAAGGAGGACAATGGGCTAAGTTGTCAGGTTATTGCATCTGCTACAGGAGCAGCTAAAGAAGGTATCTGAAAGGTTCGCATTCGGGGGTCCAAAAGAAAACACAGAAGTGCATGCCTGTTTAATAGCGTAAGCTATCGCTTGACTTCTAATGCAAGGTAGCAAAATGACATAATCTCACCCAAAGAGTACTTCTGTCCCAGCCTACTTGATCCACACTACAAAAAAAATATTTCAGCTGTCATTCCTTTTTCTGAAGGGAGTGTTTCACAGTACAAGAGGAGAACTGTAGAAGAACATCTGAAACTCCATAATTCTAGGGTGCCGCCTTCAACTTCGGGAGAGGGCAGTCTTGTCTCTCATCCACCATCCCCACCAACAGGAAAACTGGTGACAAAAGCAACAGAAGAATCAGGCCCAACCTCTACAATGGCTTGTTTTCATGAGGCAGATCTTAAGTCCAGTGCAGAGGCTAAGGAAAAATCGGTCGAGCAGGTGGCAGTATCAATTACTATGCATAAAATGTTCCAGGAGTATATGGATGACCTGAAAGAGGTGTATATGGATCAAAGCTCATTGGTGTATTGGTATGGGAAGATGCGCCAATGGGCAGATCAAAATGAACCAGCATTTTATCCAATCTGATTACATCGTTCCCAAAGCACCACAGGAGAAGGAAGAGGATGATTGGTCAGAATCAAGCATGTTAGCTGACCAACTTCTGGGAGAACCACCAGAGCTTGAGCATGAATTATTCTTCCCAGATTGAGCATGCCAGTGCCACTTTAAAACTTTTTAATTATTTCTCATTCAGGTTCCTATTCTCTTTCTTTCTTTGCAAAAAGAACAAAAATATGCTAGTGCAACATTATGTTAGTGTTGATTTATGCTGCCCCACCATTGATTTCATAGTGACGTATGAGCCCGGATTCGAGTTGGAGCCATGTGCAGTGAGAAAGCCCCCACCTACCCTTCAGGACATTGGAGATGATGCCTGCCTCCCTCACAGGCCATTGCCTATCCTATTTTTACATCACCCAGATGGGCTGCCATAGAAGATAATTGGTTAAAAGACTGCCAGTGCCAATGCCTAATTTCAATGTGTGGATACCATCAAAGAGGAGGTATTTTGTTTAACCACTCTGCTTGGTTTGGAAGAGGTAAAAAGGTAACCATGGCACCAATGAGTGGTGATATTTTGATTAATTGTGATTGCGAATTTGTGAGTGATGACTGATGTATGTGGTGGCTGACAGTGAAGGAGGAAGTTCAGCAAATTTGTAAACTTGATTACGATGATATGAAATGTTTGGGAGCTGATCATTTTTTCCTGAAAGTGATTTGCCTTTCAAAAGTAGGGAAATTTACCTTCAGGGTTTACTCCTTTTTTATGGTTCCTTGTAACAAACCAGTCACTTTAGTTACCAAGCACAGATCTACCCAGAGAATACTCCAGTTCTGTTTCTCTATTTGGTCTTCAACAGCAGGACACTTCACAGGTCTATCTTATTCGTTTTGGGAATGGGACGGAGTTACTCTGAATCTGGAGGAGGAAGATGGAAGGACTCAGGGCGGGACTAACTTAAAAGCTAGAAAGGAGAAGATTTTCAAGAACCCCTGATGATGGTGAAGATTCTGAGTCCTATGACTCACTGAGATCTGTTAACTGGTGAGAGGTGCATTCATTTGGAAATGCTGCTGAGTATGTGTTTGCTGCATTGCCATCTCAAACATAAAACTCCTCTTTATGTTCTTGCTCTGCCTCTGCAATTTCTGACTCTTCGTAAAGCTTAACTTGCTTTCTTTTGTCCTTTTCCTTTTCTCTATTATACAGCTCCTGTGTTTTGCAATACACAGGCCTTATCCTAGTCCTTTCCTGCATAAACATAACTTGGAAAGCTCAAGACGGGTTACCTACCGGACAGGTTCAGACAAGCCCCAGAGTTACAGACATTCCAAGACTGGAGATGCATCACCCAGTTCGGCAACAAAATATCATTTTCATTTTAACAATCATATTTTTTAGAACTGCGTGGCTTACATTCAATCTTCCAAATTTCAAATTGAGAAGACATAACACTTAGGATATATTATCTGGGGTCTCTAGGGCAGAAGGACTGTTTCTGATGAATTTACAGGACTGTGCCATACTTATTTATCCCTTTGTTTCTTTCCAAAACAGATTGATGATGGTGTGATCCTCAGTGCCCAGTGAATATTGTTGTGGTTTCTTTTGTGTAGTGTTTGTTTTTGTCACACCTTTCCACAAATTCCCTTTGCTATCCATTTATTGAGCCCTTTAACCTCTTTCCCCAGGCAGTGTGATTTTTTGAGGTGTGATCTAATTTTACACCATGAATGGATCACTTGTTTGCTGGGGCGGATATGGTGAAAGCAACGCCAACTCATTGCATGACCTTCTACCTTCTTTCACCTGAGCAGTATTCCGCACTGGCCCCATCAACATCTTCATTCATGCCTTGTGTGTGTGTTCTGTAAACGCCTACCATGGTCCAAACACTCTTGAGTCTGAGCCCACTTCTCCTGACTCCATGATTTCATTTCCTAAGTTTAGTTTTATATTATAGCTCCACACCATTGCTCAGAAGAATTGTTATTGCTAGATTCTTTGCTGTGTGTCATATACTGTCATTGTGGCAGTCTGGGCTCAGTCATCCTAAAGTTATAATAATATGATGATGACCCACTAACACTCTGTTTTCTTTCAATCTAATTGACAGTGATGGATAACCCTTTGAATAATTCTGTAGTTGGAGTTTGCATAGGTGGGACTGGCACCTTCTGTGAGGTTCTGTCTTCCTTGTTAGCATGCTAGCCTGCTACTACTACTACTACCTACCTATCACCCCCTTAAGACACCATTTTGGGAAAAACTCTGCAGTAAGAAGACTCACTTCATATATTCAGGTAAGAGAAGATCTATGAATTGAAGTGAACTTGTGTAGTTAATGTTAACTCCTACTGAAGAAGACGTTGTCTGTGTGTACTGGGTTTTTGTAGGCAAAATAGGCAAGGACAATCATCCCCTAGGGGTCAATAATAGTTGCACAGGGCAATTGAGCAAGGGTCTAAGTAAATGTCGTACACTATTTTTTAGCAGATTAAAAACAACAGGCTACACTAAAAGATAGCAGTGCAAACTAAACGTGCAAAACACTTAAATAAAGATTTGAGACACAAATGAAGTATAAAAAAATCCCCTTTATTAGTTACAAATAGAAAACCCTCCATTTCCACCCACCTCCTCAAACAAATAACCCTGTCCCCAAAAAGTCAAACGAAAGGTCCAAAGTCCAGCTTAAATCGGTCTCCACCCTCTCCACCCACAACACATCCCTTCCACCAAAACAGAAAAATGTAAAAAATGGCTTAAAAAAGGGCACAGTCAACATGGGTCCGGAGCTGGTCAAGGCTCTGCTCAATGCTGGTGAGCAGGCTCTCCATCCAGTGCATCAGCTGCAAGATGTGTTGGAGCAATGCCCTGTTGGAGCAGAAGGGAGCAGCAGCAGATACAGTCTGGGACCCTGACTGCTAGCAGCAGCACCATTGATGTATACTGTGTGGGAGGCTTGGGGCTGGCATACTGCTTTGCTGAGACCAGGGTCCGAGGTAGGTGTTTTGACCTTTTTATCCTCCAGGATAACTAGGTGCTGGTACTCTGCCTGAATGTTCCCCAGCCTCTTCTGCCACAGATGGGCCACTATCTCCTGCCTGGTCGGTGGTGGTCATTGGGCAGGAGTAGCTATATCGATAAAAAACAGTTTCCAAAAAAAAAATTGTGAACAATGCTCTGAACAAATACGTCTTCAAATGAAAGATAGTGGGTGCACTGTAGCACTACATGATGGTCTCTAGGAATGCTGGAATTTGATGTGATTATTTATAATTAGGAGAGTCACAGGGCCAATATTTTATTTTTTTACATACACATGCCTCACAGAAGAAGGCCCAACTGTCTGGTAGAAAAGAATAAAGGCAGAATAAGACCAGATTAAAAAAATTGATTTCATTGTTTTTTCTTTTAAAAGCTTTTCTGATAACTAAACAGGCACATTTAGTGGAAAAATAAAAACAAATTGCCTCCTATTATGAGGAGTAAGGCATTATCCACTATGGAGTACAAGTTGTTGTGCCAAAAAATTGGAGGCATGCTAGCCAGCGTTTCTAGTACGTTGCTACTGTCTGAAGCTCGGACAGATAGAACTGAATATTATCTATCTTTAATTCCACTGGTTCTGCTCTTCCCCACATGCCTTTCACTTAGTTTAATTTCTACCCTGACTCCACAGAGGCAGATAAAGAAATAAGATATGTCACACGTCATGTATAAAATATAGATATATTTTATCCTGTCTGCCGTAAGTAGACAGGGGCATTGTGCACTGCAGTACAGTGAAAGGAATGGGCTATATAGGTTGTATTTGGCATGTGCAACTTACTTGTCCCACTTTACTCATTGGTCTTGCCCACCATCACAAATTCTTTCCAACAAATTGATTCGCTGGGCAGTAAGAAAAGTAAAGAAACTTGACTTTCTCTATTGCAGAGTAAGGCAGATGGATTAGGCAGATAGGTAGAGCTTTTGCAGTAGAAGAATAGAGGGGTGTCACTGATCTCTCTACAGAAAAAGAGCTCCCTTCTTTATTCATCCAAGCAATTGTCTTTTCATTCTTAACCTATGTACACCTATAGCAACCATGATTTAAGCTTTACTGTCTCTCATCCAGTCTTTCACCAAAATTCACAATCCTTTATCCATCCATTCAGTACCTACACTAGCCACCCTTTTTTCAATCATCCTTTCACCTATCCATCCATTTACCCAATACCGATACTCACCCAGTCATCTTTTTTCATCCACACTTGCATCCTTTTCTTTCACTCTTTTCTCCCATCCTTTCTTTTATCCTTCCGTTCTTTCATGTTTCCTTCAAGCCATCATTTTTAGTGTACTTTATGTGTGCTTCTGCTGATTTGCAGATAGCATAGCCCATAAGTAATCTAACTACCACTGTAGCTGAAATGCAGGGGGTTCATTAATCCATTTACAACAAAGCCCTTGTAGCTAGTGAGTAAGAGTAATTGTCACTAAGCAGGCAATTTGACTTACCAGCACCGTCTCTGCCACCTCATTTTACCCTGCTCGATCTCCTCCTGCAGCAGTCGAACTTGAGCCGGTGCCACTGGTTGGTGTGGCTATAAGGAAACAGTATACAGTTTTTAGATGCCAGGTCCCATTCTTATATAATAAAAAAATGAAACTGCATTTGTTACAGTTTGTCATGCACTGCAGTATCTTCTGTCAAAAATATCACTCTAGGCATTTTGTTGGAATGTTAGAAAAGCAAGGTAGTCAAGCCAACCAAAGCTTTGCGTAATAGAGGGGGAGAGCTATAGCCTATGATTGACAATGATTCGGAATCATTGAAGAGCAACAACGGGGTGGAATACAAAATGGTAATTGAAAGACAAAAAAAAAGATAATGCAGGGATAGCAGTAATTAAACAAAACTTAGATAGGGGAGTTGGAAGAAAAGGGTGACAGTATAACAAAGTAAACAAGGCTAATTTAAAAGTAGTATAAAGTGGGGAGAGGTAAAAGTTAGGAAATTAATAATAATAATATTAAATATTAGGACTTACTGGAATGTGCAGAGCCATCCGCATCAGTGCTGGTGGTTGGCATCTCCCCAGCTCCTGCCGGACCCACCGGTGCAGTGCCCCTCTTCTTGCCCTTGGATGCTGCTCTAAGATTAGAAAGAACATTAAAAAAATACATTAGTGGTACCATTAATCTCCACAAAATAATTATGTAACAGGCACATGTAATTACATTGTACTTGAATCAGATTGCCAATGGTACTTTACTGGTATGATCAACTATTGTTGAGTTGGCTATACTCCTAAAATCCTTATTCTGAATTTTCTTAACAAAGTTGACATTCTGAATTAATGCAATGCATTTGCAATGAATGATCTTTCATTCTATTCTCATTTCTCAAGCCTCTTGATGGACTAACTCAGTCTCCAGTTTTTTGTAATGCATGCATACTCGCTTCACTGTGAAATTGTTTGGGGCTGTATGAGCTACCTAAAGTCACAGAGAACGCTAATTCACTGATATCAATAATTCACTATAGAGACAGGAGGACAGAGGAGTCTGTGTTGCAATGGCTGCTTAAATAATCTGTCAAAGCGAGTGCCTAGCTACAAGTATGATGATGTGTCACTGAGCACCTGCCTCGCTCTAACTGGATCACTTAATGAATAATATTCTTAATGTAAACTGAATGTAACTTACCTCTCAGTGGAAGCTGCATGATATTGGAAAAAAAAAGTTAGCATTGTAGAACACAAACAAAAGAAAAATATATTGCTCACCAAGCCCTGGGATCTCATTGCCTAGAAGGACGAGCAGGTCCTGTTTGTAGTCAATGATATCTGCCTAGTGGAACGTCAGCTTCTGGGTGATGCGCTGGACCTGGGGGTTGGCCCTGATGAACTGGTGCACCCTTACCCAGCACTGCCGATGCTCCCACAGGGGGTAATCGATTCCAGGCCTACTGCCTGCTGCCAGTATGAGGAGGGTGGCACTGGACAAAAAAAAACTGTGCTACCATCTCCTCCTTTTCACTGAAGATGATCCGCGGCTATACCCCTTGACAGCAGTGCTGTCCACAAGGCAGGCAGCCGCTGTTGCCCCGCTGCTCTGCCATGTTGCTAGGTTGGGTACTGGAGTAGGAGAAATGAAACAGGAGAAAAAGGAAGGAAGAAATCAGGGCAAAATATAAAAAATGCTAAAAGTCACAATAAACACACAAAAAAATAAAACACCATAAACATGACACACAAAAAGGCACACTAATAAAATAACTTTAAAAAAAGGGGTAGCTCAAGTGTGGGGTGTAAGATTCCGAAGACTGGGAACAGATTGAAGCAGCCCTGCCCCTGCGAATCACGTGGTGTCATTCACAAGCAGTATTGGACGCAAGAACATACTTCACATTGCGTGTGACATCAAACACAACGTGAACTGGTGCAATGGAGATCTCCGCCTGCTAGTGGAAATTTTGCATAGCACTGAAGAGTTTTTTAGCCACTTTGCTGAGTTCCACGTAGCACGACTCAGTGCAATCCTCCCAGGCCTAATCTTTATGAGAAGGTTAAAAGAGAATTGAATGCATGTCATTTGTGCAATTGCTTATATCCCAGAATCACTCAACATAACCTGAACATGCTGGATTTACCAAAAAATGTTTGGGATGGAATCACTGTTGATTTCTTTGGTCTTCTTGACAATGAACATCACCTGATGGTGATTATCAATGAATACTCCTGTTTTCCATTAGTGTAAGTTCTCACATCGATTGCTCAACAAACAGTCATCAAGAGGTTAGGTGTCATTTTTGTAACATGAGGTGTTCCTTCAATTTTAAAGTCTGTCAATCATCAGCCTTTGAACAGTCGATAATTCCAAGACTTTCTGAATCATCCCATCGTGAAGCACCAGGCAATCACACCTCTTTGGCCACAAGCAAATGATGTTGCCGAACACTTTATGAGCACACTTAAAAAGACTGTCCAGCATGCTAAACTGACGAAGCTTAATATGAAGTCAGCTTTCCATGCTACTCTTCAAGCTTACCGCTCATTCAACAACAGGTAAAAGTCCTGCCAAGCTGATTTTTGGGAGAGCCATGATGGCCAAGTTACCACACCAGACCAACAAGAGATGTACCACAGATGATGAACTTTGTCGAACAGAATTGTGTTGTAAACAAAATATGAAAGTATATGCCAACAAGCATTGATGTTCCAAGAACATTATTTTCAATGAAAGAGATAAAGTATTTTTGCGACAGCAGAGAAAATGCAGATCTGATGCTCCCTTTTATGCTAAACCCCTCAAAGCTGTGACTAGCAAAGGACACATGGTGACTGCTCACCTTCCTGAAAAGTCCATTCAATGAGATTCTTCACACTTCAGGCACCTGCCTCATCATTCACCAGGTCCTGATGTCAGAGATTACACTGGTTCAATTGAGGCTGTAGAGAACCCCCTAACTGCATTAGTTCCTACATCACCAGTGTATGTCATGGACGCTTCTCTTCTCTCATTACAGCCTCAGAGGACATGATCTAGAAATTTGGTCAGAGCTCCACGACAGCGTACAGAGAATTTGGACTAAAGGTGTGCAAGACCAAGCTCTGTGTGTGTACCCAGGCTGGGGATGGAGTTACATGAGACTCAGTGAAAACACAAAGAATGCTGAGGGTAAGAGGGCTTCTTTTAGGGTTACGTGGATGGAGGGATCATCATATTTCACATTTGGCAAATAGTGCTGAGGTAACATACACTTTTGGTAGACATGTGCACCCCTGCACCATCCACAAATACTCCTGATACACTACTACTCCCATTTGGCACTTTATTGACTAGTGTGAACATGTTTTAGGATGGCTTTTGTTTCCGGATCGACTAATGAATAGAGCACAGTGTGGATCTGCCCCCACTTCCACAGTGCGGAACTACCCCCACCTCCTTTGTTATGTTATTTATTTGTTGAGTGCATACACACAGTCCTTCCTTGCATTCTGATAACACATATGGTAAAATCAATGACAAATGTTTAATGGGTGAGAGACAGGCAGAATTAAATATCAAATAACCAATATTGAAGTAGCTTCCTAAAGTGATGGTTAATACAGTGTACGAGAGAGATGATATGTATATAGAACATTTACGCATTAAAGAGATGAGGTGTTTGCTCTTTATCACCTTGTGGACAGTAGTCACCAATTTGAAAATGCTTCTGGAAAGGATGGTCTTCAAAGAGAGGGATCTAAAAACAGGATCAAGGTGGGCAATTTCTTTGGAGGGCTAGTGACATGGTGGATGGTATAGCACTAGGCAACTGATGCAGGCCGAACAACTTAATTTCAGTATCAATTATATTTGGTTGAGTAAGGCATTCTCAGAATGTTTTCAAATGCAAATGCAGTGAAAAACCTAATGTGTCCTTCCAGCAAAAAAAAAAAAAAAATGAAATATCTTTGCAGATTTGTTAGGATGACTACATCTCTGTCAGGGTTGTTTGTGCCAATTGCAATTCAGAAATTGTATATAAACGTCCCTTTGCATTATTGTAGCAGAGTTAAATGTGCCAGATGAAAATATGCTGCAAAATGTTAACAACATGGAGTATGCACACATTTAAAGCTCATCTCAAGGGCCTCTTTTTGTGTATAATACTTTAATGGAAGCATGTTTACAGGCAATTAAACTCCCTTATTTTAACGTAGAACTGTCCATATGCAGTTGGTGGAATATCCAAATAAAATTCACATTGTATGCAATATCTGGCACACATTCATTATTCCAGAAAGTGTCTTATACATATGATGTCCAAACATGTCAGGAGAGCTCTGAATGAAAACTAATAGGCCAATAAGCTGTTGCTTGTTTTTGACCAAAAAGGTGAATACGATTGATAAAACAGACAATATACTAAGGAAAAGGGCCTTTATCGGTATCGCAGGTATAAAACAGATTACTCAACATGCAAGCACTAAGGGCCTAATTTACAATGGAGGCGCTTTCCCCCTTGTATATGTGCTGCAGAATGCACGTAAACAGAGGAAAATATTAGTAGAAATAATGGTGTTTCTCTTTGTTGTGCCCCCCTTTATGCTTTCCCTGGGGATGCGTAGGCTTTTGACGCATTCCCAGGTTTAGACCTTGTTGTAAATCTGGGAATGTGTCAAATGCCATGGTGTTACGTGGGAACACCCACCCTAATGCCCATGGCACTCCTCCCTATTACAGTATAAGGCAGCGCAGCAACATCCGCTGTATTGCCTCATTCCATAATTACAAGGCCATGAAAAGCCATGCAGGGTGGCTTTACATGGTCTTGTAGTTATGGATCTGAGGAATGAACTGCCAGACAGCATAGAAGTGACGTTCCTGCGGCACACAGGGGCTTGTAAATAAGCCTCATAATTTAAATGTCATTTTTATACCTGAGGGCATTGTTGTTGGGTTTCTGATGTTCTTTAATATATATAAACAGAAAAAATTCAAGTAGATTCTCTTTTAGTGTAATTATACATCTAATCTACATTGTAGCTTGAACATATTTCTGTTTAGCCACCACATCAATATTAATAGTAATGGTTCAATTACTTACCAGTAATCTTCATTACTCCAAATACCTTTTTCTCATATCAATACTTACTTAATTGAGGTGTTCATCCTCTACCCAGGACCATGTGACCTAGCCCGAACCAATCACAAGTTTTAGCACTATACACCCCTCTCCTCTTCTCCAAACCTCTCCCACCAATATGGTGGATAAAAGGGGATGGAGTCTACAACACGTCCTGTACATCCCCAAGCCAACATGAGGATTTAGGGTGTGGAGAGGGTGGTGGGAGGCAGGGTTTTAAGTATTGGCATGAGAAAAAGGTATTTGGAGTAATGAAGATTACCGGTAAGTAATCAAACCATTACCTCCTCAAACTTTATCTCATACCAATACTTACCTAAATGAGGATATACCAAAGCAAGCCAGCACAAACTGAATCTCAAAGAAAAAAAAAACAACACTTGGAAATGGAAAAGAAAACAATGAAGACAATGCAAACCAAGAGAGGAGAAGAAACATCAAGCTGAGGGCACAAGGCAGAACTGCAGCCAGCACTCCAACCCCGTACGATAAGGGTAAAGAAGGTAGATGTGAATGCCCAGAAACTGGCAAACAAATAGCAACAAAAGAAACATCTGCATCAGAAGCCCAGGAGGCTGCCATGCAACGTGTAGAAGACCCCACGTACCCTGCCAGGCAAATGTGTCAATTGGGGGCACAAATAAGAGAAAGCTGAGATCAAAGCCGCTGAAAAAGGGTGAGAGAGGAGCCAACAGTCCATGACGGAGGATATAAAAATGTAGAAGCACAGGCTAGCAATGTCTGAAACCCATTGTACTGGACAAAGAAAATGCACACTGCCCAAACAGCTAAAAGAGAGCCACATATCCTTCCCAATGGGTGTGGGCAGGAAAAAGGAGGGTAAAGCCCTTGGTGTCAAGGAACAGTGAAGAACCACGAAAGGAGAAACCCCAGGTCTAACCGGAGCAGCAAAGAATCGTAAATGAGGCACACTCCAGTGGTTCAAAAAGGAGAAGAATGCAAGTCCCCGAGCACCAGAGGAAGACCCCAGGCATGAACAGGAGACTGAAGGGGAAGCCAGATCAAGCACAATTCTTCCAGAAAGCGAGAACCCAATACAACCAAAACCTTGCCACCCCAAGGAGCTGTAATTATGGGGAGCAAGACAACCCCTGGAAGCCAAAGCCCTTCGGACAGAAGCCATGTAATCCAACAGAACGTCCACCAAATGTCTGGGGGAAGAAAAGGAGACCATAACGAGCAGGGGTGAGAAGGAAGAGCCCCTCCTGAGCTAGGGCAAGCAAGTGCAGTGAAACAGAACAAGAAAAGAAATCGAGCACGCAAAAGAAGCCAGTAAAAGATGTGGGGAGGCGGCAGAGCCTGTTGGCCCAAACAGTGTCCTTCCCCCGTAGGCAAGCTGTAGACAGAGGGAGCCGGTGAGACACTACCCCAGTTACAACAGAAAACCTGGCTTCAATGCGAGTTGATAGAGCTATGTGCCACAGAGGTGAAAGCAGAACCATCATAGTATGACAAGCAGCGCAAGAGTGCCAGAGCACCCAGCACCTTCCAGACCGAGGAGCAGAGATGAAAAGCAACCATGACCCAGAACCAAGAAACCATCCAAGGCTGCGCCCGACCCCACCATGCAGGAACCGAGAACAGGTCTTCGGATGGGGGCGGAAGAACCAGAGAAACCGTGAGAACATAATCGCCAGAGCCAGCCACCACTGGAATGACTTTGAGAAGAAATGGGAACAGGGAGACCAAGAAGGTGCAACCAAACACTACCAAATGCCACAGATCTCTGTATCAATGAAAGCAACAGTCTGTGCAACAGCAGATCCATGACATCCAACGAGACTGACCACAAAAGAGCATACTACCAGAAATTGACAGAGGAAGCCAACCAGACATCTGATAATCATTTCCCAAAAAAAAGGACTCAGGCAGAAGAGGCTATCCCAAAATGATCTGCCTGAGAGGATACAATGGGCAACAAGCTAAACACCCCACCCCACGCAGAAGAGCAGCACACTAGGAGTAGAAGACCCACCTAATGGATAGACAAGCAGATTCTGCATGAACTGCAGAAAGAGCAATGGTAGGAAGGCAGGGAAACCAATTGTGATAAAAAGAAACCCCCACATCTCCCACAGCTAGAGGATAGAGGCACTTTCAGAAAAGTGGAAAGAGCTCCCATCACCGGACATATCCAGGCACACAAGAGCTGAGACAGTACCACCCAGAGAACTTCCAAGCACATGGGAGGGGAAAACAACAAGTGAGACAGAACCAGGGAGGTTGTGCACCAAAGGAAAAAAGCAAGTACCCTGAAGAGGGCCAAAACAATCCCGGAAAGGAAAACAACATATGCCCTATGAGAGGCAAGGGGAACCCCATCCCAGCTCCAGCTACCTGCCGGGTAAAATCAAGCTAGTGTAAGATGCTGCTGAGGGACTGCACCAGTGCAAGCTCCGAGACCAGCCACCACCGTGCACCGGCACCAGCAGCCAGGGATCATGGGGACATGTTGGTACTAGAAGAAGGTGAATGAAACCCAGTGGCTGAACCAAGGGCTGAACCACAGCCGAGCATGCAGAGGCCCTGAAGAATGTAAGAAGAAACCAGCAAGCAGAGCAGATAATAGTTGGAGGACTTCAACCCCACCCAAGAGCCATTGGCCCTGCCACTGGGGACAGCCAGTACAACAAAGCCATGAGTTGGCAAAACTGCCAGTGTTCCATGACAGAACCGACAAAGGAAGGGCTAGCTCACCACAAGCACCACTAGCACCACTGAGGCAACCAACCCAGTAGAAGGAAAAAATTATGGCAGAAAACTGAAAACAAAAAAGATGGAAGCTGCCAAAAGTTGAAGAGCAATGACTGGTCTTGAACCCCTCACTGGGTCACGCAACACCAACTTTAGAGGCACCAAACCATGCCACTGAGCCAAAGCACCTTGGCAACAGGAGGGCAGACAGACCGGAGCCTAAACATGTAACAACATACACAGCCCTAGAAACATAGGGAATGGCAAGTGCCACCGGAAACCTGCTGCAGAAGAGGACTAAACCATGCAGCAGGGCCAAACAAACCATGTGGCAAGAAAATCCAAGAATGTGCTATAATGCAACACATCCCATAACAGCATTGCTTCAGTACTGCAACCTCATAAATGCCAGTACCACTGCTTGGATAGAAACCACACTGAAGCAGTCCCACCAAACAGAGCAACAAAAAGGCGACCACTCCAGGCCTGCCAAAGAGTTGGCCAATAGGAGAAAATTTATAGCAGCGTACATAGCAACCACTAACCGTGGAACAAGACACTGTCTTATTTTTTTTTTTTAGAGACTGCGAAATGGGCCACTAGGCTACAGGCCTTATAAACGCACAACTTCCAGTGGTCCCCGGGAAAAACTGTGAAAAGAAATTAAAACCACTAAGCCACAGAGCCTTGGCATATAAAGAAAACCTAGGTGTAGGAGTAGAACCCTCGACTTTCAGTTTGAGAGTCTGCAACATTGGCCCCACAAGAGGGAGAGAAAGACACAAGAAAGCTACACGGCTGGTCAAAACGCACCCTGAAGAAGTCAAGGGGAAAACTACCAGTCACCGCTAGCGAAGGAGCATGGCACATTGTACTTTAGCGGTCAGGCAGCCACGCTCACCCAACCACCAAACTAGACCGCCGCTGAGAAACCCAGTGCAGCAGCAACCAAGCGCTCTGAACCAGCGAGGCTTGGAAAACATGAGCATGGATGTGCCTCACATGGGGGAACTCCATTGAGCCCAGTGGAACAGAAAAAACACACTGCTGTTCCAGGGCGAAGAACGCTCAGCCAGCTCCCTGAACCAGGTAAGCCCCAGCGACCCTGGGGGGGTGGGAAGCGAAAGGGAAGTGGAGGCAAAACAGACCGCAGGCTGCCAGGATACATTGGATCCTGCAGCGCGCAGAATGAATGACAAGCCTTACCAACCAGGCAGGGTAGTTCACACAAACACAAGATCAAGTCTCCTATGTACAGACAAAATGTCCCCAGGAAACTCAAAAGGCCCTGCCTTCTGGAAAACTGTGGACAAGGTAAACAAACAATGCTCCCCACACCCCAGATACTTCACCCAGCAAGTAGCCAACTTGTGATTGGTTCAGGCTAGGTTACATGGTGTCTGGTTAGAGGTTGAACACTTCATTTAAGTAAGTATTGGTACAAGATAAAGGTTGAGGAAGTAATGAATAGTACAGTTCAGATAAGAAGTAGATGAGACTGTGGCTCACCTGCACAGTCATGACCCCCTAAGATGCCCCAGCAAGTCCAAGCAAACATACTCAAGTGTGTCATTCTGTTTTTCATATATTAAGAACACGTCTTATTTTAAAAAACATACAGGTATAACATGTTGGCCATTCGGATACCCAGTGAATTTGTGTATTAATGGATGATATTGATGTTTTAAAAAAGGCATTGTTGGAAGTAGGATGTTTACTTAATGTAATGGCTAAGCATTTCTTGGCTGATTTGTAGGTGGCATGTGCTGCTACCTGGTTGCATGGACTATGAAGAGATTCAAGGGGTAAAAGTAATGGTTATATCTATCAATCAGAATGTTATCTATGTGGACCAAGTCAACTGAGGTGTACAAGTAGATTACATTAATTATATTCAGCTCAACTATTCAGTAACACTGCAGAAAACTAAGGGGGTTATTCCAACTTTGGAGGAGTGTTAATCCGTCCCAAAAGTGACGGTAAAGTGACGGATATACCACCAGCCGTATTACGAGTTCCATAGGATATAATGGACTCGTAATACGGCTGGTGGTAAATC
The DNA here is from genome assembly GCF_031143425.1 of Pleurodeles waltl. Classification (NCBI taxonomy): domain Eukaryota; kingdom Metazoa; phylum Chordata; class Amphibia; order Caudata; family Salamandridae; genus Pleurodeles; species Pleurodeles waltl. The sequence goes on along the minus strand of NC_090440.1, from coordinate 1,242,198,330 downwards.
CGTCACTTTTCCGTCACTTTTGGGACGGATTAACACCTCCTCCAAAGTTGGAATAACCCCCTAAATGTTTAATAGTACATATATTTATGGTAATCAATCCCATATGCATTCATTAGTTTCATGCAATATTCGATATTGGTACTAAATTGTTTTTGATGTCTTCTCTCACTTATAATAATATATTCTGTATATATGCTGACATTATTAGCTTACAGCTGGAGAATAGACCCCTCTCTCCATGTCAGTCTCTAATAACACCATCATCAATCATCAAGTTCTCCTTTGGATTTAATATGTTTGTGCACTGACTTAAGTTGATTCAAATAATAATTGTGATAGGAAAAGCAAAACTCTACCCCCCACACTGCTTTCCGCAACTTGCAATGAAAGATTCCACTCAATCTCTCTTGATCCCAAACTCTAGCATTATAATGAAATCAGTACACAATGCATGGATCTCTTTCATTTCAGTTAGCAGTGGTGACCCCATAACCATCAAGGAGTATGTCTCTTTGCCAGTCTACTCTCACATTGTGGCTTCTGATGACTAGTTAGTTTCATATAGGAAGTATACATGTCATGGGGGAGCTTGGCCTATCGCCCCTCCCCTTACATGACATCACAACAACTTCACTCACACCCAGCATCCATCAGTTCTTTGCATGCCAGTTTGTAAGCATTGCATTGCGACAGGATGGAGTATTTGTAGCTCCAACCTCCTGTGTAGGTGTGTCTCTGTCCCATCGCCCTGACAAAATCTGAATTCAGCCTTTGGCCACACGCAGCCCCAACAAAGCAGAGTAAGAAATTATTTGTGAACCATTCATGTTTGGTTGAACATACTTGTGGTATTTCCTACAGGTAGTTATGGATCACACAGCTATGCAAGTTTATGTGATCAGTTATTATCTTCAAGACCAGACAATCTCTGGGCCACATCTTTTTTCTTCATGATCAAGTTCCTTACCAGAGCTTACTGCTACAGTTCTTTAATCACTGACTGCGGATTACTAAATATTTGTAGCTTACCATGTAGCACAACTCTGAGATGAGCAGGGTGCATTGTGCTATAGTGAATGCAGAATGTCTGTAGTTATTTCTTGGATGGCAGGAAGGATCTCCTTGCCTCCGACACCTGAAGAGTAAAATAGAGAAAGAATGAAATGTCAGCCCCAGATTATTGCAGCATATTCAGGTCATGGACTTTCCTCAGGGGCACATTTTGGTCCCGGAAATGTAACAGTATTGCTATCATTGGGCGTGGTCTTTCTCCAGGGACCATCCTCAGGGCTAGCAATTGATGGGCATACTCCACTACAAACAAGGTCAGGAACATGTCCGACCCAGAAAATCCATCAGTCACATTTTCATCTTCAGTCTCTGATACTCGCCTCTCCACCATATGCAGTTGCTCCACATGTTTTTCTAGGCACTCCAACATTCTGTTCATTGTATATGATAGGGCATCTGTTTTACAAACTATGATCTGCAGACTTTGCTGCATATCTTGAAGAATAGTTTTGATATTATCCTTGGTGCCACCTTCACAAAGAAGGTCCAGCTCCACTTCTCCACATCTCCTTTTTATCCCTTCTTCTGGTGGCTGCCTTCTGGTCAAACATCACTTGTGTTTGCTTTGTTATCTAATTTGCTCATTGTCCCTATGTAAACAGACAGCAAAACGAGCAGCTAGAGTTCATGGCATCTTACAACTTGTTGTGCGTATACCTTCTTAGTCTTTTACAGTAGGGTGGTTGGTTTGCCATGCTGCACCATGCTTTAGAACCATATATGATCACTAGAAACTGCCTAACCGGTTGCTCTAGTGGAAAGTAGGTCCCCACAAGGCTGAAGCTGAGGGGCCCAGACGACTGGCTAGCCATTCCATGGTTCTCTATATGGAGACGTGGCTCACACTACATGTGTCTGAAGGCCTGCCAGGGATTGTAGTGTTGTTTATGATGTGGCTCTTGTGCACTGCCATCTGTCAGCAGGTGAAAGTCAGGAATTGGTGCACATCTCAGGGCCAGCACTCACCATGGGCAAATCTTCATTTCAGGTAAGCCTATGACTCCAGGACGTTCCCATTGATCAGGCACCACTAGTCATCAGTTCATCATTGCCAACGTCTCTCCACTTCCTCTGAGAAACTGCTTCTGTCACAGCTGGCTTTCTCATGTTGATTGTGTTGATTTGTGGCAGGTCAGTGTGTTCAAGCTTGTCAGAATTATATTGTGGTCAATGTAGCTGCACAATTAAGTGACCATCTTAATTTGCAGCAGGCTCTGCCCTCCTAGTGAGTGACTTTGGTAATCTTCAATATCTTCTTAGTTTTTTTCAGTTGAGAAATTCTCCATTTACACAAGGTACACTTTAAACATACAAAATATACATCATACACCATTGTAGACATACCTCAGTGCACTGAACGTCTTCTGTAAGTCACCTTATACCTCAGGGAAAATATATTTTCATGTAAATTATGTATTATTTGTGCCCACAGTGCCTGAAGAACTACATGATTGCAGATGTATTGCAAATGCTAAGTCATTATGTTGGTGCCACTCCAACAGCCTTCATATCTATTTTATGTGATACTTAGGTTTCTCTTCTGACTTTTGTTTTAGATGCCTCACAGTCATTGTTTGTCATTGTCCCTGGCAGGACACAGCAGCATTGCATCTTTGAAAATGGATTGCAGAGACATTTCTGTTCTAAAGATATGTAGTTGTTGCTACTTGGATAAACACTCAGAGATGTAGTATCAAGCTGATGTGATCTTTGAATCAACACATAACCACTGTTACATTTGTATATTTGTCATGCAACATCAGTATAGGCCCACACATTATCCTGTCATGGCTATGCAAGTTCAAATGTTCTATGCTTCAGGTTCCATTGTCTAATACTCCGTGAAGCATGTAGCTGTTCTTTGTAATTGCACTCTTAATATCTAGAATACACTACCCTTTGAGACAGTGACATCAGAGACACATGTCAAGAAGCAAACATATTTTACATTTCTTATGTGATTGCTTCAAAAGACAAGTCATAATATGTGACATTCTTACAAACCATCACTTTCTCAGCCAACAGTCTTTTACTATTTTTGAGCCCCACATCTTAATGTGGACATCTGATTATCATCACCCAATGTAACACATGTAATTAAAGGTATAAATATATGCAAACTGTAGACCTGGCATCTGTGAAGTGGTTTCCCCTGACTGTTTTGCCTTCCGACCTCCGGTTTTGCTGACCTCATTATTGCTGTCTATGGGACTGTGGGCAGTTTACTAATGCTAACCAGTGCTAAAGTTCATGTGCTCTGCTTAAAACATGTTAACATTGGCTTATCTACATTTGGTATATTTATTTTAATGATACTTCAATAGTAATGTGCACTATCTGTGTCCAAGGCCTGTAAATTAAATGCTATGTGTAGCCCTGTAGCACTGATTGATCCACCCAATTCAGTTGCCCTTCAAACATGACTCAGGCATGCTATTGCAGACCATATATGTGCAAATGTAAACAGCCATGTCAACCTGGCAAGTTAACCATCTTACCATGTCCAGACTATCCTTTTTAATACATCAAATTCACCCCTAAGATAGGCGCTATACATCCCAAAGACAGGGTGAAGTGGGAGGGCAGGCATTTTAAGTTTTAAATTTCCTAGTAGTAAAAAACTCTTTAATTTGTTGTTCACTACTGCAAGGCCTATCTCTCCCCAAGGATAACATTGGGATTACCTTACTGCATTTTATAATTGTAATTTCTATTGGGAATGTATGGGATCCCCAAGTTTGGTGTTTCTGGAATAAAAGTTTGAAATCACAATTTATGGTGAAGTTGGATTTTAAATTGGAATTCAGAAAATTCCACTTTTTAGAATGTTGCCATTTTCTTAACCATCTGGTGCCTTCTGCCTGTCTTGGAATAAACATCTGGTTGGGTGACTGCTAGGCTTTTGTGCATTCACTCCAGGCAGCCTCACACAAAGGGAGCTTAGATGAGACCTATGAGCTGTCCACAGAGTGATGGGCCATCCTGGGCAGGATGGGAGGGAAGAGCTGACAATCACACCTGAATTGGCTGTGTTCTGATCCCACGCAAAGGGTTGCATAACCCCCTGTAGTGATTCTGGAGCCAGGGCAGGAAGGGCAGGGACTCTGATACTTTTAGGGCATCTCTTTGAATTCTCTCCCATATCACTGGGTATATGAACTGAATCTTAAACACCACCAACTTAGTACACTCTTGCCAGGAAAAAGGTCTGCTTTGCTGCTGAAAGGACTGTCACATTGCTGGACTCTGCTGGACTCCAGCTCTGCTGTTCTGACTTGCTGCCTGCTGCCCTCCTTGCCTGGTAGGGAGAAGGACTGCACCGGAATCTCTCCAACCCAGAACCAAAGAGACTCCAAGGGCATGCTGGCTTGCTGCCTCTTCCGATGAAGTCTCAGGGGCACAAAAGACTTCCACCTCATCACCTACAGCTCCTGGACTCTAGCATCTGAGAGTTTTGCCCTTCCACATGGTTCCAATCCAGTCCTGGGCCCTTGGAAGTGGGTATAACGTTCTATTCCAGTCAAAAATCCTTGCATTGATGCTGTTGCACTCTTTGGAACCGGTGCATCTTCACCAACACCTACACATCGACTCTGCTGCAAGGATCTAGTACTCCGCATTGTCATTGACACCAGTGTATTGCTACTGCTGCGAGGATCAGGAAAACCGCATTTGTGAATAAGCAATGCATTGGCTCCTTTCCCGATGATTATCCGACTTTGTGTCTCAGAGCTCATACATCCCCTACATCTTCGGCATCAATGCCACCGTACTGCTTCCTATGCTCCTTGCATCTTGTTCTTGACAGCGACACAACTCTGAACTAAGGAACTGTTTCAGCAGGCCAAGGCTGGTCCCTGTATCTGTCCCACTTTACATTGCGGTCACCCTGAAATTTTAGTTTTGACCAGGTCAAGTGCCAACAGATAGCGCCAGTTAGCAATTTATGCTTCTAAGCACTACAAGTAAGTTTATTATTTAAAACTTAATGTCTCAACTTCTATTTATTGGATTCTTGCCATTTTGGTCTTGTTTCGTTCATTTAAGATAAGCTCCATTTTTCAAACTTGTTGTTTGGTGTTTTCACTGTTTTACTATTTGAAGTGTTGCACAAATACTTCACACATTGTATATTAGGTTTAGCTTGACTGCCCTGTACCAAGCTACAAAAAGGGTGACATAGGGTGTGTATGCAGCTTATCCTGACTAGGATTGTTGTTCCTGCTTATACAGAGTGCATAGTTCTGCCAACCAGTAACCCAATTTCTAGCACAAACATTTTTGACCTTTTCTCTCTAGACATGGGTATGTCCACTAAAGTTCTTGCATTGAAAACAATCCCACTGTTGTCCTTTTGTGTTGATTACTAATTTCTACTGTATGGATGTGGTTGCAATCATTACACTAGTCAGTTTTTTGTGTTCTGATATGCATACATTTTGAAATGTGTGATAGGGCCATGTTAGTAAAAGCAATACCTTCTTACACTGGTGATGTCCCTTTTGAGTCAAAGCCTCATCGAAGGTCTGTCAGGCAGTGCCTTATGTATTATAGAAGTTGAGAAGTGTGGCTCAATGGTTAGAGTGGCAGACCCTAATGCAGAAATCTGGCCCGGGACCAGGGTTCAATTCCCGCCTCGGCAGGTGATGCGGCTCAATTTCCTCGGACCTGATAATTCTTGCGTCGGTGCCTAATCTAATTCATGGGTCCCACTCTGTAACTCTTGGCAATAGTTTACTTAATCTCCACAATGGCCCCAACAGCGCTGGGATGCCTGGCTTCACCTTGGAGGTTGCCCAGGAGTGGGAACCTCACAGGGAAAAGCCAGGAGGGGTTCCACAGCGGTATGTGTACAGCGCCTTGACACCCTAACGGGTGAGTAGTGCGCTATACAAGTATGAAGTTTACAGTTATAAGCTATGCAACACCTGACATCCATTAACTCACCCACAAAGACAGCACAGACAAATATTTATTTTGTGAGGATTTTATTTTCCATATCCATGGCCACTTGCACCATAATCCGTCTCCATAAATCCTGCTTTAATCTAGTGATTGATTGGAGAGTGCCAGAAGTTATAGGGGGGATAAAGCTGTCAATAATGCATCAGGAGCGGTGGCACTGGACCGATTGTCTTGTGTAGGCCACGTTGCCCCAGGTAGTGGTTGTTTTTCCGGAGAAACCTATAAATGTGGGCTCAGTTTCTTTCCTTGGATTAGGGCCCCTGGTGCTCTTGCTATTCTACTGTGCCACTGGTCACTGCACATTCATTGATGAAGTAGGCATGCTTGCAATTCTGATAGAGGTGGCTGGTGTGGCAAACGTCACATGGGTGCGGCCCCTTGCCTCCAGTATATGGGGGAAATAATTTACATGGTAAATGGCTTGTATTATCTGCTAAATAACTTTTGTGTCATTTTCAAGATTACATCAAGCAGAGAAGGCAATAATGCAGAGCCTGCACTCTGTAAAATAACTGCAGCTTTCTCACATGCACTCTAAAATGCCCCAGAACCAAGTAGGTAAAGTACTGCCAAAAGTTTGACATGAGATGGTCTGACGTGACCTGTAGGTACTGTGCTCCTAATTACATCCAAATTCATTCAACAAAGCTTTAATACAGTCAATAAAACTTGACTTTATCTTCTCTCTGGATAATGAGTGTGAACCTCTGTAGGAAGATTCTCTCCTTTCTGTGTCTTTTTCTGGCAAATTGACGTAGGCACTGGCTATGTTACTGGATAACCATCTCCATGATTGTTTACAACTGTGAAGAGCATTGTCTTCTGCTCCTTTATATAGCTGAGATAGGATCACCCAGATTTTTGCATCTTATTTGCGATTTCATTATTTTTTGGCAAAAGTAGGCCTTTTTTGCTACTTTGCATGACTGCATATTTCAGCACCTTATCAGGGGTAATAAGTGCTATATACATAAATATTACATTTCTTTGTTTTACTTGGGTCAAAGAACAACACAAACGTTAGTGGTGGAAAGTACATTTCAATCTGTCACTGTGAGTGTTTGTCATGGGAGCATAATGCAAGGGTCTAGTAAACATGGGCCATATGTTTGAAAGTTAAGTGTTTGCGATTTCCAAATAGCTCTTTTATAGAAGTATTCCACTAATAGTGATTTCTTCAACTTCACATTCATAAATAGGAAATTTCCTATTTGGAAATTGCACAGATGCACTTTCCAAATAAGAAATGGCAATAAGGAAAACCTTCCATTCTGGATGCAGAATGATGATGTAAGAACCAGGAAGTTTAGAAATACATGGTGTGGCCACAACCCCAAAACCTAGGAAGTTGTTGGAAGGAAGGACTGCTCCTTTCTGACTTCTGGCAAAGTAAAACTAATTTCTGAAGGACACCATGTCCAAAGAACATGGAGACAAGGGCCTTGACAACAGGAAGTGCAAAGTAACATTTTCTGAGAATAAGCTGTTAACAGACGAATGTGTGGCACACATTGACCAACTGTTCATGTAGTCCAGAAAACAAAATTATGAACAGCATCCTGGAGAAAGTCAACTCACTTGGTGTCACCCAGAGAACCATACCAGAGATTAGGAAACACTGGTATGACCTAAAATCCTTCACCAAACAGGATGGCTGAGGCTCATGGCATAGGTGGTAGACATTCCGGCAATCCTTTTCCCACTCAGATGGAATCACTGATTGAGGGGACACTTGAACCTGACAGTATGGTGGGAGTGTCAGACATTGTCACCCTCAATCCTGCAGGCCCCAGCCAAAGTAAGGTAGGAAATTCACAAAGGGCATTTATGAGTGCCACTTTATGTCTGCACTTGGGGCAGAGATCCGCCCTGAGTGCACATGTACAGATAGTACTCATAAATGCCTTTAGTGAATTCACAAAGTTGGAAGCTTAGACTTTTGGTCTATGTTTAGACCAAAAGTCTAAGTTTGTAGTGAATCCTAGTTAATTTTAATGGGACAACAGGAGTTAGCTTAGCCTCTGGCTTGCAGACTTGTGGCCCTGTCACAATAGTGACTTTTAACCTACTTAGCTTGCTCTGTCTTAGCCCATTTAATTATTTATTTCTTCTAAGATGGCTGCCTTGTTTATAGATAGGCCACTTGTTATGGGTAACATTATCAGTGTCACCGCACCAATGCGTCAAGATCAAGCCCCAAAGGCAAACAAACAGTAGGTGTTCACACTTAGGGATTTTCCCTCTCTATACTTTCGAGGGATTGTTTATATTAATTGCTGTCCCAAACATGTCTGTTATATATTGTTTAGGAACACACCTACATCAGGGGTCCTTGTAGATCTGTATAAATACATCACACTTTAGACAGATAATCAGAGGGATTCCGACCAGAGGGCATCACCACCATCGATGATACCAATGCTGCAGTCATCTTGATGCTGACCCAGTCTTCCTGTCCCTGCAGAGTCTGAGATAGAGACCTCATTCCAAGGTAACGAGGGTTGGGGGCTCCTCTCATGTGCATGGCCTTGGCGGATTAGGATTAACAAACACAGCTCTTCTTTAGGTAGGAGGTTAGGCCTTTCACATTAGGGTATTAGGGCATATTACATCTCATATCTCTTTTCCACGTATTGCAAGATGGTGGGGGTATAATGTAATATAATAATAATGACTCTCGTCTTCACAATTCTGTTTCTTGCATTATTCATTATCATAATCATTGCAGCCCATGCAACTTATCGCAAATTGCAGTTATGTTAAATAAAAACTATTGAAACTCTACTGCATCTTTGTCGTTGCCTGTGTTTGTATGAGACAAGATATATCTGTGAGAAAGTGGTAATCTCCGTTTAACCACAACACTCCCTGAGATATCTTATTCTCGAGTCCATGCGTAACGGCTGCCATAAATCACCTTTTACTATTGTGTTTCTGGAGAGGTGCTGCTAGTGAGCCGGTAAAGTTGGGACAACAGTTGCGACTTGTTGTAGGAAAGGCATAGTCGCCTTCAAACAAAAGTACTGTCATCCTTAAACCAGCAGTCTTGCTCAGAGCAAGAGTCCAAACTACGACATGGCGCCACCAACAATGGTGTTTAGGTACTAATTTACGGATCCCCTGACTATCACTGTCTCACAGACAACAGGTACCCTAAGTACCATTATACTGAGACGTCCGTGGTCTTTGGGAGAATCCTCCTCAGCTGAAAAGGTAACACCTGATTAAGCTGTAGGATGTTCGAGCTCGAACTATTAAAAGGACTTTACTACCCATTTTTGGTGTTCCGTTTCTCTAAACAAATATGGCTGATGCCATTGACATTCCTGAAAATGCTAGACAAGCACTAATACAACATCTATTAACGCATGGCCTTACAGATGAGGGAGGGGTTGTTACTCTGATAATAGAAGCTAATGAAGCATACCAAACAGAAACATTTTACTGTTGGTTCACCTTTCCTGAGGTTGCTCAAAGAACAAACACATTCCACACCTATGAAGTTGCAAACATACCTTTACGGTACCAAGCATACCAGTATCATGAAATATCGCTCACATACCAGGAGCATCAGAACTGTTTCGAAGGCGCCCTACCACATGTACTACGAAGAGTGAGGTAATGATGGACCTACATGGCCTATTTGCCACATACACACCTCACCTAGGCATACAGACTATGCCAATAGCAGATCTACGAGTTTTATATAATGAATTAGTGGCATTATATAGACGATTAGTCCAGTTCGTAATGCGAACATTGAACACAAAACCAGCGCGTCCAGCACAGCTAGTAGCTGGTTTTTATCAATTGCCTAGTGGGATTAATCCGCAAACAGTGCATACTATTATGGGTAAAGTGCCCACGGAACGGGAAAAAATACCGTTCTAGATTGCCCAGAAAACGAATTAGCTGGAAGCTGTGTTTCCCCATACGGGACCACAGGAAAAACATAGGTTGCTCACTATGTGCTTGCCTTCTGGGATGGTTCCCTTGGTGGATGACTGTGCCACATGGGTACAGTCTTCGCTGCCATATATACTACCACACATGTACCCTGACACTTTCCAATTTACCGGAAGTGTTAAAACAAATTCAAAATGAGCATGGGGCTGCACCAGCCCTGGATTTGGGGATGAAATTAATGCGTAATTTTGACACTGTATCCTCAATAATACTGAGTAATATTAAGGGGGAAGCGGTAGCACTGGAAATTCGCCAGCGTTTTCGGGAAACTCCACACCAGGAACAAGAGAGACAGCTACCAAAATTAATTTCCGATACCTATACTTGTATAGGACGGGGTAGTTTGGGAGCCAAACCTAAAAAATTGGAGTTACAAGGTACCGCCCACAAGGAGGGTACGAAGCAGGCACACGAGGGCTCTAAGAAGCGCTGGGACAAACAAAAAGATTTCAAAGAAAGAAGAAATAAGAGAGCTGATTCTCCACACCCGGAGAACTCCGAAAGGAGATATAATCTCAGAAATAGGGAGAACATTAAAACTCCAGAGAGATATACTGATTCACGTCCCTCTCGTTCCTTTGAGGACGCACCGGATAGACGTAGCGAGAGAGGGGGCCATCAAGATCGACGTCCGGAATACGTGAAAGAGAAGAAAGACTCACAACAGTCTACCATTAAAAAAGAAGAAAAGACTCCTCAGCAAAAGCCACAGTTTAAAACGAAGAAGGTGGCAGCGCTGACAGTTAAAAATTCCAGTAAAATTCAGAACACTGTTGAGGAACAAGAAGTGGGCAGTGACTCTGTTAGACAGCGCGGCAGAAGTCACAATATGTCGCCAGAGTCTGAAAGATCATCTGGATGCGACAGCGACTAGCGATTACATCGCGGTTGAAACAGCAGATGGCCGCATTCTTCCCCCGATAGGGTTTATGATTTAAAAATTCAGATAGAGGGAGACGTGGAGCGCACTATTAGTGTGATATTTTGGGATGAACTTACTAGTGATATCCTATTGGCCGAAATAGACTGGCCACCTGAACACGTCCGCAAGCTCCCGCATGGGGAAGATGTCATTTTGCCTTCTTTCTCTGATCTTGTTCCGGAAGCAGTAAAAGAAGCCTATGCTGCTGAATGGGCTTTAGCGCAGGCACCTGCGCTATATCGCAATCATGTAGGTTGGGACAAGGAGTCACCTTGTCATATTATTCCCGTTAGGTCTACACCCCAACCGCAGCCATAATACCCTGTCAAACATGAATCGAAGGCTCCGGTGAAGGAGATCCTCACCCAACTTGAGTACCAGGGAGTAATTGATCCCTGTACATCTGCATTGAATAATCCGTTATTCCCTGTTGCAAAGCCAGACCATTCATATAGAATAGTCGTTGATTATAGACACTTAAATAGTCATACACGCACGGTTGCTATACAAAATTCACACAGCACAGCACTGATAAACAATATAGTGCGTAAAAAATATAAAACAACATTAGACATATCTTATGGATTCTTCTGCCAGAATTTAGCACATGAAAGTCGGGACCTGAGTGCATTCTCATTTGGCTCTCAAAAACGATTTTGTTGTTTACCTCAAGGCTATAAAAATAGCCCAGGACTGTTTTCAGCCCGTGTAACATCAATATTACATGATATTGATTCAGAGGCATTGTCCTATGTGGATGACATATATCTCACAGACGACGTCCTCGACATTCATCTTGCGAGGGTCGATCGGATCATTTTGGGATTTGCAGACCTCGGTTACAAATTCAGGCCCATATTTATACTTTTTGACGCAAAACTGCGCCGGGGCAGTTTTGCGTCAAAAATATTACCGCCGGCTAACGCCATTTTGGTGCGCCGTGCGTGCATCATATTTATACTTTGACGCACGGCGGCGCAAACAACATGTGGGAGTCATTATTTTTGACGCACAACGCAGCGTCAAGTCAGAAAGGAAAACGACGTTAACGCGGAGGAAATGACTGTCGGTCGATTTACGACACCGCAAACCGAATATTTCGCTATTCTTTTTGACGCAATAATGTAAAAAAACACAGAGAACACAGCCATTTCACCAGAGGAGAGACAAAATGGATCCCAGATGCCACTACAGACTCCAGGAAGATGACAGCAGACCAGGAACCAGCCAGGAGGAACCACACAAGAACCAGGACACTTTTAAGAAGAAAAGAAAGTGTTGCTTTAGTGCAGAGGAGCAGGAAATTCTGGTTAAAGAGGTGACGGAACACCAGCACCAACTGCTTGTCACATCAAAGTTGCCAATCAGTAGGAGAGAGGCTATATGGCAACAAATTGTCGACAAGATTAACAGTGTGGCTGAAGTACGCAGAACAGTCATTGAGTACAAGAAACGCTGGCATGACTGCAAACGCAGGACCAAGGAAAAGATGGCAAGGAACAGGAAGGCAGCACTGCTGACTGCAGGTGGGAGTCCAGCACACCAGGAGGCCCTAGACCACATGGAGGAGATGGTCGCAGCCGTCATCCCTGAGGAGATCGTCACAGGGATTCAAGGACAGGACAGCGCAGACTACCAGGAGACAACGCACATGCAGAGTAAGTCGCATGGGGAATTATAATGCAATAATGTTAACTGCAAGCGGGGGGATACCGACCACAAAATGCATGGAAGTCAACATATACATGGAGTGGCATGGGTAAAGGGGCATGGCATTGGGGCATGGCCTGCACAGACAGAAGCTGGGGCACACCATTACACTACACCAACAACAGTCCCATGGGGGCATGCTGCCATGCCAACGATGGAGCAAAGGGAAAGCCACGCCAGGAGGGAAGGGCACAACGTCAAACTAACATCCTGGCACACGTCAGCCACCATACCCCCTACATTAACTAGGGCCCTATTAGCAATCCTCTAACCAGACCGATAACTGCAATGTAACTGCGACAACAGTTCCCACTACCACCTCTGATCTGTGTGCAGCTCAAGTAGCCAATGGCAGTAACCTCCCCATGGATCATACACACCTAAATTAGGGGGTGAGGATGACATCTGCAACAATCCCCTGAAACAAGACAAAGGCCCCAGTACTCTCAAATGTCAATGCCCATAGTTGTCGCAAACATCAGCCAATGTAAACAACAATAGGAGCTACACAGCACTAAGGACACACCCATGCTGCACATGTGAGGGTCCATCCTGTGCCTGGGTAAAAAGGCAACATCCCAAACGTCATACTGCTCAGACAACAGCATAGAGGAGGGGACACATGTAACTGGTCACTGAAATACACCTGCACAGTCAGAGGAGGAAATAGGACACTGATACGACTATCAGGGCAATCCAATGTAACACACATTACCCAACATCAGCAGGACCCAGTAACAATGTCAACATCCATATCAGACCATAACATTGCCATGCATAGGATATGCCACATGTCAATTACATTTAAGTCGATGTGAACGATCAGGGATTGGGGCAGGTCCAGGTTGTTAAGTGTGCTGCCAGGGCCATCAGAACACCCACAGCCAGTGAAAGGTCTCACCATGAGAATGGATGTACACGGAGGGTCGAGTAGGAAAAGAAGGTGGCAATTCTCTATTTGGCTAAAATCACACCTAGAGGCGATGAGGCTGACAAGTCTAATAACTCAATAACATATATGTGACACACAGGTGGGCCATAGACCTGAAGCAATGCCCATCTGAAGGACTGCAGATATTAACACAAAACAAGATCACAAAGTGAATTCATCAAAAGGCAGGCACATCACATCAAAATTGCCACAACACAGACACACTAATTGTACCCTGTTTCATTGCAGAGGAAGATGGATCTCCTGCTGATATGCCTGTCCCAGATTTCCCTGATGACATGGATAACGAGCTGATAAACATTCCCCAGGAGACTATCCAAAAGGTCCTTGAAGCCCTCCAGACCCCACCTTCTGTCACAAGGAGGAGCACAGAACAAGCAGCCATCGCAGAGGAACCACCCACCACCCCAATTGTAAGTCCTGCAGCTCCAATACAGCTGAGGACTCAGACGACACTGGCAACAGCTTTGAGAGAACTGTAGTGGGAGTACAGCGGGAGCTGGCCAAGGAGGTGTGGGTGGGGATGCAAAATATGGCAGCCAACCTTGATGGGGTGCGTTTGTGCATGATGTTATTTGCAGATCAGGCAGCAGCTATGCAAGCCCTAACATCTATCTTGCAGGAACTGCAGAAGACCCAGAAGGAAATCAGCACAGCTGTAATACAGTTGACCCAACACCTACAACAGCAATCCTGTCAACGCGTGCACGAATGCAACATTGAGCCCCTCAGGGCCAACCTGGCTGCCTACCATCGTGATGTGGCTGCTATTCTCAAGAACCAGCAGGCCCTCCTTGCAGCAGTACTGCCCTTAAGACCTTCACAGGGAGCAGCGACCGGGATGTCTGACTCCACGTCTTCTAACACCGAGGTGTGTGTTGCCCCTTCACAACCAACAACAACAAGGACAAAGCAGGCAACACACACATCAGAAGAAGAAGACATGGAACAGATCACATTCACAAGGAAAAGTACCCGGAAGCACTAGTCCCTGCCACATGGCCAACTATTACCAAAGTCCTGCGTTTTGAAACATGACAGTCTTACAACTGTACTCAAGCACTGTTCTGCTAACCACTGTATAACTTGTCACCCAGCCCAGTGATTGTCTCTCTCCTACTCATTGGCTAAGTCTGTCCCTCTGCACTGTCTGACACAGCAACCCCAGCATGACAAAAGCATTTTGGTAAACCCCTGTGTTGGATCACAATGGAAGATATCACTATAATGGACTCACAATCATGGACAATGTACATATAGCACTACAGCACTTTTCAATAAATAGCACTTACACAACAAATCTGTCTCTGGGTAATGTGACATATCAACTGTGCAGTAGATAACTGAAATGTGCCTATTGTCAAATTACGTAGCTTGTCAATACAACTGTCCAGATATTATGTAGTTAGAGAAATCTGCACAGTGACCATGATTGCATCATACTCTGCCCATCCTGAGGGAATAATCTGATGAAGTGAGAAACCATACACCGTCATGCTGTGAAGGACAGAAGAAGGCTTCCTCAGGGGATAACTAAGTCATCAAATAGTGCCGGCTAAATGTTGTCAACATGCAAAAATAACACAATAAACATGCCACACCAATCTAAGTAAATACAAAAAAATAACTGCACAAATGAAGGTGTCTGAGTTAACATACAAATAGGTAATCATGCCAAACTGTGTCACAAATGATGTATGAGGGTCATGAAGACAAGAATACAAGATTGCCCATGAGAACTCATCTTATAAGGGTGTGCATGATCATCACACTGCAGTCAGTCCTAAAACTGTTTCCCCAATATCAAGTCTGGAAGCACTGTTAGTGACTTTGAAAACACACTTATCAACAGAAACACATTGGGAACCATTTTAACTGTGATTGGTGGTTGCAACAAAGGGTGGACACTTTGCAAGGTAGCTCTGGGGTAGTTGTCAATCGTATAGCTCAGTTGGGATTTGTTTGTAGCATAGGACACAGATGTTATGGTACAAAATGTATGTACACTGAATCCAAACCCACTATCAAGTACCATTCAACGCATACTATTAAGGGGTAACCAAATATTTATTAAAAGCTAACCATAGATGAGGAAACTGAAGGAAAAATCTTACCTACCCTAACCTACCCTGACTACTCATTACCCACAACTGTCCCTAACTAACCTAAGCTACACTTACTAATCAGATGTAACAGAACGTTCTAAACATCTGTCCCCCACCCCCCTTATGAGACCGGACACATTGAGGACAACATATACTAACCTAAACACATACTATACTATCCTAAACAAATATATATTTTTTTGGTATTTTAAAAAAAAAATCTTTTTTTTGGTATATATTTTTTTTTACACACAAGAACCCCAACATATCCCTCCCACCCACCCTCACGCACATGTAATAAGTAAAAAAAGAAACAAGCAGGACCCCCTACCCCCCACCCACTAACACTAACTAAACTAACAGCCTATACTAACCTAACACTAAGCCCCGTAAGCCCACTAACTATAAGAACAAGGAAAGAGGAGGGAGGGGAGGGTATCATGTCCATCAATTCAACTGTCTAGAGGTTGGCCCTCCGGAGGGTCCTCTTTATATCCTTGACCCGCCGTTTAATGTGCTGCACGTCCCGGCTCAGGTGGCTCACCTTGCTCAGCACTTTGTCCATCTTATGTTCAAGTCTATTGAAGGCTGCAGGGTCAACAGCTGGAGCAGTGGCAGTCTGGGTGCCGGTGGAGGAGGTCTGTGTGAGCTGTCCTGCACCGGTGGCAATGCTGGGGCCAGGAAGTCCAGCAGATGTTGGATCAACAGAGGCAGCTGTGGGTGGGGCCACCTGGCTCTGATTGGTGGTTGTTTCTGTGGTGGCTGTGGTGGGCAAAGTAGGCCCACCCTGTGGGAAGGCTCGCCATGCCCCAGAGGCACGTTCATGGCGATATCGCCGGGCCATCCTCCGGAACCCCGACTCCACCAGCAGGATGTGGTGGTATCGCATGGCCCGATGCTGAAATTCACCGACCTGGTCTGGAGTCATGTTAGCTGCTGTGAAGACAAATGCAGATATGCTACATTAGTAACTGCATTGTGTGAAACGACACAGCAAGCTAATAAGACATTACATCTACTGTACTTGTAACAGCTCATATCATGATTCAGAGCATTGAATGTCCCTGAGGAAGTATATGGCAGGCCAGACAACAAAGGTGACATCACACAAAGCACATCCATAACCCACAAGATGGGTAACAACTGGCTTTGACTTGCAATCTGAGTTCTGACAGTTAACATATAAGAATCATGCTGCATATCCTCCACCAAGAGCTGGGCTACAAATGTCAGTGTACCAAAAGCAAAAGTAAAGCCACATGGTCTGCAAGTTGTAACTGGACTTTCCAGTATGGTACAAAGGGCCAGATGTAGGTACAAAGCAAATTGCGACTTGCAATTTGCGAGTCCGAGCGACTCGCAAATTGCAACTCGCAATTTGCTATGCAGAACGGTGTCTCAGACACCGTCTGCAAGTCGCTATGGAGTCGCAAAGACCCACCTCATTAATATTAATGAGGTGGGTCGCAAATTGCGGCCCCATAGCGACTCAGGGCACTTACTGACATGGAGGCCTGCTGTAGTCAGCAGACCTCCATGTCCGTGACTGCTTGCTAATAAAGCAGTTTTTTTTTTTTTTAAGTGTAGCCCGTTTTCCTTAAAGGAAAACGATCTGCACTTAAAAATAAATCCGAAACCTTTTGTTTCGGATTTTTTTCAGGGCAGGTAGTGGTCCCTTGGACCACTACCTGCCCTGAAAAAATATTTTGGGGTCCATTCACCAAGGGGAAGGGGTCCCATGGGGACCCCTTCCAATTTGCGAGTGGGTTACCATCCACTTCAAGTGGATGGTAACTGCGACTCCATTTGCGACCGCGTACGCGGTCGCAAATGGAATTGCGTACAACTGCAAGTCGCAAATAGGAAGGGAACACCCCTTCCTATTTGCGAGTCGGAAATGCATTTTGCGAGTCGGTCCCGAATCGCAAAATGCATTTCTGCATAGGAAACTCCAGTTTGCGACTCGCAAACGGCAATTTTTGCCGTTTGCGAGTCGCAAACTGGTTCCTACATCTGGCCCCAAGTGCCAAACCTGAGTGTGTATACTAGTATGCAACCAAACCGTCACTTATTCACAGGTATGTGTAACATACTGGTAGCCTCAATACTAGGTACCCCATTCACAAACCCATGGCCGTGTTTGAGGGGGGGGCGGTGGATACACAAGTATAATTTGCCAACAACATGTACACCGAGGAGTGTATAGGCAACTCCACACATGTTTGTCTCTACAGACACACCACAGGTAAGGTCTATCTACAATTAGGAGTCAACAAACCCTAGAGCCCTCATAGGGTCAGACATGTCAGGAAATGCAGAACTTAGTACATAACATATACTTCCAGTGAGGCCTGACTTACATCAGACACAAAGTTGCTAGAACACCCATGATCATGAATTGCATACACACCTAGGCCATTACACTCAGGTTCCACAGACTTGATGCACTACATGTGGAAGTACCTGCTGCTAGGAGGTTCTACCTACTGTTTCAAACTTACATAGGTAAATAGGGAAGCAGATGTCTATTGGGAAGCTATTAGCTCCACCAATCTTAGAGAATGTGGGTCTGACAGGCTGACTAAATAGGGGCTGACTTCCATTGCGACTCTTGGTGATACAAGTGTCAGACACATGACTATCCCCTGTACTCACAGTGGGGCCTACAGGGATGTCCTACAATCCCTACATGATACCCTTGGATACGCATTGGCAAACTCAAAACATGTGAGAACTACATTCCCACTCATGGAACAAGTGAAAAACTTGCCCAACGCATCACACCTTGCTATGCGTCCAATTCACACGAGTCCATAACCAGCAAACACAACACATAACAGACATATCAACACTTACTGGAGTGGTCGGGGTCCTCAAATGTCGCCACCTCTCCCACAGTGTAGGGTGCCGGTCCACCTGGAAGGTGTGGAAGGAAGAAATGTGCTCAAAATCTGTGCACAGTGCAACAATTTCATAATCATTTACAATATGTAGGCTGAATAAGGACATGGCAGCCATTCAGACATGATGGTACTGCATCTGATATTTCACGGCCAACTTGTACATAGCATGGGTCTCCTGTGACAGTTACACACATACCTGCACACATACATTGGCCCTAACTATCATTTGGTTGCAAACTTGCCCCATAATTGGTGAGCACTAAAAAATATGGAGTGTAATCGTCTCATCGTGTGCATCCAAGAGAAACATCCAACGCCTGGTTACTTGAGGACGGCATTACCAGTCAAACATGCCTTGTGGCCATGACACATTTATTGCACATAGGCCCAATGTACAGAGGGAGGGGCAGGGACTCCTGTAAGCCACCCTGGTGTTACACTATAGTCAATTGATGTGGCCCAGCTAGGGTGATTTGCACCAACCATGGAGATGTGAAGCCATGTGCATACACATGGACTGCCATCCATAATTGGATTGTGGCTCAACTAATTCCAAAAAACATCTTAAGATGTTAGGTGAGGGCACCTTACACCTTTTCACAATGTTTTCAAATCATGAACTGACATGTATCCAAAAAGATCAAGAAACCAAATAATCCCACACATTCATAGTACTTCTGTGAACGCTTTCCTTCCACACTCACTAGACTAACATGAGACCAATGTTTGAGCCACTTTGCTATTATCAATTGACGTGAAGGCAGCACTCATTTTCAGCATCATGTAGTGATTCTAAAGTCAGTCTAGCAATTGCGTCAACATAGTTGGCCTAAATGTTGGTACATCTGTACTTCTCTGTCAATAATACCCTATGTAAACATGATTGCCTCCTATTTTGTTAGCTGTGTTGACAAAAAGGCCGCACCAATTTCCTTCATGGTAAAGTAACCTGTAAATTTGCTGAGCACGTCCTACCTGACAGCTAGCAATTGTGATCCTTGCCATAGTGCATCGATGATCCCCTTATATTTCCCCAGCATTACACACAGTCATCAAGTTAGCTGGCAGACATTGTACCAATCCCCTGATGTCACTACAGAGCATTTAATAGTGCACATTAACAATTGTCGTACTCACCAACAGTGCCACCAATCATGATTCCCAGGTGGTCCAAGAGATCCTGCTCCCTGGTGATGAGGTCAGCCCACCGATGCTTCAGCTGGTGGTCACTCCTCTGCTTTGCATACACACACTGCAGGTGATGTAGCACCTTTCCCCACCGGATTCTGCGCGCCTCTATCGGGTACCCCTGTATGACCCTGCCCCCTGCCTTGATCATGAGCGGCAAGAAAAGTGTCACCAGTCAGATGAAGCCCCCTAACTCCTCTTCCCCCATCCTGCCAATACGTGGCCTACCAGACATACTTATAGTTGAAGATAAGGAATAGGGGTAAAAGAAATAGAAAGGGGAAATGGGTGAAAGTAGGGGTAAAAAGACAGAAAAAAAGTAAACCTAAACACTAAAGGAGCCCAGCTATCCCCAAACTAACACTACCCACAACAGACTCCCACAAACAAGAAATACACAAGAGAAATGGACAAATGTAGACAAAACACAGTACTACAGTATACATAAACAATATTTATTTCACAAAAGGACTTTACAGATAGCACACTGGACAAATACAGCACAAAATCTCTGGACAACACTCTATACACAGCCACACAGTCTAAAAGGATCATAGACTACAAAGTGAAAGTGAAAGTACACCCACTGTACATCATCTGTAAACAGGATATCCTATTACATCACTTCCTGTATGAAAAGTCCCGCCTTTTTCACGTTATGCGTCATTTTTTGTTTACCAAAACTGTATATGCGTCTTTTTTTTTGACGCACAGACGTGAATATTAACCCGCATCCACATAATGATACATGGACTGTACAAATATCTGGATGCGGGCTAAAATTCACTCCTGTGCGTCAAAAATAATGACGCAAATACAGTTTTGGTAAACAAAAAATAACGCACACCGCTAGGGACGTCAAAATTACAGTGGATTAACTGGTTTGGGGTATTTTTACTTGTTCTTTGGTTATTTTACATTTGGAACCCATCAGAGATTGGCTAATTGAAGACAGTATGGTGTTGGTGGTGTATGTTCACATGTGTGACATCATACTGCAGCGGAATATCATCCACTACACCCTTCACAGTATGTGTACAGTTGACTGACGTCATAGATGGTCATAAGTGTGGCCTACATATATGTGTGGCACAAATTGTGCATGTTTTTCATAAGGAGAGGATAGCAATGTGACGCACATATGTACAATACCTAAATGCCTTTGGCTCAAAGTGTGTGCTTTGACAATTAATGTGTTGGTTGTCCAAGTGTGTGTGTATATCACATGAAACATTATTGTACATTTGGTTGTATGAATGTGACGTCCATGTGTCCAATCCTAAGATGCAAGTCATATTTGGAATGAGCAAGGGCATTTGTTAGTCATACATGTAACAACACACGTAAAGTATACTTCCAAGTTTTAGGGTCACGCAGACACCACATGTGACATAGCATGCACCAGATGGATGGCAGACGCATGTTCATGTCAATGGTCCACATTTTCTACATCCTATGTCCTAGAGTATTGGTAAGAGCGTCCTAGGCACTAGTTGATGAATCCCACAGTGAGTCAAACACATGCATTGAGGAAGTGGGTAACATGTTGTTTGCAGAGACAGACAAGGGTCAATCTCATTTGTATGATGACACCACAGTTGAGGCCATAGAAGTAAGCCCCAACTATCAAGTGACTGTGGTGGACCAGCATACAAGACAACATGTGTCCACATATTTCCAGTAATCAATTGCACATAGGTGTCTTGTTCATGTGTGTGGTCCAATGATGATCCTGTAGATTATTTGGGGTGTAATTTGTCACAGTTCAGACCAGGACTCATCATGTGTCAGTGGCAGCTATTCCTGTAACTACTGAGTATCCTTTGTTGATCAATGTGAGTAAAGTAGATGTGGACATGTGAACCAACATGTGCATGGTCCCACCCTGTCACTAAAGACGTGTAATGAGATAGTCAACAGGGCAACCTTGGTGTGCTGAGTGAGATAATGTCTCAATGGTCATGTTCCGGCAGGTGTCATTACAACATTTGTACACAGGTTGGCCTCTGCACTTCCCACTGCATCTGGGAACATCATAGCCTCTGTGCTGTTTATTCTCGCAGCTATTCACCACACACGGCCCATCACTATGTTGTGCGCACTGTGATGCTGTGTGTGAACTGTCATGGTTCTGACATTTGTGTATTATTCATGTACATTATCAGAGGTTGCTGGTTGTGCTGAAAGCCCTGTTCCCAATCCCTGCCTATGACCCTGGGACACTGTCACACTTTGTCATTCATGCATAAATGCAACCCAGACAAGGGATGGGCCATGAATTTTGCATTTCCAAGAGGATGTAACTCAAATGGTACAGTTAAATGACAGATGATGCTATACAATGTATTTGGGTATGCATGGAAGAAGCCCATGCCCAATGCCCCCTGATGAATGGGAGGTTTTCTTACGCACGTGTGGTACATATGTAGACACAGGGCTACTTTAGTGTGACGCACAGACAGTTGCAAGTCAGGCTGACAGAATGCAAGGTGATTCAGGAGCCAGTTACTTGACAAGTTACTTAATCAGTGGTCTGACTGAGACTGTTTGGAGGACAAACTAGACAGTTGACATGTCAAACTGTGTACTTCTTGAGTTTTTGAAGCTGACAAATGAACCCAAGGGCTGTGTTACACGGCTTAATTAGTATCAATGGTTGACAGTGTATTTGACATAATGGCAACTCCTATGCTGTTCCAGGCATCATCAGGGGCAGTGCTTTTTGAAATGGGTGTTGTGCATGGAGGTGATCATAGGTGTGGGCTGCATCTGTTTCTCACCAGTCCTGTAGGTGAGACTTGCATTCTAAGGGCCAACAGACATTTTCACAAGGGGAAGCAATCTACATGTGCTAACAGGGCTTTGAAACTAGAAGACAGTGTATAAATTGACCTGACGTCCATACAGTCAGATGTTCCATGACAATGGCATACCTTAGGAAAGGGTGTAGCACACTGGTTTGCTAATGTTGGTCTATGTGTGTAGAGGAGATATTATCAGGGTACACATCTTAGTATTCCAGGGACCTCTTCCGACAGGTGGGTTGTGACCAGGTGCATGGGTGTGTCAGTAGTTAGGAAATGGGCTGACATGTGCATGGAATGTCATGTGCGCAATGCATGTCATATGTGTGGCACTTGTGCTGTCTATGTTCTGCTTCTATGGAACTCTAGTCACAGATATTCCTTGCAAATATTTGATAAAATTGGACTAACTGCTGTCAAGGGTCTTGTCAGACATTCCTGTTAGTGATGCCAAAGCACATTGACTGCCTCATGTATGAGGCTTGTTTTCCCCTTATTGAGTGATGGTGTCATAGTTGTGTGCCATATGCTGTGTTGGACCTTGCTTTCAACATGTATGTGTGAAATAGTTGTGGTCCTCTGCTATTGGCCTCCAAAGGATATATGAACATGATATATGTCATTAAGAGTGTGTGTGTCTGTGACCATTGTATGTTAGGCATCACATTAGCTCTGGGATGTTCCGTGTCCTACTCAGTATCTCAGCAATGCTCCATGAGGCAACACTCTTATTCTGACAAGAAGAGATGAAGGTGTGAAAAAAGGAATAGCCAGACCATGATATGGTTGTTAGAATAGGTTTTTATTTAAATTAGTTAACTAAAGTGGTAAAGGTGAACATATTCAGAAGAACTTATTTACAATCTGTTGCCTCCTGCGTATACCAGCAGCTGTGTTCTGTAGTTCCCCCTCCTGTTGCAAGCCAGCATCCTCCTCTTCCTCCTCTTCAGGCATGTGTGGCTCTGGTTCCAGGAGGGGAATGTTTCTTCTGATACAAATGTTGTGCAATATTGCACATGTGAGGATGATCCTACAGACCATCTCAGGGGAATACAGGAGGCTACCACCAGTGATGTTGAGGCAGCAGAACCTTGACTTGAGGATGCCGAAGGTCCGCTCGACAATGCTGCGTGTCCTCCTATGTGCCTCGTTGTATGCACGCTCTGCAGCTGTGCTTGGGTTGCCAAATAGTGTCATAATCCATGGCTGGATGCCATACCCCTGATCAGCTGCAAGAGAAAATGAATGGGATCATGTTGATGTAGCTGGCACTATTGAAAAGACCTTTAATGGCAGTAGTTGTCTTGTGTTGTCTGTGACTCTTTTGTGTACTAATGTGACATCCTATGCTTGTAGGCTGTACCATCTGCATTGTGTTGTTTCCTTGGCTGAACAAGTGTTTGTCTGCTGACCGTTTGTCATCAGTATGTTTTGGGATTTGCAGTACAGTGTGCCCTCCCTAGCATTGTGACTTGTGATACAGGTGTCCGTGTGTCTTCACTGGGGGTGAGATGATAGTTCCATGCACAGTTAAAATTGAAAGTGTTGTTAACACGTTCATATCAAAGTACCCTGAACATCCCATACCTTGAAACTTATGCAATGTATTAATGTAAAGGACACTTACAATTTGCAAGGTGACATTTAGGCAACCACACTCATTGACGTCTTAACATTAGGCTGTACAGTAATTTCCAATGTGTGACAAGTTCAATGGTGACTTAAGAAACATGGCTAGCGATTTCACGACCTCAGTGTGTTCCTGTTGACATGTTGACATGTTGCTGTTGCGGTGTATGTGTTGTGTGTCCTAGAGGGTTGCTATGTAGTGAGTATATAAGTAGGTTTTTGTACTTACCAACAAGTAGTCCATTGCCATACCGTCCATCCTGAAAGTGTTCATTGATGGTGCAGTGACGGAACATATATGAGTCTTGTACACTCCCAGGATATTTAGCCACGATGTTGGTGATCAATCCTTGGTCATCGACTATGGCCTGCACGTTGATGGAATGTGTGTGCTTCCTGTTACGGTAGAGGTGTTCAGTAGCAGCAGGTGGCACAATGTGTACATGTGTGAAGTCGATTGCACCAAGGACGTGTGGGAAGCCACTGATTGCGTAGAACCCCTGTTTTGTTTCCTGCTGCTTCTGCAGTGTGTTAGGGAAGCAGATGTGGCGGGGTGTCAGTCGAATGATGGCATCCAGTACTTTGGGCCAAAAGGCGGAGAATGATGGTTGTGATATTCCACCAACCAGGGCACCAGTTGTTTGAAAGGAGCCACTTGCCAGCATGTGAAGTACGGCAAGCAGCTTTGTTTCTGTTGGGATGGTGCTGGGTGTCACCAAAGTGGGGGCCAACTGCTGTTCAATGTTGCGCAGCAGCTGCTGAATGGCCTGCCAGTTCAACCGGTACCTCTGTATGATGTTGTGTTCCCTGAGGCCCTGGAGAGTTGTTCTTGGACGGAATATCCTCTCCTGCCTTCTGCGCTGCCTTTGGGGTCCCTGCTGGTGTTGTTGTAGCTGCTGTTGTTGCTGCTGGGCTCTGACTTTGTGTGTTCTGATTAAATACAGGTGTGTTTTCCCCATTTTAATGCCTGCCCTGACCCAGGCATTAATTTTTGATTCAAATCGGGCTCATTTTCTGTCTCCGCCTCCCGGCCGTGCGTCATTTATCCTCGAAAGCATAAATACGACGCACGGCCCTTTAAGCCATTTTTTTGACGGGAACGCCTACCTTGCATATAATTAACGCAAGGCGGGTTGCCGCATCCCAAAAATTATGCACACAGCGGAATTTTGTCATCTGTGGGCTCGGGCGTCAAAGTTTAAATACGGGGCAACGTTTGCGCTGATTGTGTGTCAACATTTTTGACGCACAATCGCCGCAGACGGAGTATAAATATGCCCCTCAATTTTAAGAAAAGCAAGATAGCCTTTCTTAGCGTATTATTACTGGCATATGAGCTATCAAACGAGAGGAAGAGCCTGGCCCCGCATTTCCTACAGAAGTGTGCTCAACTACAGCCTCCAAACACACTTAAGAAATTGCAGTCATTACTGGGTTTCTTCAATTTTGGCAGAACATACATTCCAGATTATGCAGAACGCATCAAGCCACTTTATGACTTAGTTCAGCCCAATTTTTCTAGCAGACACTGGACAATTGAACACACGCACATCCTTAGGGACATGCAACAGGACATGCTAGAAGCTAGACACTTACACACACATGACAATAAAACAAATTTGGTCATCAGAATAATTGCTGGTGCCATTGGATTTACTTATGTCACCTTTAATGAGGATGACACAGTACCCATAGCATATAAATCACATTTATACTCAAATGCTGAACAACGTTTTGCACCTACAGAAAAGATTCAGACGGCAGTTCAGATGGCCGTCATAAAAGAGAGGCCACTTGCCCAGGGGAAACGTATTATTGTTGTCTCCCCAGTGCCAGCCTTAGAGGCTGTCCCCAAAGCAAGCGTTCCTAAAGCTAAAGCATTACATCCGCGTTGAATTCAATGGGCAACATCTCTGACCGCCACTGATGTTGATTATATATTTGATCCAAAACTTCAGACACAGGAATTCCTCCAATATGAACAAGAGTACCCCGCTCCTCTAAATATCTTGCCACCAGACAGCTGCCATACTGTCATATGCACTGATGGTTCGGCGCAACCGGCTGTAGGTACTAAACATCAATACTATGCAGCTTGCGCAGCCATAAGCGGAGTGATGGAAGATGGAGTTTTCCACCCTCACAATACCTACACGCAGACCTTAGGGGACTGCGCAGCCCAGTTGTCTGATCTTAAAGCTCTTATTCTAGCGCTCGAACATACTGAGACAGGATGCCGGACTTTGATAGTCTGTGACTCATATTACTGCGTCCAGTCATACAATGAATATCTCAATCATTGGAAACTGAACGGGTTTAGAGATTCTAAAGGGAACACCATTAAACACAAGACATTGTGGGGGAGGGTGGCTGATCTTAAGGATAAGCTACCGTGTGTCCATGTAGTCCATACATTGGGACACCAACGTATAGGAGTACACGTTACCGGTAAAACACTGGCTGATGAAGCGGCCAAAACAGCAGTGGATACGGCTTTTGTGGCTGCAGTGACTCGTTCACAAACAAGAATGGATAATGAAATATTGATTGCCGTGAAAGCTTCGGCTGCAGTCAAGACCCTTCTGAAAGGATACCCTACAAACTATACTTACCATATCAGTGCACAGAATGTTGCTTACACAACGATTCCTGGGGTTGGAGATCGAGTGGTTCCCAATGAAGACCAGAGATTAGATCTAATCAAAGCAGCGCATGAGGGTGTCGCTTCTGCACATGCTGGTATACAGGCCACGATAACACTCCTACAGCAACGCTTCTGGTGGCCTGGTCTATGCAGACGAACAAAGCAGTATGTCCTTTGCTGTGACATTTGCCAGCAGATCAAGGGCTCTAATATCAAGCGCCCACCACAGACGTCCCTTTTAGTGTCCAGCAAACAACGACAGTGTGTGTACCTAGACCATTGTGGTCCCTTACAGCCTGATGGTGCATACAAATACATTTTAGTAGCTGTAGATTCCTGTTCTAGATTCCTGTGGGTATGGCCACAGCGGTCGTCTGAGGCCCGGACTGTTATAAAAGATTTGCTGATCTTTATCGGTACATATGCGGTTGCAGCATTCCATTCGGACCAAGGCCCTGCATTTGCCTCTAAGGCATTCAGGAACACCATGGGGACGATGGGTGTTGAACTCCATTACTCCTCACCGTACCATCCCAAGGGAAATTCGGCCGTGGAGAGACGGAATCGTGATCTAAAGCAGTCCTTAACAGCTCGAGTATTAGGTTCAGGCCACAGTTGGTTACATCACCTATATGGGGTCCAGAGAGCACTGAATAATCTGCCAAGACGGTCCTTG
Source organism: Pleurodeles waltl (assembly GCF_031143425.1). Classification (NCBI taxonomy): domain Eukaryota; kingdom Metazoa; phylum Chordata; class Amphibia; order Caudata; family Salamandridae; genus Pleurodeles; species Pleurodeles waltl. The sequence continues at coordinate 1,242,170,795 of NC_090440.1, read as the reverse complement.
GGGGGACACTCTCCATATGAGGTTCTCTTTTGGATACCTATGTATGTCCCAGATCTTGATGCCCCTGGTATGGTGGCAGCAGAAACACCATTTTACCTAAAAGAACGTCTCACTGTTTTACAGGAGCTTCAACAATTTCGTGATGATAAATCATCTGCAAGTGCTGCCACCTTAGGAATAAGGGATTTGGCGAAAACTTAAACTGGCTGGATTCCTAAAGTTGGAGATCTGGTTCGTGAGAAGATCGCTGTGAAGAAGGAGTTCGGACCATCATACAGAGCACCTGTACCAGTCTTGGGAATACAAGACACCAGGACTGTCATCTTACCACCACTGTCTGGTTCTAAGACGAACAGATTCATCTCCATTGATGACATCAAACTACACCATGTGGCCGATCCTTTACAATAGACCAGGAGGTCCCTTGGGTGGTTCCCGATCCCCTCTCACTACCCAACATGACATCCATTCACATAGTAGGATGAACATCACTACTACAGACTGTGCAACAATGTCAACTGCTGTTCCAGACACCTCCTCGACCATGGGGAGGGCGGAAAATGAACTCTTGTTGGTTCCAGTCACATCTTCAGTGACCACCTCACTTCAAGATTTGGCTGTATTTTACACAAACACATCACCTACTGATGACGTTGTCTACCAAGAGCCTCCACATGCAGTGGACCAGAGTACACTGGCTCCTGTGTTTGCAGAGACTACCTCTGGCTATTTCATTGACATTGATGATTTTTTTCAGATACATCAACTACTGTGATTGACAATGTCTCAAAAAGTAGTAAGCTGTATAGATGGCTTAAAAAGAACTATTTGATATACCCATAGAACCACTTGTGGTTCTGTTTGAAATTTTTTGCATTATTTTTATGGTTTGGTTTTGTGACTGTTTTCTTTTTGCTTATAAATGGTCACTATATTCCTGATCGCTCCTCAGTGGAGCCTGTTGATGAAGTTTTAACACCACATCATTCTTCACATAAGGTCCGCAGAGATTTGTCCCCTGTAAATATTACAGAAATACTGATTACTGATGGGATTGTGTGGGACAAAGTTCCATTCGATGTATACGGGCCTACAGAAATTATTCAAATACCATACGTGTTAAAAATTTCAATGACTGATGTAATTACACCTGATGTTGTCTCTGATGATTGGGATGTCCAAACAGTTGATTCCATGCTAACTGAAATGAAGGACTATTCCGCTTTTGAAAGTGATGATGTATATGATTATACAATGAATTATGGGGAAATGTTCTGCTATAACAATTGGGGACATCACTACTTACACCGTGCCAATAGATACAGGCCAGTATTGAACTACACACAGTGGGAACACTGTTCTACACCACTGGTGGGGAGTCCAAAGTATTATAGCGATAACTTTACATACTTTTCTGGGCATGATACAAAAAAAGCAGTCGTATTATTTTAAATTACCTCTGGCAAAAATTAGGAAAATTTTGCTAACTGATACAAAACTGATTTATTCAGATCCCTTTTTTTCCCGGCTCACAATCGAGGGTTACGAATACTGGAAGAGCACTATTGACTTGAAAAGTGTATGCGGAACACAAAATTGGCAAATACAGGGTGGGGAGGCTTTATTTCGAGTATGCCTGATACCTGTTCAAATGATTTTCTTAAATGACACTATTCGGCAACATCCTTTCTGGGGAAAGTGAAAATTAAGGATCTGAACACGCCCAGTATACCTACTCTGGCAAGGTTTAAATATTGGCAACACTTCCTTAATATCACAGAGGAAAGGCTAGACGCAATGGTTAAGGCTGGTACCTATAATTCTTCACTTTCCAGTCCCGGCTGGTGGTTAATATGGCCCACTGACACTAATGAGTGTCAAGTGCGTTTTTCGAACTCTTCAGGGTTTTTTTTCAATTAACAGGCCAGACCCTCGCTTTATATCGGGTCAACATACAGGTATAGTTACAACATACAGTGTGGGTAAGCTGTGCCAGCAATGGGTACAAACAAACACATTAGCCGCGGTTAAGAAACACCTGAACACTTTTTCTGACAATATAGACTTGCAGGATTTTCTGCTGTGTCCTAGGAAACAGCGCTCAAAAAGGTTTTTATATGCTATGTACAATGAAATTTGGAAACTTTCCCAGATTGAGGCTGCTGCGCGTTTAAGGCAATTGGATAAAGAAAATGTAAAAAAGACATTAGCTGTTGTTGACATCGGCATGAATACACTGTCCAACAGAATTTATTCACTAACAAATATAGTGTTGTCTGCTATTGATATCACTCAGACAGACTTGTCCCGGTTATATCATGGGCAAACACAGCTATGTTCCATCATGCAGCTACGTTGGATATTACAGACACTGAAAAGGGGGCGCATTCCATGGAAGTATATTAATGGGAGTGAATTCTTCACTGCCTTTAATTTTTCCAAGGAACAAGCGACAATGGCTAAAAGGGAGGCTAGCTTCACCCTGCTTCAAGTAGAGAAGTTAGATAAGTTGCCCTTCTTGGGAGCAGAGAGTCCTTCAACTATCTGGCTCTTACATGGCATCATTAATTTACCGATTTCGACCTTTCGTTTCTCGAGCTGCCTGAAACATCTTGCAGTGGGAAGACATGAGCAACTAGGAGATAGCCTTATTGAGGAAGAGTGGGAGTTGCCCTTTGACTATAGATGTCTGAACAGCGAAAAGGAGGTCTTTCTTAGCGGAAGCGAATGTGAGACTTCTGTTCGTCATTCTATGATATGCAGGCAGGTGTCTCTTCACGGTCTTTGCAATGCGGGGGTCGCAAAGTTGACCTGTTTTCTGAAGGGTACTCCCGTCCCTTTGATTCGTCCAGTATTTCATGTACTTTCCAATGGAAGTAATGTGGTACTGAACGATCAAAGTTGTTGCGGCATGCGACCAGGCATTGCCTATGCAATCTCGGTCTCGAAGGTCATTACGTGTTGTGGACATGTTTTGTTTCCCCCCACACAAGAGATTAAAGTATCTGACATGTGGCCCCACATAGATACTATTAATGTGAACTATGACAAGCTGAGTTGGCTAAAGGCGCTATTGTTTCAGAAACAGGTCGCCTTGACATCAGCAAAGGAGACGTATGCTCTCCAGATTGCGAGATCATCAGCCGAGATACAATCCCTTCTAAATACAAACTTCCCCAAGCACTTTGGAGAACTGGTATCCAGAATATTCAATGCTTCGAGCACCACTGGGATTGTTCAATTCTTTAAGGCTGTCAGGTCTGGGTTTGTGTCCATATTCCAGACTGTCTTTGGAGTCATCCCATCAGCCATCCATTCTCTCCTTTCAAGTGTGTTTGGTGGCTTTCCGATTATTTTGGCTTTGATTGGCGGACTACTTCTGCTATTTCTTCTGATTCGCAGTGGTTGTTTCTTTCCAGCAACACAGAGCAATGGAGCCGCTCCCACCAACTCCACTGTGCTGTGAGCGCATAGTTCGGATCTTCGGTGCACCTTTGCTGGTGGAACTGGAGCATGACTGGTCGTTGCCATTTCGGCCCCTTCTCTGGTGCGTACAACCGCTGCACATGTTGTCTCTTTGAACATCTGCCTATTGTCTTGCTGTTGCACCAACATCTCCTGTGGACCACGAACTGCTGATGTCCCCGATGAGGGTTCATACGCGGTCATGCCCCTTGAGACTGAGGTTGCTCTGCGAGGCCACCTATGAGCCTTCCATTTTGAGATCTACCACGGATGAGGACACTGCAACGGATAACGATACACCAGGAAATATGCTCACTTCTGCTCTGTGGATCCGTTTGTCTGCCCAGCACTCGACTTAACATCAGATGATGTTGACTCATTTTTTAGGTCCTTGGTTGGTGACTTTGATGACATTCTGCGAGATCATGCGTACAGCAAATAATTTGATGAATTGACTTGCCATTCCCGATTCCAAATTATGCATTTAAATTGACATTTGCTTTTGCACGCTGTGCTTGTCGTAGTTGACATTAACATCTCTGCTCTGTATGTGTTTTTGGCAGATTTGTTTTAATATGTTTTTTAACATATTCCAAAGATTTTTTTTAGCTTGTTTTTTGCTTTTAGCTTTTAGTTCAGAGCAAGTTTTAGCATTTGGGTTCATGTACCTTCCTCATACCTGTTACGGCAATGGGGAGGGTGTACTGAATCCTAGTTAATTTTAATGGGATAACAGGAGTTAGCTTAGCCTTTGGCTTGCAGATTCGTGCCCCGTCACCTAGTGACTTTTAACCTACTTAGCTTGCTCTGTCTTAGTCCATTTAATTATTTATTTCTTCTAAGATGGCTGCCCTGTTTATAGATAGGCCACTTGTTATCAGTGTCACCCCGCCAAGGCGTCAAGATCAAGCACCAAAGACAAACAAGCAGTAGGTGTTCACACTTAGGGATTTTCCCTTGCTATACTTTCGAGGGATTGTTTATATTAATTGCCGTCCCAAGTATGTCTGTTATCTATTGTTTAGGAACACACCTACGTCAGGGGTCCTTGTAGATCTGTATAAATACATCACACTTTAGACAGATAATCAGAGGGATTCCGACCAGAGGGCATCGCCACCATCACTGATACCGATGCTGCAGTCGTCTTGACGCTGACCCAGTCTTCGTGTCCCTGCGGAGTCTGAGATAGAGACCTCATTCCAAGGTAACGAGGGTTGGGGGCTCCTCTCATGAGCATGGCCTTGGCAGATTAGGATTAACAAACCCAGCTCTCCTTTAGGTAGGAGGTTAGGCCTTTCACATTAGGGTAGTAGGACATATTACATCTCATATATCTTTTCTACGTATTGCAAGATGGTGGGGGTATTGGTAATAATGACTCTCGTCTTCACAATTCTGTTTCTTGCATTATTCATTATCCTAATCATTGCAGCCCATGCAATTTATCGCAAATTGCAGTTATGTTAAATAAAAACTATTGAAACTCTACTGCATCTATGTCATTGCCTGTGTTTGTATGAGACATGATATATCTGTGAGAAAGGGGTAATCTCCGTGAGATATATTATTCTCGAGTCCATGCGCAACGGATGCCATAAATCACCTTTTACTATTGTGTTTCTGGTAAGGTGCTGCTAGTGAGCCGGTAAGGTTGGGACAACAGTTGCGACTTGTTGTAGGAAAGGCGTAGTTGTCTACAAACAAAAGTACTGTCATCCTTAAACCAGCAGTCTTGCTCAGAGCAAGAGTCCAAAGTACGACAAGTTTCTCTTTGTGAATAATGCCCTAAGATCCTTGGTTTGTTACCATGGATAAGGAAGGAGCAACGTCTGCTAAGACGACGGCACAAGCAGCACACTATGATGCTTTAACTAAATCTATCAATCAATTGGCCAGAGTCACAACCACTCTTACCAGAACTGTCAGTATCCAAATTGACATGGAGAACTGCTACCAAGATGTTGCACACAAGATGGTCCAAGTGATCACAGCTGTGGAAATCATACAGTCACATAACTTGTCTGTCCCCAACATGTAGTGCCATTTGAAAGTGAAATGTCTCTAGCTTCAGTTCCACATCTGTGCTAGACAGATGTTGTACGAAGTGAACATACCTGCACACATCTAGAACAGATATATCCCCACCAGTAAAGTCCTGCTAAGAAGGCAATCAACACCACAGGCCATAAAAGGTGACTTTGGTAGGCACCCAGTTGTATGTGAATACTTTGTTATGTTTGTATTTCCAAACTTTTTTTTTTTTTTAATATACACATCCTATAAGGATACAGTTGATAATGAAGAATTACACTGTTACAACCTAATAAAATGTTAACCTTCAGTCATGCATAAAACATTACCATTATGTAGATGTGGTCATCTTTCTTACCTTAAAAATAGTTGTTGTTGATCACTGTGCATCAAGCTCAATCCCCTGCTGCATGTGTCCCTTTCTGTTGAATCTGTAGTGGTGGTGGTTTGACATCTGGGTCTGATCCTGGCTCTATGCTGATGTTGTGCAGACCCTTCCTCATGGCTATGTTGTGAAGAAATACACATGTAGCAGTGTTTTACAACAGATCTCTGGTCTGTAGAGTAGTACTCCACCAGTTTAGATTTGGGGAGAATCGAGACTTGAGTATTCCAAAGGTACATTCAATTATTGATCACATTGCCTTATGTGCCCTGTTGTACTGCCTTTCACTTCTGGTTTTTGGATGCAAATATGGTATCAGTATTCAAGGGCACAAGGCATATGCACTGTCTCTTTAAATAGTATAGGAAGGATAGATAGGATAGATTATTAGGTCATTTGGACTATTGGATGAATTGAGTTAGAAATACTCTTACCAAGAAAACTCCATTACCAAACTCACCCTGAGACTGATGCTTATTTATTCCACTGTGGCGGAACATGAAGGAGTCATTTTTGCTGCCTGGAAATCTATATGCAAGGAAGTTGTGATGCATGAGGCATACAATACCTTACATTGAGTGAATGTGTGCTTCTGTTTCTATAAATTAATTCATTTCCATAGAGGGGACATGTGGCAATATGCGTGCCATCAACACAACCAGTTACATTAGGAGACTGTGCTACCCAGTAAAACATTAGTTAGGTCTGTTGCAAATATTGGGGAGTATTTTGAAAATAAATATATAGGTTCACCTTGCTGACCATGATGTCCAGAAACGTGTGGGAAAACCTAGAACAAATCACTTTGTGACACTGCCACTACCACTAGTATGCCTCTCTGGTAACTGCCAGAAGCTCAAATAAGTAGACAACAAAATACCTGCACCTGTGGTGGGATTACATTGCTTCTGACAGTTGGGGTCTGCAACTCAGCAATTAAATCTAGAATTACCTCACTACTTTATCTGCACTTCTCACATATCTCGTCCTCAGTCTGTTCAAACAGGATGACCCTCACTTTAAATATCCTCTCCTGTCTCCTCCTCCTTCTCTGTCTACCAGCTTGAATCCTCATCCTCCTTGCAAGACATATAGAGCAGGTATACTGAATGTACCAGATCCTTTTTGTGTGAGTTTTTGTAGTTTGCACCTGGTTACCACCTATACACATTGATGGTAATTGCATTTCTTAAATGGCCATTTTGTAAGTATTCGCAGTTATGAAATCTTTTGTACTTAGCAGCATATTTATACTCTGTTTGTGCTGGATTTGCAAATCCAGCGCAAACTTAACTCCCTATTTATATTTTAATGCTAGACCCGTCTAGCGTAAAAATATTTGAGTTTGCATCATTTAAAGGATGCTTGAAACCGCCTTGCATCAATGCAAGGTAGGCTTTGCCGTCCAAAAAATGACTCAAACACCCTAGTGCATATTTTATCCAACAGGGCAAAAATGATGGACAGATGTGATGCGGACTCAAAAAATGATGCAAAGCCCGATTTGCGTCAAATTTTAACGCCTGGGTCAGGGGAGGCGCTAAAATGGGGCTAACACACCACTACTTAAGGAAAACACACACAAGCAACATCATTGCTCAAGAAGGACAACATGGAGGTGCTACTGATGCAGCATGCCAGATGACACAGAGCACAGGACCAACAGCAACAGCCACTACCACCCCTATGTGACCCCCAAAGGCAACACAGAAGGCAGGAGAGGTTCTTCAGGACCAGTACAACACTCCAGGGACTCAGGGAACTGGATATCATCCGGAGGTACAGACTCAACTGGCAAGCCATACAGCAGCTGCTGCGCCAAATTGAGCCACAAATAACAGCCAGCCTGCAGACACCACACAATATACCACCGGTGACCAAGCTGCTAGCTATCCTGCACTTGTTAGCAAGTGGCTCCTTCCAAACAACGGGTGCCATGGTCGCTGGGGTATCACATGCCTCATTCTCCACCTTCCTTCCCAAGGTACTAGATGCCATCATCTACCTTACACCCCATCACATCTGCTTCCCCAACACACAGCAGAAGCAGCAGGAGATCAAACAGGGGTTTTACCATATACAAAGCTTTCCACATGTGCTTGGTGCAATTGACTGCACCCTTGTCCTGATTGTACTACCTGCTGCAACAAAGCATTTATACCAGAACAGGAAGCACATCCACTCCATAAATGTTCAGGTCATAGTTGACCACCAGGGACTGTTTACCAACATCTTGGCCAAGTATCCTGGGAGTGTACATGATTCCTTCATCTTTTGCCACAGCACCATCAAGCAGCACTTCTAGGACGGACAATATGGCAATGGTCTTCTTGTCGGTAAGTCCATAAACCTAGCAATACACACACAGCACAGCAACCCTCTAGGACACACAATACATACACCACTACATTGACATGTGGGCAGGAAGACACTGAGGTGTGACACAGATAGTTAGGTTGTACACCCTGACACAATGGGATACACACCTATGGACAAATGACGGTTGCCAATAACAACAGGTGCCACTCTAGAGCTACAAGGGGCCAATGTCAAAGCACACAGTAACAATGACATGGCCTGCACTGGAAGTACAACTTGGAAGATGAACCATTTACTATTACATTGGGCCGCATTGTCAATCCCACACCTTCTCAAGCAATAAGTACTGTGGAAGGGGTGTACAATGTGTGTTGCTGCAGGTCAAACACCATGATACACATAGCATGATAATGCTGATTCACATGTAGGTGACATGGAAATAGTGAGGCAGTCCCAACATCACACATCACTCCTAGGGTGACCTTGCCAGGTAGCAATAAGGAAGTGGACTGTGCTATGAACATATATTGATGTGCCACTAATGCAAACTGCACACTGCTGCACACACTGAAAGAGCCAATTGTCCATCAAAATAACAGATCTACATGGAGATGGCCCTTCCTGCACAGATACATTCACCACCACAAGGCAGTTATCCTGGTAACCTGGAGCAAGTTAGGTCGTGTAGGTGCATGGTTGCACATGAGCCACTGGCAGAGGGAACTAGAAAGGTCTAAATGGGACAGTTGTGGATTGTCAATACTGAACACCTCAGTGCTACCAACTTAGGGGGATGTGTTGGGCATTGTCACCAAGCCTAATCAAAGGGCCTCACTTCTGGATTTCACCTCTAATGACATATGTCTAAGTGGATGGGGTGTCCAGGCCATGCATTGCAAACATGTTACCAACACATCTGAATCTATTGTGTGTGTGGAAGTATCATGTCCCTGCCAGTGAAAGCACACTAAAACCTGTTCCTCACTACACAACACATGGTACATACATAATGAACTGCAGTTTGGAAACAAAACCATAGATATCAGGTCAATGAGCCAAACACAAGTTGTCAAGTCGAAAAACCCAGTGCAGAAAAAACCTCACAGAGGCCCAGGATCTCACACAATGCCACAAGCACATATGTGTCACAGATGACACAAGATATCAACTGCCATGCTACATGACATTCATGGTGCAAGCAACAACCAAATACTTACTCCTATTTTCTTTTCAGCTGATCAGGGTTACGGGATAAAGCCATTGATCATGACCTCATTCCCCAACCCAAGCACAGCAGCAGAGCGTGCTTATAATGAGGCACATGGGAGGACACACACCATTGTGGAATGAACCTTTGGCATCCTGAAGTCTAAATTCAGATGCCTGGACATCACAGGAGGCAGCCTCCTACATGCCCCAGAAATGGTCTACGAGAACGTATTGATTTGTGCCATCCTGCACAACATTTGTGCTAGGAGGAACATCCCCCTATATGAACCCGAGCAAGAACTGCCTGAGGAGGAGGCAGATGGTGCCAGGGAAAATGAGGAGGGACATCCAAACACAGCTACAGGAATGCACTGCAGACAGCAGATAGTTCAAAACTTTTTTCACCAATAGTCACTCTAAACACATTTTAGGATGTATAATTAAACACCTCACTGTATCACACAATCCTGCTCTGATTACTTATTTCTCCATCACATGTTCTTTAGGAATGCAAGTATCACATCAGGGAGCATGTCACTAAGATAGATCTGACTACTTCTGATGCAACATCACATGTGATACGTATCACTGTGCAGCAAACATCACACACATGTTTTAAAAAAACATCTATTCAATTTTACATATGAAGGATAAAATCATAGGACCACAGCATATGACACACATCCACATTGCCAACATGGTCTACTGTAGCACATGACACACAACTATGACATCTCCAATCATAAGGTAAATAAGCGCCTCATACATGAGGCAGTGGATATGAAATAACAGTGGTAACAGGAATGTATGAACAGACCCCTGACATTAGTAAGTGTGACATTTGCTATCTCTGCAAGGAGCTTGTGTGACAAGTGGTGCATCAATCCTGAAAATGGATAGCATGAGTGTCCCAGGTCTGACAAGCAATGGTCACAACATATGCTCTGTGCAGTACATCCCTGGTAATAAGTCCTGCCACTGCCATGTTTTAAGTCTCTGCCTTCCCTTCTCTAGGTGCCGCTGTAAATGGATTATCTTTACCCTGGGAATCATCATTAATTCTCACCCAGACTCCCATTCTGACTCCTGTTTGCTTCCTTTTTCCACATGGCATGCTATAGAAGAATTACATTAGCCTGCATGGACTTCAGGTCCCATAATGCACTGCCTGGCAGTTGGTAAGACAAGTAATCTTCTGTCCATAGCTTCCAATGGGAAAAGTCTGGGTGTCCCCTTATACTGGATTCTCTCCTCCAGGACTTGTGAGAGACTGAAGCTGCACCCACCTGTGAGCTCTCTCATGGAACCCATCCATGTGACTCTGCCCTGACCTTGTTGCTGTCTGGAACTGCTTAGAAGCTTCAATTCCCTGAAGCTCCTCGTCGTGCATTGGAGTACAATTCATTTGTGTACCAAAGCTCTTGATGGATTTTGTTACAGTCCTGAATACGCCTGAAGCTGGTCTCTTTTTCCACACTTCTGTTTCTGCTTTTTCCAGTCAGACTCTGCTCCGTTTCTCAGCATTGTTCATGTTTGTTTCTGCCTGAGTCTGCTTTCTGTTACCCAGATCTCTTCCAGTCTTTGCATCAACCAGAGCCACTTCCCAGTGCCTGCCTTTGCCTCCTAGTTGGTTCCCTTGCCCTCTGTTTCCGCTTGGGGTATTGTGTCTGGTAAGTGTACTCTCAGTCCTCACTTGTATAGAAGTGTTTAACTTTTTATTTGTTCTGGTACCTGGTTTCCAGGAGGCTAATCCAGCTCACATCCTTTGTCTAGTTTTGCATGTAGTCATGAGTGCCTAACAGTGACAGTGTGCTGTGGCTGTATTTCAGGATTTGTTACAGGGTCTTCAGCCCGACAAACAAGGACGAGTCTCGTGTATGTAAGGACAATCCATGTTTGTGCCCTGAGGGTCAAAACACAGATTCACTTCTGCTGCCACCTTTCTATGGGGCTTGTGTGATGACTAGCTGTGAGATTAATCTGCACAGAGGCACTGCTGTTCCCTGTTCCTGTGGGAAGTTCTGGGCCCTAACCTATGTACAATATTAGTGATGAGCCCTGCATGTATGTCCATTATTGACCTGTTACATATTTGACCACACTAAGGTTGCTCTGTATTCACTCTTCTGTATTATCTGCCTTACCACAGCTGCCCTATCCCCTTGTATGCCTTTAGCTGCTCTTGTGCTTGAGGACACATCTGTCTTGCATGATACTCTGTGCACTCAAGGGTTGCCACAACAGACTCCTGACTAGACCTGCACAAAACCGTGACACCATAGAGCCCAACACTGGCACAGGGTACATAAGCCCACACACTTGAACTGGACACTTTTGTGCAATGTACCTCGGAAAATATGTGAACACATGCAGCCAGGGCTGCAGGTCCACCACAGCAACATGAGTAACATAGGTGATTTTCATTAGTCAAACTGACGTGTGCATAACAATTTCATGATTGGAATTGAGGCACAGTGTTGCAAACACTGTACCTACCAAACATGTACAAGTGTCCGACATATAGGTAGTATACACACAAGTCACCATGAAGTCGTAGCCAATAATTAATGACATGTGAGGGATAACATATCCGACATAGCCCTCATCAGTCATCCTCAATCATCCCTGTGTATTGTTTGTCGTGGGAAATGTAATGTCCACAAAGTCAAATAACTACACACATCAAATGAGTCAACACATATTGCAAACATGTATCATGTCTGTTGTACATCATTGATTGCCTTCTGATGTAGATACACATTTGTAACACATCTTACATGACCATTACGCCAAATGTATTGCATGCCATTCCATCAGAAACACACATATTGTTGTAACAGTTAATTCACACACAAAACACACAGTCCATGACTTATACTTTTTTTAGCGTAGCCTTGCTGTCATTTATTGATGCAAAATCAGCACAAACTTACAAATTCCAATTGTATTTTGTAACTTAGTGCTGCTTTTGGGTCAGAAAATATGGGAAATGCCGTGCAAAGATAGTATAAATGTGGCCCCAGTTTCAAGGTCTACCACATGTGCCCAACCACTATACCACACACTGCAGGCCATACTATCCTATCTTCATCTAGATGCAGGCTGCATGCATGTTAAATATTTAAAATTCATGCAAAAACAGTTTCAGTCAGAAATTTTGATGCAAATGCATCGAAAAACCATGCAAACGCAAACTAAACGTCAATGGGCCCCTAGCATTAATTCTACCTGCGCACCCCACGTATCAGATATCCATAAAATAGTAGTTTACCGGTAATGCGTGGTATTATAGGTCGAATATATTCACGCAAACTACGTATGCGTGAAAGAAATACACGCAAGATGGAAAACGGGCCACAAAGGGGACAGGAAGTGATGTAATAGGAAATCCTGCTTACAGACAGAGTACAGTGGGTGTACTTCCACTTTCACTTTACAGTCTGTGATTTTTCTTGACTGTGTGGGTGTGTCTTGGTGTTGCTCTTGTTTGGATTGCGTATCTTGTATTTTTTGGTGTCTATTTTGTATTATTTTGGTATTCTATTTGTATAATGTACCTGTTTGAGTGTTTTTTGTGTAATTTAGTGTTGTCTGAATTGTATTTGTACTGTTGGGTGCGTTTTGGGGGTTAGATTAGTTGGATTAGTTGGGTTTTGTAATTTGGGTTGTAAGTTTCCTTTTTTCTGATTCATTTTCCTTACTTTTTCCCTTTTAATATTGATATTTTGGGCTATAAAATGTCAGGAAGGGCGAGGCTGAGCCGCATGGGTAAAGAGAAGCTGGGGGCCTTTGTGTGGTTGGTGTGCCACTTTCTTCAGATGATGTTGGAGTGGGGGGCTGTGTGATACAGGGGTATCACACAGAGGCAAGGCATCTGCGTAGGGCCAAGGTGCTCTTCCACCTGAAACGTGTGTTCAACACCTCAAGGAACGAGCACCAGTTAAAGCATCGCTTGGTTGACCTGGTGGGACGAGAACAGGACCTGCTGGACCACCTGGGTGTGGTGATCGGTGGCCCTGTTGATGAGTATTACATTGACTAATGTGTACAGTAGAATGCTCCTGAGTGACAGTAGCAGATGTCCTGACTTGCTGCATGCAATGTTTGTGGCCATGTGGAATGCAAGTAGAACAAACTGTTAGTGTACCAGTACTGAGATGTCTTACACATGTTTATACATGTTAACAATGCAGTCCAGAGCTTTTTAGAGCCATGTCCGACTATTACTTAGGGCCATAAGTACCAAGTTAATTATAATTTTCACAAACGACCTAGTTTTCTGAATTTTTGTGTTTACGTCATGAAAAATATTCTTTCAAGTGCACAACCTGAATTTTGCCATTCTGCTATCACATTGCACAATCACAAAACAGGGCTTGTTAGTTGCATTTAGGAAGGGGCGTTCCTATCCTGTTATAGAGTTGCAGGCCGCTGATTGATTTTTTTCTTGAGCACAAATGCTGGCACTAAACAATTGCAGTTACCATCTGCTTTCAAGTTGGTGCTAACCCATTTGCAAAAGGGGAGGGGTCCCCACGGGATCTCTTCCCCTTTGTGAATGCATGGCCAAAAATGTATTCTGAGCAGGAAGTTGTGCCACAGTGTAGGAGGCTGGCCTGGCTTATAGTGGGTACCTTGTGGTACTTACAACTTGTGCCAGGTCCAGTTATCCCTTATTAGTAGAATAGAGGTGTTCTAGCAGCTTAGGCTGATAGAGGTAGCTATAGCAGAGCAGCTTAGGCTGAACTAGGAGACATGCAAAGCTCCTACTATACCACATATCATATAGCACTATATCATAAGAAAACACAATACTCAGTTACCAAAAATAAAGGTACTTTATTTTAGTGTCAATATGCCAAAAGTATCTCAGAGGATAGGAGGTAAGTAATATACACAAATGATATGCACACAAACCAAAATCAGGTAACAGTTAGAAAAGCAGTGCAAACAAGGTAGAACACAATAGAATGCCATAGGGAGAAATAGGCCTAGGGGCAACACAAACCATATACTCCAAAAGTGGAATGCGAACCACAAATGGATCCCAGGCTTAGTGTAGTGTGTAGAGGGTCTCTGGGAGTGTAAGAAAACACTAAGGGTGTCCAAGATACCCCACCCCAAGACCCTGAAAAGTAGGAGTAAAGTTACCCTACTACCCCAGAAAGACAGTAAAGTCGAGATAGGGGATTCTGCAAGAACAACAACTGACTGCAAAGCACTGAAGACGGATTCCTGGACCTGAGGACCTGTAAAGGAAGGGGACCAAGTCCAAGAGTCAGGCAAGTGTCCGGGGGGGGGGCAGGAGCCCACTAAACCGCAGATGAAGGTGCAAAAGGGCTGCCCTGGGTGGAAGAAGCTGAAGATTCTGCAACAACAGAAGGTGCCAGGAACTTCTACTTTGGTCAGAAGATGTCACACGGCATGCTGGAGGATGCAGAATTGTTTCCACCCAGAAAGACCGCAAACAAGCCTTGCTAGCTGCAAGAGGTACGGTTGAGGATTTTGGGTGCTGCCAGGGCCCAGGAAGGACCAGGAGGTCACCCCTTGGAGGAGGAGACAGAGGGGGCGCTCAGAAACTCAGAGATGCAGAAGCACCTGAACAGGCACTTAGAAGATCTGAGGACAGCGGTCAGCTCAGAGTCACAAAGGAGGGTCCCACGACGTCGGAGTCCAACTCAGCGAGTTGGGCAATGTAGGACGGAGTGCTGGGGACCTGGGCTAGGCTGTGCACGAAGGAAGTCTTTCAAAAGTGCACAGAAGGCCGGGCAGCTACAGTTCACGCAGTACACAGGATTACTGTCTGGGGGGGGAGGCGAGGACTTTCTTCCACCAAATTTGGACAGAAGTGCCACTGGACTGTCGAAGACACTTGGACCCAACTCCTGTGTTCCAGGGACCACGCTCGTCAGGATGAGAGGGGACCCAGAGAACCGGTGATGCAGAAGCTTGGTGTCTGCGTTAGCAGGGGTAAGATTCCGTCGACCCACAGGAGATTTCTTCTTGGCTTTAAGTGCAGGGTGAAGGCAGACAGCCCTCTGAGCATGCCCCACAAGGAAACAGTCAAGAAAGACAGCAGTATGAGGTGCTACGATGTTGCTGGTAGTCTTCTTGCTACTTTGTTGAGGTTATGCAGGTGTCCTGGAGCAGTCAGCGGTCGATCCTTGGCAGAAGTCGAAGAGGGAAGTGTAGAGGAACTCTGGTGAGCTCTTGCATTCGTTATCTGGTGAGATGCCCACAGGAGAGACCCTAAATAGCCCACAGAGGAGGATTGGCTACTGAGAAAGGTAAGAACCTATCAGGAGGGGTCTCTGACATCACCTGCTGGCACTGGCTACTCAGAGCTGTCCACTGTGTCCTCACACCTCTGCAACCAAGATGGCAGAGGTCTGGTACACACTGGAGGAGCTCTGGGCACCTTCCTTGGGAGGTGTTGGTCAGGGGAGTGGTCACTCCCCTTTCCTTTGTCCAGTTTCACTCCAGAGCAGGGCTGGAGGATCCCTGAACCGGTGTAGACTGGCTTATGCAGAGAGGGCGCAACCTGTGCCCTTCAAAGCATTTCCAGAGGCCAGGAGAGGCTACTCCTCCCAGGCCCTTCACTCCTATTTTCAAAGGGACAGGGTGTAAAACCCTCTCTCAGAGGAAATCCTTTGTTCTGCCTTCCTGGGACCAGGCTGCCCAGGCCCCAGGGGGTCAGAAACCTGTCTGAGGGGCTGGCAGCAGCAGTAGCTGCAGTGGAGACCCTGGAAAGTTAGTTCGGCAGCACCTGGGCTCCGTGCTGGAGACCCGGGGATGCATGGAGTTGTCCCCCCAATACCATTCTGGTATTGGGGGGATAATTCCATGATCCTAGACATGTTACATGGCCATGTTCGGAGATACCATTGTGATGCTACATATAGGTATTGACCTATTTGTAGTGCACGCATGTAATGGTGTCCCCGCACTCACAAAGTCCGGGGAATTTGCCCTGAACAATGTGGGGGCACCTTGGCTAGTGCCAGGGTGCCCACACACAAAGTAACTTTGCACCCAACCATCACCAAGTGAGGGTTAGACATATAGGTGACTTATAAGTTACTTAAGTGCAGTGTAAAATGGCTGTGAAATAACGAGGACGTTATTTCACTCAGGCTGCAGTGGTAGTCGTGTGTATGAATTGTCTGAGCTCCCTATGGGTGGCAAAAGAAATACTGCAGCCCATAGGGATCTCCTGGAACCCCAATACCCTGGGTACCTAGGTACCATATACTAGGGAATTATAAGGGTGTTCCAGTGTGCCAATGAGAATTGGTAAAATTAGTCACTAGCCTGCAGTGACAATTTTAAAAGCAGAGAGAGCATAAACACTGAGGTTCTGGTTATCAGAGCCTCAGTGATACGGTTAGGCACCATACAGGGAACACATACAGGACATACTTTATAAGCACTTGGCAAAAACAAACATACATACAGTGAAAATGGGGGTATCATGCCAGGCAAGATGCTACTTTCCTACACACAGACCACTAACTGCTTCAAAAAAAAATTCAGTCATAATACAGGTTTTTGAAATACTTTCTGTTTACCCCTACTGAAATAAGGCTGCAATGAAACAAATATTTACAACACTATTTGAAAGCAGTCACAGACATGTTGGTCTGCTGAGCCCAGCAGGTCAGCATCCCTGTGAGTACCGCCATTTCCAAGGGGTTTGCAAAATAAGACCTACCTCATCATTATTCATGAGGTAGGTCATTTGCTACCCCATTTTTTAATTGCAAACAGTGTCATTGAGAGTGTTCTACCTCAGATCAACCAACTTGCTAATTGCGAGTTGCTAAGACTCGCAATGTGTGACTCACAAAACCTGATCTTGCTAAATATGGCCCTGAGTAACACATTTCAGGTGCAACAACAGCACCTGCCCCATGCTTTCTGTAAATGATGATCAGCTAAGACACTGTCAGCATACCATATTTCACTGTTTTGGAAAAGCAAAGTGGGCTATCCATGTTCAGCGCTACATTGTCATCATTACACACACACGTGATCCCTGCTATCATGTTGGCATAGGGGGCATATACCGCTTAGGGGACACTGCCAATGGGGCATTTGTTACCTACATACAACTGCGTCACATCTGTTGTGGACCACTGAATGCACGATAATTGCTGACAGAAAATTGACCCAAATGTCCATCACACTGTTAATCATTGTCCCTTGATGCACAAGCCACAATACCTGAGTCACTTGTATTGCAGTGCACCCATGGAAGTGTCATTGAAATTATCACTCAGTTACAAATCATGACATGGAGTACCATTTGAAATGGATTGGCCACAAATCTTTGTAGTCAGGTTTAGCACCACATGATTGTTAGGCCCAGTGCATGTGTACTGATGTGTGTCTATCACTCACTGGAGTGTCAGTGTCAATGCAAGTTTGTAGTGGTATGTCTATTGGAGTGTCTACATGCAGGATTAGCAGCTCACTTATATAAAATCACACACTGTGATATGTCCACACGTTTGTACAGTGATCAGACATTGAACATATATTTCCTTTCCATGTCTTTCAGGTGGACCAGCCCTCTATTCCATTGGGGAAGTGGCTCAATTTGAGGACCCAGACATATCCAGTAGGTATGAAAATGTGTGTCCTGTGTATTGATTGCAGCTGTTGTGTGAGTGACTCTTGTGTGTTGCACTCATTGCAAGATATGATGAGCTGGCACGTGATCTGATATATTACTGGACTGGAGGTTGAAATAGTGTTCCATGCAAGGTCTAGACATTCACAGGCAGAGAGTTATATCTTGGGAGTCTTAAGCTGGGCAATAGGCAGCAGCATGTGAACATGGTGATTAGTAGCAACATGTAGGCCCACATTTGATTTGGAGGTGCTCCAGTGTCTGAATATTGTCTGCAAGTCATACCCTCATTTTCACAAGACAGTGATGCATCGGTTTTCCACACAAAATTGTGTATCCCTGTATTGTAATGTACATGTAGGACTATATGGGTAACTGTCCCCCCGCATCTAGCCCCATATGTTGTACTCCATTTCTGTGACACCTATGTGGTATGTACTAGGGGTGTATGCAGGTCAAGGCCAGAAGTGTTCTGGCATAAATGTGGGTGATTTTGGAAATGTGTTGGCAGATCAGGGGTTGACGGTTGCCACAAATGAAAACATGAATGTAGATGTGATTGACCAATGGATACCTCACTCCTAGTTGGCAGGTCTCCTCACATGTGTTCCACTCACTAAATCCATGTATAGGTCGACATGGCTTTGTGGTTGTCCTTCACAGCTGTGATGTTGTATTGCATGCCCATCCCCCTGAGGCACGGGGGTAGGGGGAAAACATATATGTAGGGGGTGTGATGGTCACAGTGTCGACGATAGTCGTCTAATTCTAGCATGCATGTGTCTCAAACAAAACTGACCCCTTATGATTAGCAACGGCATACCATCCTGCCTATTACATATACAAATCACTGATCTTGGGTGCCTTGAAGTTGATCCAGATGATAGGGATTAGTCGGCCTGGATCATGTTAAGTACTTGCTGCATTTGCATTGTGACACATTGCACTACATAAATGCACAGATCACTTTATTTGGTACACATCTTGTTGTACTTTGCTGTGCCGTTGAATACTTGATAGTTAGGCTGCGTTGCCATGTCATTCGTCAGGGACAATGTATCATCTGTACTGTGATTTGGACTGCATGTGCAATTTGAGGGAGAGTGTTGAATTATCGTCTGTACATGAATCACACAATGATGACACTAATGGTTGCCTGTCTCATTTTTACAGCTGCCAACATGAATGCCGCGTAGATAAGGGAGTTCCAGAGGCGGGCAGTGAGGTATAGGCACATCTTGGATGTGGAGTCTGGGTTCAGAATGATGGCAAGACACTATCGGAGAGAGAGCCATAGGAGCATGGCGGGCTTTCAGCCAAGGGGGACAAGCATTGGCCACAACATGTGTAGCCACCACCACAACTGCCCAATGGCCACCAGTTCAGCAGCCCCACCTCCTGCACCCTCAACCTCGGGAGCACCAGCCACAACAACTGCTGTACCTTCCATTACAGCACCGCGACCACGACACCTGCAGGAGCAACTACAGCTGGTGCACAGACCACCACTTCATCTGCTTTTGAAATGGCCGCCATATCACAGCTGCAGAGGGACATGAGGAAAGTCTTCAAGAAATTTGACACCCTCCAGCAGGACGTGGACAGAAATAGCCGTAGCCTTAAGTCCATCAAAAAATCTCTGAGGAGGGCAAACCTTTGAACTCCTGCCTTGCCTCACCCCTGATTCCATCCCCTCCCTCCTCTTTCCTTATCCAGTTTTTAGTGGGTCTAGGGGTTTTAGTGATAGGTTAGATTAGGCTAGTAGTTTAGATAGGATAAGTAGGTTGGGGGTGGGGGGGTGTTTCTTATTATTACATGTTGGTTTATGGGTGGGTGGGGTTTAGTGTTGGGGCTTTTGTGTATTCTAATAAAAATAAAAAAATACAGTTATTTGTTTTAAAAAAATAAAAATATAGTTGTTTAGTATTAGTTAGTATCTTTTTAGGTTAGTATCTGTTGTCCTACATGTGTCCCATCATATAGGGGCGTGGGGGGTAAATGTTCAGAGTGTTTAGTTAAATGTGGTAAGTTTAGCATAGGGTAGTTAGGGCCAGTTGTGGGTAATGTATAGTTAGGATAGGTTAGGTTAGGGTAGGTGTATGACATAGTTTTAAGTTCCCTTTTATACATAGTTATTAAATGTTTAAGTACTCCTTTGCAGCATGTGTCATATGCTTGGGGATCTGGGTCTTTGTATGAGTGTACAGTGCCAATTTTCTGTTGCCTTGTGTATTCCGTCCTGCATCCACACCCTACTCTTGACATGTTAATTCCCAGTTCCAACTGAGCTGTCACATTGGCAGCAACAACAAAGCTAAATCTCTATGCATCTGCCATCCATTGTACCCACCACTCAAGGTGACTATGGTTCCCATGTATTGGACAGGCAGGTGTGATTTTAAAGCTATGATTGTTTGGGTCCTGTGTTAGAATGTTGGGCACTGTGGGACGTCTGCCTGCAGCCTGATGTTCATGTGAACACTGCTAAACTGAGTAGTGCCAATTTCTGATGAGGTCAAGTATACAAAATTTACACCTAGGTGTTTTAATTGTACTCCCAGCTAACGTTATTGGCCAAACACTCTTACACAAACATTCCTGATGTATGTTGTGGGTGTGGCATGTATGTTTTGAGGCAAATGTCACATACACAATGACTATCTTGTAGTGGATGTGGCCAGCATTGCGTCATCTTGCAGATACCTTGGGCAGGAAATATACTATTATTACACTGCATTTGCCTAATTTTTTGATGCAACTGCACTGCAAACATACAAATTAAAATTATATTTTGTAAGTTTGTCCTGTATTTACTTCAGAAATAAGGCAAAGGCAGCACATAAGATTTAGAAGTCCTGGCCCTTGTGCGTAAATATAAGCCCACATTATTTCTGCACTCTGGTAATGACACTCTGTGACCATTGACCTGTTACATACATCACAAATCTCCAACATAGTAGATGGGTCACATTACACAGAGACAAAGTGGTTGCGTAGATGCTGTTTATTTTAAAGTGCTTTAGTGCAATATTGACATAGTCCAGGTTTGTTAGCCCATTAGTGTAAAGCATTATATTATGACGCAACACAAGTGCAAGATTGAGGGACATGTCATTGGACATGCTGAGATGAAGTGTCATTCAGTGCAGAGGAACATGAATTACCAATTGGGTAGTGAGAGAGAATTGCAGTCCATAGTGGTAAGGTTAACAGTGTGTCGGTGAAGAGTGCATGTCACCAACTGTAGCAACACTGGCATGTTGTCAAGCACATGGCATAGGAAAAACAGTGCCCATGTGGCATGGGCTGTTGCTATTGGGTACTCCTACGGGTGAGGATGAAATGTTCCACATCTTCATTCTCTGATGTGTGTGTCATATCCTCTGCCCTTGATGGTGGTGGTGGTGGGTTTGAGGGGGCAACACACACTTCAGTGGTTGGAGAAGTGGACTCCAAATTCCCGGCAGCTGCCATCTGTGGAACTAGATATGGCTTAACTGCAGAAAGGAGGAGCTGCTGATTATTGAGTATGGCACTAACATCCCTGTGGTAGGCAGCCTTGTCTTCCCTGAGGGAGTCCAGCTTGTTGTCATGCATGCAGCTGCAAGATTTGGAGGGCATGTGTTGTGGCAACTCCCTCACAGCAGTGGTGAGGTCCCTCACACACTGTTGGACTCCTTGCAGAAGTGATTGTGTGACTTTTATGGCTGCTGACTGTTCTGCGGATGTCATCATGCACATGCGCATCCCCTCAAGGCTGGCTGCCATAGTTTGCATCCCCACCCTCACCTCCTTGGCCAGCTTCCGCTGTACTTCTCCAACTGTCCTCTCAAAGGTGGTCCCAGTGTCATCAGAGTCCTCAGCTGTGTTTGAGATGGCAGGTCATACAATTGGGGTGGTGGTTGGGTACTCTGGGATGGCTGCTACATGGGTGCTCCTCCTTGCAACTGGAGGTGGTGTCTGGAGGGTTCCCAGGACATCTTGGAGGGTTTCTTGCTGATGGTTGTCAGCTGGTCATCCATGTCATCAGGACAGACAGATCCACAGGAGAGCCATCGTACTCGGCTGTGCGATATTGTACAATTAGTGTGTGTTGTGGCAGTTGTAATGTGAAGTCAATGACTTCCTATTGGTGGTACGTTGTAATTTGGGTTCCCATGCATTGTTCCTGTCATTAATGTTTGCAGTCTCTCAGGCCTATGCCCCAACTGCATGTCACATGTAGTGTGGGCAGTTGGGGGATTTGTCTGCATCACATCTTCTAGGTGTGGTTTCTGTCAAATTGTAGCTTGGCACCTTCTTGTATCAATCAACCCTCCCTATGCTACCATTAGCATGGGGAGGCCTTGCAATGATTGTTGGTGTGCTGATGCCACATGCACCACACATAACAATTTGTGTGGTGCACGTGGCATCCCAGTTTATCTTTTTTCACATTCACCTATACGGTGCTGAGACCTACCACCATACCATGTATTGCATTTCCATGTAACAATACAGGTGTCACCATTGGTAGTTCCTCATGTTGATGTTTGCGTATGTGTGCTACATTTCATTGCATTGATGGGCCTGGCAGAGTACCATTTCCTCTTATGACTGTGCGGGTGTGTTTGCCTAGCTACACATATATGTCCTCCCCCTCAATGCAGTTTTCTAACCACCGTGACACCTGAGATGTTGCATGGTGGCATTGCAGCTATTGTGACACTGGTACAGGGGTAGACCCTGGAATAGGCAGCATGGGTATGAGATTATTGCGGTGGACTTCATAATGTATGTGACAGTGCCTGATGTTTATTGAGTCTGTGGACGTGAGCAGTTGACAGGATTTGCACTTGGATAGGAATTGATGGGGATTGATCACGTAGTCATACTGATCCCTCATTTTGAGTGTTTTTGTGCCATGGGCACTTAACTGCCATTTCCTAATTGACCAGCACACACAGCACAGGTAGTAATGGTAAATGTTGTCAATGGTAAATGTGGATTGAGCCAATGGCCTGAGACTGGGCATTGTCCTCTTGCTTATATTCTGACAATACCAGCTGTCCTGTGACAGCAGCTCAGTTTTACAGTTTTACGTTCTAACCTACCCACCTGGTCTGCTTCAGCATTTCCAGCAGCCTTGGCATGGTGATGTACCCCCATGCAAAGGTTGTTGGTATTGTGTTGTGCTGTGCCCCTGGATGCCCCTGTCCAGCCCATGCACCCGTGCCATGCCCCTTTGCCCTTTCCACTTCCTGATTTTCTGAGCTGACATGAATTGTGTTGTAGGTATGTACCTCCCCCTTCCTGCACCTGACATTTAGGCATTTCTGTCCCCCATGCTACTTACCCTGCATATGTGTTGTTTCCTGGTAGTCTGCGTGTCCTGTGATACCAGTGACTATTTTCTCGGGGATGACAGCTGCAACCATCCCCTCCATCTGTTCCAGGTCCTCTTGTGATGCTGGACTCCCACCTCCAGTCTGCAGTGCTGCCATCCTGTTCCTTGCCATTTTTTCCTTTGTCCTGTGCTTGCAGTCATGCCAGCGTTTCTTACTTTCGTGATAGTTCTCCTGACCTCTGCCACACTGTTCATCTTGTCAAGAATTTGTTGCCAAATCGCCTCTTTCCCTCCAACTGGCAACTTAGAGGTGAAGAATAATTTATGCTGGTGCTCTGGCACCTATCTGACCAGGATTTCCTGCTCCTCTGCACTGAAGCAAGACTTCCTCTTCTTCTTGTCTCTCCCCTGGGACTCGTCTGTGTCCTCCTGGCTGGTTCCTGGTTGACTGAGGTCTCCCTGGGGTCTCTCCTGGCTTCTGGGATCCATTTTGGGGCTCCTTAGAACTGTTTGCTCTGGTTGCGGTGCTTTTTGATGCTATTGCAGGGAAAAATGGTGCATATACAATTTGAGGGGTTTTTCCATGTCGTAAACCGGATTAGAGTAATTTTTTCTGCATTAACGTCATTTTGCCTTATGATAAGGTGCAATAGTTAGCATCAGGAAAAATTACTCAAACCTGTTCTTAGCGCCACTGTGCGTTAAAGTATAAATCTGACACACAGGAGGTGTTAAGAAATGGCATTAGCCAGCGGTAACATTTTTGACGCAAAACTGCACTAGTGCAGTTTTGCGTCAAAAAGTATAAATCTGGCCCATAATGTCAGGGATCCACTATTTGGAAATCCCAATTTGTGATTTCCTATTTAGAAATTCCCAAAATGCAATTTCTACAGGATGGAAATGGCAAAAATGCCTTTCGCACATACCAAAATGGCATTTTGCATTTCTTGGCCTGAAGTCGCATTGTTAGGAAATCCAAATGCCTCTGCCTATGGCTCCATGTGTCTACATTCTTTACCAATTTGCAAGCATGCATGACCTTGGAAATGTGTGCCTCCACACAGATACAAACACACCTATCCATCCAGAACATGCCCTATACACTAAGAAATTGAGACCCATATTTATACTTTTTTGTGCGGCATTTGCTCAATTTTTTTATGCAAAAGCGGTGCAAATTTACAAAATACAATTTGATTGTCTAAGTTTGTGCTGCTTTTGAGTCGAAAAATGACGCAAATGTGGGGCAAAAAATGTATAGCTATTGGCCTGAGTGTCATTACATCACATAACCATTTCAGGTCTTTCTTATATATTCGTTGTGGCTGATTTTACAGTGGCACCTAATTTTACCGTTACAGTACTAAAATATCACCAAATTGCAGTAATTTTAGGACTTTTGAGATAATCAGACTTTCAAATTCTTCACAATCCTTCCTTCCTAGGGGCACCTTAAGTAATCAATCAAAAGATATTAGATCTAAATAAATTAAGTCTGTTAGACTTGGCATCCTTGGCATGGTCTCCCCTAACTATTTACCTCTTTTTCCCAGGATGTTTCTGTGTGCTGGAATCTGTTTTTGCTGTTTTGTTTGCTTTGGACACTTTACCACTGCTGACCAGTACAAAAGTGTAAGTGTTCTCTGTGTAAAAGATATGTGTAATTGGCTTTCCATGATTGGCGTATTTGATTTACTAGTAAGTCCCTAATAAAGTACACTAGCGGTGCCTATGGCCTGTAAATCAAATGCTACTAGTGGGCCTGCAGCACTGGTTGTGCCACCTACACAAGTAGCCTGTAAACAGGGCTCAGACCTGCCACTGAAGGGTCTGTGTGTGCAGTTTTAAACTACCAATTTGACCTGGCAGGTGTACCCACTTGCCAGGTCTAAACCTTCCCTTTTTCTACATGTAAGGGACCCCTAAGGTAGCCCCTAGCAAGTTTTACAGGTCCTAACAGTGAAATACCACTAAATTCAGTGTTCACTGTTGCACTGCCTATCTCTCTTATGGGTTAACATGGGGGCTGCCTTTAAATATTATTAAAGTGTAGATTCCCTTTGGGAGGGATAGAAATATAGAGTTTGGGGTTTCTGAACTCACAATTTAAAAATAGATCTTTTGTTGAAGCTGGTTTTTAGATTGCTAGTTTGAAAATGCCACTTTTAGAAAGTAGGCATTTTCTTGCTTAAACCATTCTGTGCCTCTGCTTGGTTGTGTATTGCCTGTCTAGGTCAGACTGACAGTTGGGCTGGTTGTGAATCTCCTCTAGACAAGGGGAGCTGGGGTGCAGCCTGCATGTCCTGATCAGCCATCTGAGCTGGAGGGGAAGGGAGGAGTGGTACCTGAATAGGCTATGCCTGTCCTCACAAAATCTAGTCTCCAACCCCCGGGTGTGAGTCTGGAGCTTGGTCTGGGCAAGGCATGTAGCAAAGTACCCTCTTTCTTGGTATAGTTACCCATTTTTGTCTGCCTGATGTCAGTGTGTTTGATTGTGTTCACTGGGATCCTGCTAATCAGGACCCCAGTGATTATGCTCTCTCTCCTTAACTCTGTATATCATCTAACAATTGGGACATTGGTGCCCCACTGCAAGTCCCTAGTATATGATACCAAAGTACCCAGGGCATTGGGGTTCCAAGGGATCCCTATGGGCTGAAGCATATATTTTGCCACCCATAGGGAGCTCAAGCAAAGGGTTCTGCAGGACTGCCATTGCAGCCTGCGTGATAAGGTGCAAGCACCCTTTCACTGTCATTTTTTAATGCACCAAGTCACTCATAACTCACCTCTATGGCAGGTCTTCCAGCCCAGAGGGCAGGGTGCAAAGTACCTGTGTGTGAGAGCACCCCTGCACTAGCAGAGGTAACCCCACGAACCCCGGGCCCATTTTCCCAGACTTTGTGAGTGCCTGTACATCTTTTTACACGTGTACTGGACATAGGTCAATACCTATGTCCAGCTACATAAGGGTAACGCCGAACATAGGCATGTTTGCTATCAAACATGTTTCCCCAATGCTTTTGAAAGCACTGGTTGTATGATCCTAGGCACTCTGGGGGCTCCTTAGAGGATGCTAGTATTGCCATTACAGCCTTCTGAAGTTTTCCAGTCAGCCCAAGCTGCTGCCACCGCACAGACAGGTCTCTGCCCTCCTGTTGCTTGTGCAACTCAAGCCCAGGAAGGCAGAACAAAGGATTTCCTTTGGGAGAGGGGTGTTACACCCTCTCCCTTGGAAATAGAAGTTACAGGCTTGGGAGGGGTAGCCTCCCCAAGCCACTGTTAATTCTTTGAAGGGCACATTTGCTACCTTCCTTGCATAAACTAGTCGACACCGGTTCAGGGAGACCCTGTCTCTGCTCGGGCGCGAAACAGGACAAAGGAAAGGGGAGTGACCATTCCCCTGTCCATCACCACCTGATGGTCTCTGGGTTTTGCCATCTTGGATTTAAGGTCGTCAGGTAACCCTGGGAGCATCTGAGTGGCCAATGCCAACAGATGACATCAGAGCCCCCTCCTGATAGGTGGCCATCCAGCTAGGTGACCAATCCCCCTTTCAGGGCTATTTAGGGTCTCTCTCTTAGGTGGTTCCTCGGATTTTGTTTTGCAAGACTCCAGCAGGATTCCTCTGCATTCTCTGCTTTGAATTCTGACTGAAGAAACTGCATCTGGATGCTCCAGGACCCAACAAGCTGCAACAAAGAAGCAAGACGCCTCCTACAACATTGTATCCACTGCTCCTTCCAGCAACTGCAGCATTTCCCCAGTCGTGCATCCTCTGAGGACAGCCCGTCTTCTGCCTGCACTCGAAAGAAGAAGGAATCTCCCTTGGGGTGGAGTCACTTTCCTGCATCTGCAGGCACCAACTGCAATGATGAATGGCTGTGTGGGTCCCCTATCCTGCTGCGCTGCATGGATCCTGCATCACCGGTAGTAGAATGAAGTGGTTCCGACAGTCCTCTCTTCCAGCAGTCCAATGTGGGTGGAGGTAAGCCTTTGCCTGCCCACGTAGGACAGTACGACCATGCACTGCGTCATTTGCAGCTGCCAAGGCTTGTTGGAATCTTTTCCAAGGGATCTTCAGGCATCTTAAAGTGCAAGCCCCCAGAACTCCATCCTGCGACACACAGCTCCTTGAGTGCTTCTCCGGTGGTGTGGGATCCCTTTTCATAATGTTGCATGGGCTCCTTCTTTGACTTTCGTGTCCCCATCCTGTGGGACTTCTGTGGGTGCTGCTTGTGCTTCTGTGGGCTCTCTGTGTTGCTGAGGGCCCTCTCTGACTCCTCCTCCTGGGTAGAGTCCACCTGGTCCTTCCAGGTCCTGGGCAGCTCCACTTTCTCCTAACCATGAGTTTTGCATGTACCAAGGCTTGTTGGTGGAGCACAAGGACGTAAACCTGACTGCAATCCTCCTTCTGGCATGGGGCATCACCTGCATCTTCCAGGAATTTGACTTCATCTTCTTGGGTACAGTACTGACTCTCTTTCATCACTGTCGACTCACCTCTTGCACATTCAGTCTGGTGGGTAGGGGCTCTTGCCCTTCCCGGACTCTGCTGTGTTTGCTGGACTTGGTCCCCTTCTTCCACAGGTCCTCTTGTCCAGGAATTCACTGTTGGTGTCTTGCAGTCACTTCTGGGCTTTGCATTATTCTTCTTTTCTTCTAAGTGGGTGTTCTGGGGATTTTACAGTGATTTACTCCTGCTTTCCTGGTCACTGGGTGGGTGTTGAGGTACTTACCTTTGGGGTTTACTAGTACTCCCAGCTCCCCTCCATACACTCCACTTACCTAGGTGGTGGACCGACTCTCGCGTTCCACTTTTTAGTATATACAGTTTGTGTTCCCCAGGACTATTTCTCTCTACTGTGATTTTCACTAATTTCACTGTTTTCTATCAGTTTTTATGCCTATTTCTGCGTACCAGTGTATATAATTTGTGTGTTACTTACTGCCTAAGGGAGTATAGCCTCTATGGTATTTTTGGTATTTGTGTCACCAAAATAAAGTACCTTTATTTTTGTAACACTGAGGCCCATATTTATACCTTTTTAGCGCCGCATTTGCACGGCTTTTTGACGCAAAAACGGCACAAACTTGCAAAATACAATTCTATTTTGCAAGTTTGCGCCATTTTTGCATGAAAAATTACGCAAATGCGGCGCTAAAAAAGTATAAATATGGGCCTGAGTGTTTTCTTTCATGTGGGTAAGTACTGTGTGTGATTACATTGGTATTGCAAGAGCATTGCATGTCTCCTAGATAAGACTTGGCTCCTCATGCATAACTATCCATAGAGAGCCTGGCTTCTAGACACTGACTACACTACACTAATAAGGGATACCTAGACCTGGTATAAGGTGTAAGTACCATAGGTACCCACCACACACTAGGCCAGCCTCCCAAATTGCAAACAAAAGAGGCTTCCCTTTGAACTTTGAAAACTTCAGAGGCAGAAAGGGTATAAGTAGTGGACCCAAAACTCCTTAAAATCATATTACTTCTGGAACCAAGAAGAACCTCTGCCAAGGAGAAGAGCTGGAGAGCTAGAGGAGGAGTACTGCCCTTTTGCCTCTGACTGTGCTTTGCTGGGTTGGCCTGCAGTAGCTGCTTCTGTCGAAGAAAGGACAAAGACTGACTTTTGTGTGACTTGCGACTGGTGAAGAATCTCCAAGGGCTTGAACTGAGCTTACCTCCTGTTGTTGAAGTCTCAGGAACATCAAAGACTTCTTTTTGCCACAACTGGACTCTCTCCTGAGACGCCTGTCCTGCCAAGTGGTGTCCTAACCTGTAGCTGAGCCCTTGAAAGGTGAAGCTGGTGGAAAAAGACAGAAATCCAAGCACAGACCACTGTGCGGGAAATTTTCGACATACCATCTGCAACGCAGCTAATAAGTGACGTGCCGACAGCCTCGTGGCTAATATTGACGCTCCACTTGCCTTGCGGCTGGAAGATAGATGCGTCATGGCTGGACAAAACGAAGTGCAACACCGGCTTGCGGCTGCTGGTAATGACGCCAACCCGACACAGTTCAGTTTCCCATCATCGTGCAAACGGATTTCAAACGCAACATCGCTGGGCGTGAAAAATCAAAGCAAATCCTGTCCAGACCCGAGGTGCCCATCTGGGAACCGACACATCGCTCTCTGGCGGGAGAAAAAAAATGACACACGACAACCCGACTGCAGAAGGAACAACGCACGGTCTCGCTTGTGAGTGAGAAACTGACCCATTGCTGGCCTTTTTCGACATGCGCTTCCCTGTGCGGCTTTATTTTTTATGGTAACCAGGTACCTTGGTCATGGATTAAGACTCTTACTCTTTTTCAAATCCATATCTTGACTTAGGTATGTTGGATTTTTGTCGTTTTGGTCTTGTTTGATTTAGATAAATATTGCCTATTTTTCTAAATTGGTGTGGTGTCCATTTTGTAGAGCCTTAGCTGTCTTACTGTTCGTGTTGGTACAAATACTTTACAAATTGCTTCTGGGGTTCAGCCTTTCTGCTCATGCCTAGCTACCAAGGGGGTGAGTGGGGATTAACCAGGTGTGTTTCTCCTTTACCCTGACTAGAGTGAGGGTCCCTGCTTGGGCAGATTGGAATCTTACTGCCAACCAGAGACCCCATTTCTAACAAAGTCCAAGAAACGCAGCACATCCCACAATAAATCCATATCACACAGCTCTGTTACAAGGTAGCCAGAATGTAACATTCACCTTTCACAGAAAATAACAGTAACTGAACTTTGCTTATTGAAATATTTTGCTATTTTTTTATATTGATATTTTATGCATGTATTCATTTTAAGAGTTTTATAACGCACTCACTTGTCAGCTATGTTTCTAATTCAAACCTCTAAAAATGTAAATCTTTTGATGGTTTCAGCAAATACCTCTGTGTTAGTGAGTCCAATCAATCTTTTCATCTGCCATTTTCAATTATTGCTGGTTACACATTCGCAACAGTTCACCACCTCAATGGAGTCGGAAAGCCATCTCATCTTAATTATTTGTGGATTTTGATCCAAGCTGGTTTAGGCTAAGAAACGAATTACAAACCTGGGACTAAATATGCAGAGCAAAAAATGTGTCAATCAATTTTATTGATATTTATCTTTACAGACCATTATGAAAGTATAGGTGGTTTTACTGAGTAATTAAATAGTGGGATGTGAGAAACTGGGTTATTGGTTTGAGGGGTATGGAACTCTTCTCAATCAACAACCACAATCTTCTGCAAAGTGAACCAATAAAGTCTATAAATTAACCTGTGCTTCATCCTCTGGTAGTTTGGCATAAAAGCAGTCAGGCTTAACTTAGAGGCAATTTGTATATTATTTAAGCAGCACTAAGTAATAAAGTGAAATACACAAAACAAGTAAGATAGAGTAAAATTTAATAAATGCAATGATATCAGAAAGACAAAAATCCAACCAGTAGAACTGCAGATATGCATTTTCAAAGTCTTAGGTGAAGGCAGAACTAAGAAGTGCAAACTGCTAACTGGGGTTATTTGGTTGCGCAGGACTGCGACAAAGTCACAAGTTCAAGCGGACCGTGATGGAGCACAGGCTGGGTACAGGACCAAGTTCAGCTTTCTGGGCAAAGCAATATACATTGTTGTACTTGGAATAATGTGTGAGGTCCTCTAATGTGCTGCGTTGAGTTGCGTCAGTTCAGATAGAGCTTTCGATCTGTGAGTTGCTGCGCTGAGTTGTTTTGTGCTATGTCAGCTCCAATGAGGCCGCAGATCAGGAGCTGCAAGGTACTACGATTCAAGGTTCTGCACTGAGATGTATTGTGCTGCATTGGTCCTGATGAGGCAGCCAATCAGGAGCTGCAAGGTTCTGCGATGAGAGATGCTGCATTGAGATGCGTTGCACTGCCCAGATTCTGAGGAAAGCCACAATTGGGCTTAAAGGAGTACAATCTGATGCCAGCCAAGGGTCCGGGATGTGGGGTGTAGCTTTTGGTGATCAGAACTCATATCAGCAGATGCCAGTAGCTGGGCACAGGAAATTCCCCTTGAGTCTGGGCAGATGAGCAGATGCAGGACAGGCCTCTAGAGCTTGTTATGTCCCTGTAGCTCAGAACAGGAGGCCAGAAAGCTAGCACTTGGTGTCGGTCTGGTTGTTCTGGCTTTCAGGGTCAGGTCTGGTCATTCTTCCCTAGTCAGCAGGGCAGTCCATTTTGCAGCAGGGAAGGAGGGTAGTGCTTCCAGAAGCAGGGCAACAGAACAGCCTTTCCACAGGTCAGAGGTGATCAGAAGAGATGATCTGTGGGTCCAATGTTTAAACCTGGTGCCAGCTTTGAAGGTGGATAAAACTTCGGGACTTTCCATCACATCTGTTTCTACAATCCCCTTCTTCCCAGCCATGGTCCCAGGATGTCTTCAATCACAAAAGGCTACTCTGTAGTGTGTGTGTGAGTGTGTGTGCTGAGGCAGCTCCTTCGAAGTGCAAGTGTGGTACATGACAGCTCCCCTCCATGCCATTAGGATGGATGGTCCATCCTGCCAAGATCGAGTCCCCCTTTGGGATTCTGTCTGTGAGGAATACACAAGACCAATTGCTAACTACATCCATTCATGTGACTGAGGATACAGGCAGAAGGAACCAAATGTTTAGGAAAAGAAAAAGCCAACTTTCAAAAGGTGGCATTTTCAGAACTGTGACTTAAAAACTAATTCCACCCTTTAAGATTGTTTTAAATTACAATTCATGAGAGACTAAATGTGACATTGATACCTGTAATAAGGCAATCCAATGTTATTCAAAGGAGAGGTTGGCCTTGTAGTAGTGAAAAATGAGTCTGAGCAATTGTCACTACTAGTACATGTAAAACTTAAAAATACATGTCCAACTTTTCCTGCACCCTGCCTTATGAGTTGTTTAGGGCCTACCCAAGGGGTGACATATGTGTAATAATAATAAATGTTTAGGCCTTTCAACTTTTTCCAGGATCACAATGGCACTTTAAAATTGCATTACAGCCAGCTGTGGAAGGCTAATATGTGTTTTAAAAGGCTACTGAAGTGGGTGGCACAATGAGCACTGCCCCACTAGCAGCATTTAAATTACAGACCCTTGGTACAAGAAGAACCACTTTACTGTGGACGTACAAGTATATGAAATATGCCATCCCCCTTACCCATTCTAACTCACTCACACTGCTTTACTCACTTGTTGATTCTCACTCTCATTCTCATTCACATTCTCACACACATTAAACTAACCAACACTCTCACTCAATCCCATTTTCTCTCAATCACTCACACATACACAGTGAAACAACACAGATGTTGTTACTTACCTTTATCTTGCAACTCAGAGGCTACATGGCAGCAGCAGAAACAAGACAGGAATATAGTGCTGGACACAGAAACCAGCAATCCATGATTCCAATAAGAAGCCAGTCAGGAGCTGGGAGAGAGCTGAGGGTCCTCCCCCTGG
This sequence comes from Pleurodeles waltl, assembly GCF_031143425.1. Taxonomy (NCBI): domain Eukaryota; kingdom Metazoa; phylum Chordata; class Amphibia; order Caudata; family Salamandridae; genus Pleurodeles; species Pleurodeles waltl. Next base: position 1,242,137,973 of record NC_090440.1, on the reverse strand, counting down.
TGATCTTTGTGGCTTCTCATTGGCTTCGAAGATGCATTGATTTTAGAAACCTCATTTTAGCAGATATACTGTGCCTCCTGAGGCATACACAGTGTGTCTGCTAGAAAATGCATTGTGATTTTGTTAGGGATTTGTAGTTTAACTGCACCCTTCACATGCATGATCCAGACATCCATCCACAGAGTGCTGTGTTTTTTAAAAACAAATCTCTGCATTTGGGTCATCACTCAACTCCCTTAACCCCCTTCTCCTCCTGTCATCAAGAGCCTGGTAGAGAGGCTGAGAGGGCTGACCTGCACAATGTATAGTTCATGTAAACACTAAAGATGTGCTTGCATACAAACTACTAAATTAATTCATTACAAGTGTAATAATTTCATCTAACTGTTGCTCGTTGAGCTCACAGTTGGGTCGGCTACATCCTGGAGCCCCTGTAAAGAAGCTGCCTCAGACTTTGATTTTGATCTGACCATGCTCCATGAACCCTCATATCCACATTGCTTGGGAGAGCTGGGTCTAATATAATACCCATATGCTCTTAAATACAACAACACTGTAAATCTCAAAGAGAGGAACTTTCATTACATACTCTCAAACAGTGATTGGAATGCTCCAGAAAGTTGTGGAATGCAAGGTGTATTGCTAGTCTCTCTTTCTCCACCTAGTTTCCCTGTCATTGCCAAATCCAATTTTATTGATGGTGTGTCAAATGTGGCATTAGTGTAAATATATTAATAAAAGTAATTTTGTCAAAAAATACACTAAACCCGTTTAATGACCAGGGAGGTTTTTTCTGAGCCATTAGCTAGGTTTAGAAAGCCATTAGAAATCCCTATTTAAAAGGGGTATGTTAATGGCACCCCTTGCAAATACTGGTTCTTTATGCTATGTATTAATGTTTTCAATTAACATCTGACTGCAAATTTTAATATATCACCAGCAAACCAAGGGAACACTACCTATTACTAAAAAAGGTTTGTACAACTTTTATTTTTTTATACATGCTGTATTCCTTAAGGAAAATGGGATGTATAAAAGAAACTGTAAACTTTGTACAGCGCACTACTCACCCATTAGGGTCTCAAGGTGCTGTACACATACCACTGTGGAACCCCTCCTGGCTTTTCCCTGTGAGGTGCCCACTCCTGGGCAACCTCCAAGGTGAAACCAGGCATCCCAGCACTGTTGGGGACCTTGTGAAGATTAAGCAAGCTATTGCCCAGAGTTAGACCCATGAATTAGATTAGGCACTGATGTGAGAATCATGAGGTCTGAGGAAATTGAGCCCAAGACTCACCGCAGCAGGAATTGAACCCTGGTCCCAGGCCAGATTCTGCATCAGGGTCTGCTGCTCTAACCATTGAGCCACACTTCTCCGCTATTATCCATGTATTAAAAAATGCTTTATTTAAAAGCAATCAAAGATAGGTTGATTTGTGACCCACCACAAATCTGTTTTTTTGTGAACTCTCCTATCACCAGGGCCCCTGGAATGATGTGATTTTGCAGTCTCTGCTTTTTTGCATCATTAAGGATTTGCCTCATTTCCCACATAATGCACCACTTGCTGCATATTTTGCAGATTATAACAAAAATAATGTTTCTAGGCCAAACGGATCAAATGTTACTAACAATGTGGCATTATCTGCTTAGGTGCAATGAAAGACCATTTGCAAAGTTTAAATGGTTATCTTTCAGTAGTTCATTTATGTATTTGGTTGTTTGATTTGATAAACTTATACCCTTAGCTGTTGAGACTCCCCAAGTGCTGAGCCCTTTTTTTGGCTATTTGGGGTAGTTCACAATTAGGCTTTCATAATTTTTTGTCCACATAAGCTATCCATGCTAAATTTGCCTCCTTTTTTTCCAACTTCCTAGGAATTCTACTGGTACCCAGAGTTTGTGGGTTCTCCTGGAGGAGACCAACAAATTAGACAAAATACAGCTAAAATTTCAAAAAGGGCTGCAGAAGAAAGCATATGTTTTTTTCCTCTGAAAATGGCATCAACAAAGGGTTTGTGGTGCTAAAATCATCATCATCCCAGCTTTCAGGAACAGGCATACTTGAATCAGGAAACCACATTTTTCAACACAATTTTTGCATTTTATTGGGACATACCCCATTTTTACAATTGTTTGTGCTTTCAACCTCATTCCATTTAGTGACGGAAATGGGTGTGAAACCAATGCTGGAACCCAGACAGCTAAACATTTCTGAAAAGTAGACAAAATTCAGAATTCAACAAGGGATTTGAGTTGAAAAAAAGAGTCATTTCTGTCCACGCTTTCTTTTATATCTTTTTCCAGCTGTGGCAGATTTTTGAAAGTAATATATTGTTACGTCTGCTGGTTGCTGGGACATTTAGGGCTTGTAGGTTCATCAAAAACCCTAGGTTCCCAGAGCCAATAAATGAGCTGCACCTGAGATGGGTCTATATTGTATACCAGGTATACAGCAATTAATTTGGTGAAATGTAAAGAGTCAAAAATAGGTATCAAGGAAACCTTTGTATTTCCAAAATGGGCACAGGATAGGTGTTGAGAAGCAGTGGTTATATGCACATCTCTGAATTCTGGGGTCCCCATACTAGCATGTGAATTGCAGGGCATTTCTCAAATAGACTTTTGTTCACACTGTCTTACATTTGCAAAGAAGAAATGTAGGGAAAGACAAGGGGAAATAACACTTGTTGTTCTATTCTGTGTTCCCCCAAGTCTCCCGATACAAATGGTACCTCACTTGTGTGGGCAGGAAACGCATCATGGACACATCACATTTTTACATTGAAATCTGAAGTGTTTTTTGGAAACTGTCTAGCTGTGGATTTTGGACTCTAGCTCAGCCGCACCTAGGGAAATCTACCAAACCTTTTTTCTCACATTACAGTGATAGAAAATTCTGGAAACTGAGAGGAGCCACAAATTTCCTTCCACCCAGCATTCCCCCAAGCATCCCAATAAAAATGGAACCTCACTTGTGTGGGTAGGCCTCGCACCAGTGACAGGAATAGATCACACAACGGTCAATGTTGGTCCTTACATGAGGACAACTATTGACCCTGGGGTGATCCATTCCTGATGCAGGCACCAGGTACAGGCACTCAAGTGGGATTCCCTATATGGCCTTCGAGCCCAGGGCCAAAAACACAGGAGCCTGCCTTACAGCCAGGTTGTTTTGTGATAGATAATTTTGATGTCTCCACAATACGATTTAGGCGGTGAAATTTGGGGCTAAACTAAATTGGGGAGCTCTCCAGAGAGCACTCTCTCTGTGCTTGCCGCCACATGCACCTGCTCTCTGGGTTGGTCTAACCCACTATTGTCCCACTGCACAGAATGTGCTGGAGGAGGGACAGCAGGAGTGTCATCTTCACCTCCTTCAGAATCACTGAAAGTGGAGTTATCAAATGGGACTGCTCTGACTGAAAAAACACTCCCAGAGTCTACACCATTGTCCTATTCCTCAGATGCTGTCTCAGTATCCCCCCTCTCAGCCTCTGATCCTATGTCAGAGCTGTCCTCTATAATCCGAGTTAGGGCTTGAGCAGCAGTCATCCAATGAAATGCCATCTCTGCTACTGACTAAACTGTCACTCTAAAACACTAGCCTATGTAGGCAGTCACAAAAGTGCTGGTGGGTGTGTGTGTGTGACACATGCAACAGTAGAGGTCACCTTACCTTTACTTCTTCCCTCAATCAGCATGTTCTCTCCAGACACCTTGTCACATACCAATCATCACAGTCTTTAGCACCTCTAACGCTGAGTCCAACAATCATTATTGTTGCTCCTACTCCCATGATCTCCTCCTCGGATTCCCTCACTACCACCCAGCAAAAGTGCCCTTCATCTCTCCATAGCCCCCCCCACACATACATTTAATGTATATTATAGTGCAGGTAATGGCCGGCTTTACTAATCCACTCACCTATTCACAGCACATAAACCTTCTGCTCTACTTTATGGCATCAAAACTGACAAAAGTCAAATCCTTTTGTGTATATATATATATATATATATAGAGATCACTTTTAAATGTGGGTGTGGTTTTCCTGGGGGCCGATCGCACCCCCTAGGGAAACCACACACGCAGTGACAAAAGTGATCTCTCTTGATATATATATATATATATATGTATATATATATATATATATATATATATAAACCCACCTATGGAGAAATATACATATCTATATATATAGAGAGAGAGATACATATCTATTTATAGATATATCTATCTATATAGATATGTATATCTCTATATAGAAATACATATATCTATCTATATAAATAAATATATCTATATGTAGATCTATACATATGTATATAGATCTATATATTTTAATGGCTGTATGGTTTCCCTGGGTGCCATAGTGACCCCCATGAAAACCATACAACTATTAAAAAAATATTAGCCCCAACAGGCTGCTCACGGGCGACCCCCTGTCAATTTCATTTAAAAAACAAATATATTTTTATTTTTAAACCCCTGGGGAGGTGAGATCACTTCCCACCGTGGGAGGGGGGCAGCCCGTTTTCCAAGGGGGCTGGCCCCCACAAGTGTAATCCCTGGTGTTTAGTGGGGTTTCCTGGCTGAGGGACAATAAACCGTTTCAGGAAGGCCTCCCCTTTCAAACAAGGCCTTTCCGAATGTCGGGGAGGCCCGTTTGGTTCTGTTTTCCCCACCGGGGCAGGAATGGCCACTTCCTGCTCCAGTGGGGAAAACAGATAATGACGTCAGAACGCTTCACGGTGTGCTGAGGTCACCTGTGGGCAAGTTGGGGGGTGCGGGGAGACATGGAAGATATTCTGTGTCTCCTTGGGTTATTTTAAATTTAAAAATCCTCCGGTGCGACGCACCAGAGGATTTTTTAACCCCCTCCCTGGTGTCAGCCACTGGTCATGACCCACCCCAGGGAGGACGTGCGAGCATTGGCCACTGGCCGACGCTCTCACCCAAGGGTCATAAAAGTACATATAGATGTATACAACATTAAAAACACAAAAATAAAAAAAAATAAAAAAATAATATAGTTTCTCGATGATGATATCTGGCACACAGGAATGGCATAAAAAGACATGTAAAGTAAACTCCTGTGCAATCAAATAGTTCATGAGAACTATGCACATCATGTGTACACAATACTTTTCCTAAGGCGTATTACCCCCCCACTTATAAAGAGAGCTACATTAAAACATACACAATGATCTCCAAGTACAGACAAAAAGCACAGTGCATCTTTTTAGTCTCTGATATTCTGCGCAAGAACAATTGGTTTAGGATAATAACTCATGAGTATATAAAAATCATAGAACATAAAGTGCTGATTACTCTGCTTAGACAAGCCATTACAGGGACAGGGAATTGTATCAGATGGGCATGTCTTCATAGTAGGAAACACAACCAGGAGATGAACAGTGCCCATATGAAATCTGGCTAAAATATATTGATTGTGGAGGCTATTAACACATGAGAAATAAAATTGACAGCTCTCATGGCGATTAAGTGATGTATAAAAAGCAAGTAATTTTCTTCTGCTCCTCGCACAATCTCTGTTCATGTCTCTGTCTAAAGAATGTTGACTTGATTAAGCTTTTATCAAGAGATAATGGCCCTGATTCTGACCCCGGCGGTTCCTTACCGCCGGGGCCGGGGATGCGGGAGCACCGCCAACAGGCTGGCGGTACCCCGCAGGGCATTCTGACCGTGACGGTTTGGCCGCGGTCAGACAAGGAAAACCGGCGGTCTCCCGCCGGTTTTCCGCTGCCCTTGTGAATCCTCCTTGGCGGCGGAGCGCGCTCCGCCGCCATGGGGATTCTGACACCCCCTACCGCCATCCTGTTCCTGGCGGGTCTCCTGCCAGGAACAGGATGGCGGTAGGGGGTGCTGCGGGGCCCCTGGGGGCCCCTGCGGTGCCCATGCCAATGGCATGGGCACTGCAGGGGCCCCCGTAAGAGGGCCCCACTTTGTATTTCAGTGTCTGCTATGGAGACACTGAAATACGCGACGGGTGCCACTGCACCCGTCGCACATACCCACTCCGCCGGCTCCATTCGGAGCCGGCTTCCTCGTGGGGAGGGGTTTCCCGCTGGGCTGGCGGGCGGCCTTCTGGCGGTCGCCCGCCAGCCCAGCGGGAAAGCCAGAATGGCCTCCGCGGTCTTTCGACCATATGGCGGCTCCCTCCACGCGGGCGGCGACCCCCAATGTCTTGAGGGGATTTTTTAGGACAGACATATTCAATAAGAAGCTAAAAGACTTGTTTACCTAGGTGAGGTAGGGATTTAGGATTCATAATCAAAGTAAGACAATGAGATATTATTAATTTAATTAATCTTGTTTCCACTTTGGTCTATATAGAAAATGAAAGTAATAATGGTTTGAATAAAAATAGGACCTCTAGATATTGCAGATCATGCTCATGGGCAGGACAGTAGTTTATCTCTAGCATCCCCTTGTTATGGATAATCAGGGAAGATCCTGAAGCGGTCACTGGTGCAGTGAAAAATTACTGTGAAATAGTGTGTGCTCTATTTTACTGAGGCTGCAGTGGCAGGCCTGAAGGAGTGTTTGTATGAGCTCCTTATGGGTGGAAAAAGAAATACTGCAGCCCATAAGAATCTCCTGGAACCCCAATGCCTAGGCACCATATACTAGGGACTTTTAAGGGGGATCCAGAATGCCAATCATAATTGGAATATGGTGTCACTAAACTATAGTGACAAATTTGGTACACAAAGAGAGCATAAGAACTGGAGTTCTGGTTAGCAGAACTCCAGTGACACAGTCAAGCATACTGACAACACATATAGGCCACACACTATTAGTACTGGGGTCCTGACTAGCAGGATCCCAGTGAGACAGTAAAACCACACTGACAAACAGGCAGACATTGGGGGTAACATACCAAGAAAGTTGGTACTTTCCTACAGGGAGGCTTGCACATACACAAAGCACGCAGAACCCCTGGTGGCGGGCTCAAACCCAGCACTTTGCAATGCATGTGATCGCCTGAATGCTGAGATACAAAGACAAAATGGGTACATTTACTGGCAGCTCACCTACAGGGTGATGTCAAATTTAATAGGAACAGGATTTCCTTCTATCCAAACTATGTTATGTCAACTCAAAAGAGACGTATATCATTTATAGAGGTGAAGAGGAAACTCAGGGAGCATGAGTTGTCCTATGTCCTGTTGCCCCCAGAATGCATACAAGTAGATTTTGCAGGAGAAAAGGAAGTTTTGGGTAATGATAAAGACACTCATTGAGAGTCACTGAAATGATTGCAGGGGAGGGAGGTTTGCATGTGGACATAGGTTTATAGTATTGTGAGGAGGGAATGCTGATGCTATTCTATGCAAAACCATTGGGAAATGAATCACAGTTGATTGAGCATACTATGAAGTCTGATGGAGTTGGACAGTGCCTGGGTGCACCAACAAGCTCTGGTATGTGTGTGACTAACAGTGGTTCTGTTCCTCAGGCACCCCACACCAAGGAACGTAGAGAGCAATGCACTGTACTGGAGAAGTTTGAATGTTTTACAGAGTGGGGGTGACACTATGGCCCTCATTATGACATTGGTGGCAAGACCTGCTTACCGCCATGCCGACTGCTGCCAACATCCCCCGACCTGCGCGGGTATACCACTACCCATATTATGACCCACACATAGCAATCCGTCACTATACAGACACATACACAAGTCCACCATCCCAAAGTCAGTGATAAAATGGTGGTACCAAAACCCACACCATTAGGCCAACAGAACTACGCCCATATCATTATGACCCACGAATCACCACTGCTGACATTCAACCGTGGTAAACCATTGGTGGTACATACAGCTGCGCTGAAAATACACATGCACATACAAAACAACATCACATTGGACAATTCAAACTATACACATCTGACACTCATACACACACCACACCCACACACCCACACCACTATAAAACACACATTACCCACAACCCTTTATGACTCAAAGAAATTGACAACTGAGAGAGAGACACACAAAGAGCACCCACAGAGCCACAGAACACATCACCCATACACCATCCACGTACCTCACAGTACACACCCCAACACATCACCCCACACACCCTCACACACACCACTCACACTATACCCATGGCACCACAAAGACACCCCAGGTTCTCAGAGGAGGAGCTGAGGGTCACGATGGAGGAAATTATCAAGGTAGAGCCACAGCTATTCAGATCACAGGTGCAGCAGACATCCATTGCAAGGAAGATGGAGCTATGGCGGAGAATCGTGGACAGAGTCAACGCCGTGGGACAGCACCCCAGAACAAGGGATGACATCAGGAAGAGGTGGAACGACCTATGGAGGAAGGTGCGTTCCATAGCAGCAAGACATCAACTCTCTGTACAGATTACTGGAGGTGGACCCCCACCTCCTCCCCCACAACTAACAACAAGGGAGGCGCACGTCTTGGCAATACTGCATCCTGAGGGCCTGGCAGGAGTAGCAGGAGGACTGGACTCTGTTAAGTCAATTCCCTATTACTATCACCCCCCTACCTGCATGTGATCATATACCCCGCCCTCACCCTCACTCCCGTCACTCCACCACCCCCCACACACCCCACCATCACAACCCACACATCCCAATGCCAAGCCCTGCATGGAACACCAATGCATGGACACCCCTCACAGACTGCCATGGACACCTATCACCACAGCATGCACACTAGAGAGAATCACCTAGCCCAACAAATAACAACTCACACAAGGCAAAGCTGCCAGGACAATAACAACCATAGAGGGCAACAGACCCATGTACAATATGTCACACACAGAAACAATAACACTGCATTTACATTCCCACAGGTAAACCAGCCAATGTCACCGGCAAAGAGGTGCCAGCAACATCCAGTCCCCCCACAGAAGAGGCCCACAGTGATGACAGCAGCTCTGGTCGCCTGGATCTGGATGACCAACCTGGCCCATCAGGGACCTCCAGACAGTTGGTTACCCAGGCACACTCTCGTACCACCACAGAGCCTCCCCTTCAGGAAACACCACCACAGCACCCACCCAGCGGGTCCATACCTCTGTCCCCAGGACACGTCAATCAGCAGTGTGTCCACCACTACAGGCACCCCCAGGTTACCCCACAAACACAGGACAATCAGGGACCTGAGGTCAGTGGCAGTGTGTACACGGTTCAGAGGACAGAGGCACAGGACAACAGGGAAGCTGGGAGGACTTCTGTGCGAAAGGGGGAGAAAAGGCCCAGGGAACAGACCCTCCCGGAGGCACTCACCACGATCCTGGAAGCATACCAACATTCCCAGGATACGCTGGGCCAGATCATGGACAAGTTACAGGAGAACATGCGGCTGCAGGAGGGACAGTACCTGGGGGATCAGGGAGCACTTGAAGGCCATCAACACCACCCTGGTCTCCATTGCAGGGGTGCTGGCAGACATGGGCAACAGTATGAGGGAGGCAGTGGCACCCTACCGGACCCCTGACACTAGCCAAACCGATGAACAGCCCTCCACCTCCGCTGCCGCTAGTGGACAGGAGGCCCCACCACAGGACCAACAGGCCACCAGCACCCCTCCCCTGTAGAAGGAGAACCCGCCCTGCAAACTTTCACTGAGATCCAGGCAGAAGCCAGAGAGTATTGCCAAGACCCCGGCCAGGAAATAAGACTCTCCTGATTGTCATTATTGTGTCCCATCCTGTCACCCTGTCCACTTTGAACTGCCATTGCTCCCCTTCCTATGCCCCCTTGGGCAATGCACCTGTGATACAAATAAAATGGATTCTAACCTGGACTTTCCTCCATCATCACCCCCATCCCATTGCACTACCCCCTCTTCTCCAGAGCACTGCAATAAACACACTTTGATAAAATACAATTATAGTGTATGTCAAATGTTTTTAAAATGTTTTTGTTTAACCAGATTCAAACATTGCAGTTCAACTGTACAATAATGTTTACATAGGAAAGACCTGTAGTTGGCTGCACTGAACACACCAGAGGCAATAGTGGGACACCAACATCTGCAAAAAGAGATGCCAGAGGGTACAGTGAGTGGGCATAGAAGTAGGAATACGTAGATTGCCAGTGACAATGTCACCCATCCAACAGATAACACTTGCACAAAAGGGGGATGCCAGTGGGGTGACGGACAGCAGATTTTAGGTTAGGCTCCAATTGGGCATACAGCTCTGTGATTGTGGCCCTGTCAAGTATATAGGTGAGGATAATGTGCCTGTCCTCTATTATTGCTAAGTCCACCAGGGGTCTGTACACGGGGGATGTCCCCATCTCCTATTCATCCGCATCGGTTGCAATCTATGGGACAAAAGAGTGAGCAGCTGGTCATTATTTGTACATTCCAACCACTACAGTTCAATGCAGAATGTGATTGTAACATTGTCTTGTTGGAGATGTCCAAATAGTGCATTTGTGTACTGTGACACAGTTAGGATGCATGGCCTGAACCTCCCCTGAAATAGCGTCCGCCTGTCCTGTATGGAGGGACAAGTGAAATGAGGTAATTCCGCTGACGTTGTGCACCATTGCAGGAGGCGGCCGAGAACCGCCGTGCAACTCCTCATTGATTCTCATTGGACCCTATGGGGTACAGTGGCCAATGGTGATGTACGCCAGCTGTGACGGTACGCACCGCTGTGGATGTGACCGCCATTTTCTATCTGTTCACTCACTTGCTACCTAACCTTCAACAGGAGAGGACCTACACTGCAAGTGCTGCTGTGACCTGTGTCTGGAACCGACCATGGGTCGTATTACTGGGGAAAGGGCCCCTGCCTTCACCACTGCGGAGTTGGAGCGACTGGTGTATGGGGTCCTACCCCAGTACCGACTGCTGTATGGGCCTCCAGACCAACAGGTGAGCACACCGTGAGTACGATGCATGGGGCGTGAATGCATGGAGTGCTGTTTGTGAAGGCCTCATGTGGGGGGGGGTTGGTGGATGGACCCTGGGCAGCATGCAGCATGTATGCTGGACCATGTCTGTGCTAATGGGGATGGGAAGGGCCATAAGTGTAACAGGCACGACGGTCTGACTAATACCTTTCCCTGTGTGTATTTCTCTGCAGGTCAGTGCCCATCAAAAGAAGTGTATATGGTGTGCCATCCCCAAGAACGTGCGGACCCTGGGGGTCTAAGGCAGGCAGAGCACCCACTGTTAGAAACCATGAGAGGACCTGAGATGCTGGGCACGGAGGATGGCAGAGGCCCAGCTGGGGATGGCCTCCCAAAGAGGAAGGGGTGCCTGTCAAACCCTGACCCCCTGATGACCCGCATACTGGCAGTGGCCTATCTGGAGCAAGATGGGCACTTGGGGGCATCACTGCAGCCACAAGGGGGTGAGTACAGTGCCCTTCATTACAACTTACGCCTGGTGGGCTGGTATCTTGGTGGGGGCCCTGTGGGTGCCCCTAGGCCAGGTCTGGTATTGTAGAGAGGTTCCCATGTTGGGGAGGATTCCAATGTGAAAGTTCTCCAACCATGCTAGTAGGCATCCACTACTGGGCAGGGGTCTTTGGGTCTCAGGTATGCTGTAATTTGTGTTAGGTGTCCCTATCCATGGGCTGGTGACTAACATTGTGACTGGTGGTGCATTGCATAATGCGTAGGACTGTTCCCTGTGTGTGACTGTGTTGTGTACGCTAACAGTAGTTGTTGTTGCCGCCATTGACCAAGTGTATCCTTTGTTTTTTCCCCCGTCCTTTTTGTTTTGTCACCCTGTCCTTATGTGCATTAGCATCATCTGGTGGAGGAGCAGAGGCACCGGCGACAGAGGGAGCTGTATCCCACAGGACCCAGGAGGCCAAATCCACCGACGGTGAGGGCACCAGTAGGATGGAGCATGAGGGGAGCACAACGGCGGAGACTGGAAGGGACGGCTGCCACCCCTGTACCAGCAATGCCTTCTCAGCAGCCCCTCAGCGAGTTTCCTGTGCCCGCTCACCCAGGAAGGCGTGCATCTCCTTCACCCCAGGCTCCTCAGGCCCCGCCCCAGTGAGCCCTGCTGCCCTGAGTGAGGAGGCTATTGACCTCCTGTGATCCATCTCTGTTGGGCAGTCAACCATTGTGAATGCCATCCAGGGGCTGGCAGCCCAAATGCAACAGACAAATGCATTTCTGTCACACTGGCTTGGCGGCCCAACAGAGATCAATCCATGCTCTGGCCTCCTCTCTGATGGCAGCCATTGTCCCTGTTTCCACCCTCCCCTCTCCAATTTCCTCTTCCCAATCCCATTCCACTTAACCCCAACCTGTCCCAAGCACACAGTCAGACGAGCAGGCACCCAGGACAACGAACATGTGTGGAAATGGCAAATACAAGCACCACACTTCATCCCACAGGCACTCACACAAACACCATCCAGAAGCAGACATACCAACATCCACTGCCTCCACTGTGTCCCCCTCCTCCTCCTCATCCACCTCCCTCCCAGTTGCATCTCCACTCATACATGCATGCACTACATCCTTACCACCATCACCAGCACACCCCTCACTGGTAGTTACCACCCCCACGTCCATGCACATGTGCCTTGTGTCCTATCCCACTGTGTCTGTGCCCCCTCCTCCCGAAGAACACAAACCCAAGCACTCAGACACCCAACGGCCATCCAACTCACAACAGCATCCAGCCCATTCACCTGCACCCAAACAGCATTCTGACACCTCGTACCACCACTCCCTCTTCCTCCACTCCCACACCATCTCCCTCTTCCCACCCAATGTCCCTAAGAAGCTTTTCCTCGCCACTATTGACCTCTTCCCTAGCCCTCCCCCCTCCCTACCTTACATCATGCCAGGGTGGTCAAAACCCAGGCAAGTACCTCAGCCACCCAGTCCACGGGCACAGTAGTGTCCCCAGCATGTGGGAAAGGATCCCAGCTACCAGCCAGCCAGGCGGAAGGTATGCCTGCCCCAAGTGCCTCAAGCAAGGGCAAGGATGCAGCCCCAGCTGCAGGAAGGAAGGGCAAGGAGGCTGCCCTAGCTGCAGGAAGGAAGGGCAAGGAGGCAGCTCCAGCTGCAGGAAGGAAGGGCAAGGAGGCAGCCCCATCTGCTGGAAGGAAGGGGCAAGAGGCCTGCAACAGCAGGCAGTAGAGGCAAGGGGCCTGGTGCTGGTGCTTGGACTCAGTTGGAGCCCCCACTACCAACCATGGTGGTGTAGCCATCTAAGGCTTCAGGGGATGGGCTGGAGCCTCCCCCCAGCACTGCCAGCACCGCCACCAGCACCGCCACCAGAAGCCCCTTGAGTCTCCAGAGGTGAGTTGTTTCCCTTCTGTGCAGTGTTTCCAGCAGGTTTTTGATGTTGTTGGTACTGCCCTGGAAAAGGTGGCGGTTTGGTATCTTGTAATACAGTGGCAAGAACATTATCTTCCGCCTGGCTGTAAGTGTCTGTCTGTCTGAGCGGTTTCCGCAAAGTTATTACCGCCGGCCTGTTGGCGGTATTACCACCACTTTATCACCGACCGCCAGGGTTGTAATGAGGGCCTAAGTGTCTTACTACTTTGAAAACAATAAACACAATGATTTTGCGTAAAGTACCTGGTTAGCGTAAAAAATAAAGCTGCACGGGCAAGTGTGCATTGGAAGAGGCAGTAATGCGTCAATTCCTTCCTCACAAGGGAGGCCGTACATCCTTTTCTCTTTTGTCGGGTCGGCAATGTGTCGTTTTTCTCCCTCGCAAGAGAGCAATGCATTGATTTCAGGATGGGCACCTCGGATCCACACAGTCGGGTTGACTTTGACACCCAGGGACAATGCATGGAAAATCCCGTTGCACGATGTTAGAAAACCATGCTGCGCTGGGTTTGCGTTGTTATCAGCAGCCGCAAGTGGGTGTTGAGCGTCGTTTTATTGATGCATCGATCTCACAGCCACAATTCTGGTGGAGCATCGATTTTAGCCGTGAAGCTGGCGGTGCATCATTTGTCAGCCACATTGCATATGGTGCAACAAAAACGTCCCCGCATAGCATTCTGTATGTGTATTTTCAGCTCTTATCTGCCAACTTCACATTTCAAGTGCCCAGGGACTGGATAGGACACCACTTGGCAGGGCAGGAGTCTCCACAGAGAGTCCAGATGTTAGCAGAGGAAGTCTTTGATGGCCCTGAGACTTCAAAACAGGAGGCACGCTCAGTTCAAGCCTTTGGAGATTCTTCACAAGCAGGAATATACCACAAAGTCCAGGATAGCGAGTTTAAGCAGTCAAAGCCATCCTAGAGAGATTGTGTGGAGTTAGAGACTCAACAGGTAATTGTCAAGCAATACATTACTCTTCAGTTTTAAGAGGAAAAGAAAAGTACTTTAATGCTAAAATGCACAATGAATGTCACTCTCCACTTTTTAGCAGGGGGACGGTTGTTATAGGGCACTAATAAGAACAGTATTTTCAGATTCAGATCACTCAAATCTCAACACTCAGGGCCAAATTTATGGAAAAGTGGCGCAGCGCGGTGCTGCGCCAAAATTGGCAGTGCTGCGCTGCGTCACTTTAAAAACACAGGGATGCGCTGTATTTCAGTGAATATGGCGCACCCCTGCGTTGTCCCCGGCGCTGGTGCTAAATTCAGCTGCCAGCACCAACACAGGCATCCTTGCACCATTGTGCATTTTTGTCTGCATTGAGGGGTGTGATTGTTCATGTGCAGGAAGGTGTCCCTTCTTGCACATAATAATCACTAATGGCGCTTTGGCCACCTTCCTCCACACAATCAATAATTACTGGCATTTTGCTCTTTTTATGCGTGCTGCAGAATGCAGCACACATAGAAAAAGCAAAAAATGAGGAGGAATAAAAGTATTCCTCCTCGTTGCACCTTGCTATTGCCACCCTTGGGGTGGCGTTAGATTTTGGCACTGCCTCAGGTTTACGAAATTTCATAAATCTGAGGCAGCGTCAAAATGCAATGGGTGTTGCTGTGGCATGGCCACAGCAACACCCATTGCATGCCCCTTTCACGCACACTGCTGCATGGGAAGGGGACGTATTTAGAAGGCAATGTTAAGCCACAAAAAGTGGCTTAACGCCACCTTGTAAATACGGCACAGTGCTTAGCGACGCTCCTGTGGCACTAGGGGCCTATAAATACGCCCTTCAGTGTTCTCTGAAAGCCCTGAAAGGCATCCTTTACACTCTCATTATGCATACAGAGATTTAATTTATCTGTGACCAAAACCTCACCTGTTATCAGAAACATACCTCTCAATACATTTCCTGCCACTTCAGATTCAAGATGATAGCTTGGGTATTCTTGTTCGTATTGAGCCATAAACCTCATAAAGAATGACAATGACATCCTTAAAGAATGTTTACTTTTAAGTAGGAATTTGTCCTGCCCTACGTAATTCACAAGAAGTGCAGGTGTGTTAATGTGACGAATTGGAGGAACAAGTGACCCACTAGATTTTTCGTAATTGCACTCCATGATAGATCCCAGAATACATTTTTGATAAAAAAAATCCCACTCCATAACATTGTCTCTCTCATATTCGATTCCAGTTTCATCTCAGGACCCGCTTGTCATCATACTCAGTTGAGGTGCTAAGACCCCCTCATAGTGCTATGCTTGAGCGAACTCTGTCAGTTTGAATTCTTCTACAAAAGCTGTTTATGCTGAATGTTACACTTACCACAGTAAACAAAATGATGCCCATTGTCAGAGAAGAATTACGAAGTCCACCCTATTACATTTTTTTTTTTATGTTTTAGGTCCTGAATATTTGTAGGTTCGAAATTGGTGGTCCTTGCACAAGGGCTGGAATTAGGAGTTGAATGGATTTTATTACACTCAATATCTAAGGAGAGCGGCAAATCAGTGACATCATAGAAATACGTGGGGTCCTTGTCAATATATTTTTATGGGGCCTATTTTTGAAGCAACTTTGAATGTATTAGTCCTTTGATAAACACAATTGAATTATATGTTAAACCTTCAGAAACTGCGGCACGCAAAACAGTTAAAAGGTCAATCTGCCTGGTGTCTGCCAGCCCAATAGTAACAAAATAAATCGGAAAAAAGACATTGATGAAACCATTTTTTTTGCATTTTGATCATTTTTTATTTGCAATAGCAACATTTACTGGAATGTTCTCAAAGGTAATTTACGAGTGTGAGTATTTTACACATCTAATTTACTCTAACACTTTTGAGTAACTTTACAACTTTTGGCTAGTCACAATATCCTAGTGTAGAGTTACACAAAAGTGTACTGACAAGTCTCTGACCCATAAAAAAGGGGATGGAGCCAAATTTACGAGTGCAAGTTACTGCAATGAAAAGAGAAGCAGTTGCAAGTTAAGCACCATATGTTGCCAGCCAATTACAGTGCAACACCCTTCCATAGAAAATTATGGAAGGAGCGACTTAAAAAATACCCGGATAGGCAATGATAAAATACATTGTTTAAAGTAGTTAAAATATAAATACATCTAATTTAATTTAAAATAATTTAAAAATAAAGCAAGAATGCTATTTAATCATAAAACACCATTTTGTGAATTTATAATTGATGTGACATTATTTTTCATTCACATATAATTCAATTACTTTCAGCGTAATTTTGAATACTCAATATACTCTTCCACATAAACCTAAGTTTACTTATGTATTATTAGGTTTAGTACTCTTTTTAACATTTTCTCATACTTTCCCATACATTGATCTCCAACTGTGGAGTCTTTCTATGGTAAAGTGTAGAAAAAGTAATAAGGAGTAAAAATATTGTTATGTTGAAAAAATTGAAAATATTTTTAGATATATATTTTAAAAATGCAGAACAAAAGTTAAATAATGCTGCAGCAGTATGAACTGAATTTTGAATCAAATCTTTAATGGACCTAAATACATTAAACAAAAATAAATAGTTTTCTCAAGTGCAAATTAAAAAATGCATTATTAATTATCAAAAGAGATATATAGACTCAATGAAATATCTTAATTTTATTTCAATAAAACTATGTTTGCTTTAATGCATGGTTTCAAAAAAAGTTGATAAATATTTTGCATATAGATAATAATTGTTTTATTTCTGTATGACTTTCACATTAATTTAATATATTTTAACTATTTTAAATAATTGTATTTGTTTTAACATCATTTCCAATGAGATTATATTTTAAGTCCCTACCTCCATTAATTTCTGTAGGATGGTGTTTAAGTACCAGTGGCTGGCCATAAGTGGTGCTGTATTTACTCCAGTTCTTAGTTGGAGTCATTTATGACTTTTTGAGCTCTTCTTTTGGTATAATACTTTTAAAGTGCAGTTTGTGAATAGTAATGGGCTTACTCTTTTGTGGATGGGTACATGCCAGTCACTAAATCCCTCCCTAACATTCCCCTCCAGTTTATTAATAGGTTTGACCTGCTTTCCACCCAGTCTCCCGATCCCTTCAACATTTACTACTAAGTAGTTAACATACATAGGTAATGATCTCTCCATAGAAAATATAGGATAGTTGGGGATTTATGCTTGCAGGTTTGTGAATGCTAGTTTGTAGTACTTTAGTACTGCTATTGCATTACTAACAAACTAATAAAAAATGGAAGGCCAGATTCACAGAGTTCACACAACCTGTTACTGGAAATCAAGTTGCTGTGCTACATGTCAGGAATGGAAGAAGGCAGAACTGCACCATAACTACTAAGAAGTGCTGCAGTTCTCATCTCTTTCTCTACTGGCACACTTTTGCTAGCCATGGGCCAGTGAGGCACCCTTGCACCATAGTGCAAGATTGTCTGTGCCGTAGTCAGCATGGTTTTTGTGCAGGAAGGGGCCCCATCCTAAACAAGACTATACTTTAAGACATTTTAATCTTTACACAATCCTGTAAAATACAGCACACATGCAAAGAAGGAGAAACAAAAACATTTCTCACCATTATGCCTGCCTCAGTTATGTACAGTATTTAGGTGCAATCCCTGTCTGCAAATCTTTGTACATAGGGATTTGCGTCAAAAAGTGTGAGTGGTTGCATTGGAATGCTAGCACAGTTGTGCGTCAAAACATTAGCGCCGGCTAATGACATTTCCTTGCGTCATCAGTGTGTCGTATTTAGAAACCGATGCACTATGGTGCTAGAGAAAGGGTAGAGTAAAAAACAAAACGCTAATCTTTGCGACATGTCATAAGGAAAAACAAAGCTAATGCTGCAAAAGTGGCAATAGCATGATTAGTGGAACGTTTTTTGGTGCTAATTGTGATAGCTCATATTTTCCTGCATTAGCATAAAAAAAATCCTGTGAGAAAGAGAAAAAATAAGAAGGACCCAAGATGGAGAACGTAGGACGGGAGAGACCCCAGAGAGATCGGAATCGGCCTAGTACAGACCAGCAAAATCCCAGGAGACGGTGAAAAGGAAGTGGAAGTGTTGCTTCAGTAAGGAGGAGAATGACATCTTGGTTAGAGGTGATGGAGAACCAAAACCAGCTCTTTGTCACCTTGTAGGAGGCTGGCCTGGTTTGTAGTGGGTACCAACGATACTTACACCTTATACCAGGTCCAGTTATCCCTTAGTAGTGAAGTTTAGTCAGTGTCTAGAAGCCAGGCTGTCTAGAGGTAGCCGTAGGTAGAGCAGCCAAGGCTGAACTAGGAGACATGACATGCAAAGCTCTTGCAATACCACTGTAGTCACAAAGTACTCACACACATGAAAGACAATACTCAGTTTTACAAAAATAAATGTACTTTATTTGAGTGACACAATGCCAAAAATAGTTTGGAGACTATAGTCCCTTAGCAGGTAAGTAATATACACAATATATACACTAGTAACCAAAAACAGGTAAGTACACTGTCAGAAAACAGTGCAAATAGTGAATATCACAATAGGTGGCAATGGGCCCAGGGGGGACACAAACCATATACTAAAATATTGGAATGAGAAAGTCAGTCTCCCACCTAGGCAAGTGTAGTATGTAGAGGGGCGCTGGGGGTGTAAGAAACTACCAAAGGTAAGTAATAGACCTGGAAGAGGCTGGCCTGGTTTGTTGTGGGTACCTAGGGTACTTACACCTTATACCAGGTTCAGTTATCCCTTATTAGTGAAATGTAGGCAGTGTCTAGAAGCCAGGCTGACTAGAGGTAGCGATAGGCAGACCAGCCAAGGCTGAACTAGGAGACATGCTAAGCTCTTGCAATACCACTGTAGTCACACAGTACTCACACACAAGAAAGACAATACTCAGTGTTACGAAAAATAAAGGTACTTTATTTTAGTGACATAAGGCCAAAAATATCTTAGAGGCTATACTCCCTTAGGAGGTATGTAAAACACATAAAATATACACTAGTAACTAAAATCAGGCAAGTACACAGTCATAAAATAGTGCAAATAGTGAAAATCACCATAGGCTAGAATGGGCCTTGGGGCAACACAAACCATATACTAAAATAGTGGAATGCAAAAGTCGGTTCCCTCCCTAGGCAAGAGTACTATGTAAAGGGGTGCTGGGAGTGTATGAAAACACCAAAAGTCAATAAAGTACCCCATCCCAGAGCCCAGAAAAACAGGAGTAAAGTACTGCAAGTATCCTCAGAACACACTAGGAGTCATGATGAAGGATTATGCAAAAAACAAGCAAGACTGCAAGACACCAACAATGGATTCCTGGACCTGAAGACCTGTGGAGAGAGGAGACCAAGTCAAAGAACAGATGAAAAGTCCAGGAAGAACAGGAGCACCTGCTAACCCGGATGAAGCTGCAAAAGTGGATTCTCCGGATAGAAGGAAAAGTCAGAGATGCATCAAAGAAGACAGCTGCTGGTACCTGCTTGGTGCAGGAGATGTCCTACGTCACGTAGAAGAATGCAGGCTGGTTTTCATCGTTGGATTCCACCAATAAGCCTTGGCTCACGCAAAAGATGCAGCTAGCGGGAAAAGGCACTACCTGGACCCAGGAGGGACCTGGGGGTCTCAACTCGGACTGAGGAGACAGAGAGCTCTCAGAAGACCAGGCAGCACCCACAGGAGTCCCCAGACACAGGGAGAAAGGAATTGCAAATTGTGGTCATCGCAGCACTACACAAAAGGACCCTACACCACTGGAGAACAACTCAGGGAGCTGAACATCACAGGATAGAGTGCTGGGGACGTGGGCTACGCAGTGCATTAAGGATTTCTTGAAGAAGCACACAGAAGCCCTAGGAGCTGCAAAACACATGGTGCAAAGGGGTACTGCCTGGCTTGGGAAGGCAAGCTCTTACCTCCACCAAATATGGACAGTTGAACCTTTGGACAGTCTGAGTCACTTTAGTCCACCACCTGTGTTCCAGGATCCACAGTCATCATCAGGAGAGGGGACCCAGAGTACCGGTCATTGCTGCAGAGAGGTGCCTGCTGAAGCAGGGAAATGACTCTGTCACTCCATAGAAGATTCCTTCGGTCCTTCTGGTGCAAGATGAAGACAGGCAGTCCCCAGAGCGTGCATGATCTGGAAACTGTTGCAGTTGCTGGCAGGAGATGAAGTGACAGAGTTGCAGTAGCCTTCTTGGATACTTTGTTGCAGTTGTAGAGTTCCTGGAGCAGTTCTGCTGTAAATCCATTGATAGAAAGTGAAGCAGAGGTTTCAGAGCATTCCTGCTGCAGTCTTGCAAAACCAAATCTGAGGAAACACCCAGAGGAGAGACCTTGAATAGCCCTGAGAGGAGGATTGGTCACCTAACCAGGTAAGCATCTATCAGGAGGGGTCTCTGACATCACCTGCTGGCACAGGCCACTCAGATGCTCCCAGAGTTCCCTGACTATTCTGAAAACAAGATGGCAGAACCCAGGGACACCCTGGAGGAACTCTGTGCACCCCCCTGTGGTGGTGATGGACAGGGGAGTAGTCACTGCCCTTTCCTTTGTCCAGTTTCACGCCAGAGTAGAGACTGGGGGTCCCTGAACTGGTGTAGACTAGATTATGCAAGGCGGGCACAGTTTGTGCCCTTCAAAGCATTTCCAGAGGCTCTGGGAGGCTACCCCTCCCATGCCTGTAATTCCTATTTCCAATGGGAGAGGGTGCAACACCCCTCTCCTAAAGGAAATGCATTGTTCTGCCTTCCTGGGACTGACCTGCTCAATCCCCAGGTAGGCAAAAACCTGTCTGTGAGGTGGCCGCAGTTGGAGCTGCAGTGGAAACCTCAGATATCTGGTTTGGCAGTACTGAGGGGCCATGGTGGAGCACCCAGGGTGCTTGGAATTGGACCCCCAAAACCAGAATTGGATTGGCGGTGTCATTTCTCAATCTTAGACACCTCACATGGCCATGTTCGGAGTTACCATTGTGAAGCTACATATATGTATTGACCTATATGTAGTGCACACTTATAATGGCATACCCCACTCACAAAGTCTGTGAAATTGGTCCTGGACAACATAGGGACACCTCTGCTAGTGCAGGGGTGCCCTCACACACAGTAACTGTGCACCTAGCCTTCAGGAACTGAAGGTTAGACATATAGGTGACTTATAAGTTACCTGGTGCATTGAAAATGGCTCTGAAATAGTACTTGCACTATTTTACTCAGGCTGCAGCGGCAGTCCTGAAGACATGTTAGTAAGAGCTCCTTATGGGTGGCAAAAGAAATTCTGCAGCCCATAAGGATCTCCTTGAACCCAAATGCCCTGGGTACCTAGGTATCATATACTAGGGACTTATCAGGCGGGTCCAGTATGCCAATCTGGAGTGAAATAAATTGTCACTAGACTATAGTGAAAATTTTGACAACAGAGAGAGCATAAGCACTGGAGTTCTGATTAGCAGGACTCCAGTGACACAGTCAGGCATACTGACAACACAGTAAAACATACGGACATATAGGCAACAAAATATGAGCACTGGGGTCCTGACTAGCAGGTTCCCTCTGAGACAGTAAAAACACGCTGACAAACAGGCAGAAATTGGGGGTAACATGGCGAGAAGGATGGTACTTTCCTTCAAGACCCCACCCCAGAGCCCAGGAAAACATGAGTAAATCACGGTAAGTTTCCTGAAACACACCAGAAGACGTGATAGAAGATAATGCAAGAACCAGAACAGATTGCAAAACACCAACGATGGATTCCTGGACCTGAAGACCTGTGGAAGAAGGGGACCATGCCCAAGAAGCACTGAAGAGTCCTGGGAGAACAGGAGCTCCTGCTAACCTGGATGAATGTGCAAAAGAGGAACCACCTGTGAGAAGACAAAGGGGGTCATTACAACCCTAGCGGACGGTGTTAAAGCGGCGGTAAGTCCACAATAATCCGGCGGAAAAAAAAGGGTATTATGACCGTGGCGGAAACCGCCAACAAAGACAGCCACTTTAACACTCCGACCGCCACGGCGGTACAGACAAGCAGCGCGGCGGTCACTGCCAACAGACAGGCGGGAGACAAAGTACCACCCACAGTATTGCAACTGACCAATCCGCCACCTTCTCCTGGGCGGATTCACCGTGGATAAAAACACTGCGGAAACAGCCATTTCAATGGGAAAACGCTCACCTTAACACACTCCACAAGGAAGGAGGGCACCATGGAGCTGGAACTCCAAATACTCCCTGCGATAGTTTTCCTGCTCCTCTACGAACATCAGCAACGCCGCCGCCAAAGACAACGGTGAGTACTGCACCTACGACATAGGGGAGGGGGGAGGCAAAAGTCAGGGACACACGCACGCAACACCCCTACCCTCACCCCGACCCTCGCACACTACAACACACACACCAATGCATTTCCAAACATCACAGTAACATCCCCCAACCCCCCCGGAAGAATGCAAAGACAAAAGGAAATGAATGCAACCATTGTAATATATCAAAATACAGTAACCAAATATATACAGATAGATATCCTCATTCAAAAAGTTATACATCACGATTAGTAGTGCAGGTATGCACCATTCAATGTCCGTGGACCACTGGGCCCAAAATGCATGGGCGAGGCCCACACATGATACCTGTCCAGAAACCGAGAGAACACTGCTGGGGCATCAGATCGAAATACAACAGGCACCTCAGGGGGAAGGGAATGGGGGGCACCTCAGCCGGATGACAGCACCACGCCAGATCCACGACGGGGCTCCATGCCCATTGATGTATCCTAGGGAGTGCAAAGCCACAGTCTCACAAGTCTTTTCAGTGGGTGGTTTGCCCACTGTACCATCCTGGGGAGTGCAAAGCCACAGTCTCACAAGTCTTTTCAGTGGGTGGTTTGCCCACTGCTTTATCCTGGGGAGTGCAAAGCCACAGTCTCACAATTCTTTTCAGTGGGTGGTTTGCCCACTGTACCATCCTGGGGAGTGCAAAGCCACAGTCTCACAAGTCTTTTCAGTGGGTGGTTTGCCCACTGCTTTATCCTGGGGGGTGCAAAGCCACAGTCTCACAAGTCTTTTCAGTGGGTGGTGTGCCCACTGTGCCATCCTGGGGAGTGCAAAGCCACAGTCTCACAAGTGGATAACAGTCTCCACTGGTTCTGGAGGGGGACTGGTGCCCAGAGTGCCTCATCCTGTTAAGGACTGAGGTAGTGGATGCTGTTCTCCACAGGTTCTGGAGGGGGACTGGTGCCCAGAGTGCATCACTCTCCCCGTGACGGTCCAAAGTTCCGTCACTGGCCATGGTGCATATGGGCTACCAGTGCTTGATGTTGCAGTGCTTGCCCTGTTCAGCGGTGCTTGCCATGGCGGTGCTTGACATGTTCAGCGGTGCTTGCCATGGCGGTCTTTGCACTGTTCAGCGGTGCTTGCGATGGCGGTCTTTTCCCTGTTCAGTGGTGCTTGCCCTGTTCAGCGGTGCTTGACTTTGCTGTCTCTGACCTGTGCAGCGGTGTTTGCCATGGCGGTCCCTCATTGCCCAGCGGGCTGTGGCTGCCGGGCCCTCCTGGGCACTGACTCTGGCGGTGGTCTCCGGACCACTGACGATTGGACTGCCCTCCTGGGCACTGACTCTGGCAGTGGTCTCCTGACCACTGACGATTGGGCTGGTGGTGGCGTCCTGGGCAGCGGGGATGATGGCGGCCTTCTCCGCCGTGCTGCTCTTCCCAGAATTTGGTGCTTTCTTCTGCCCCTTCCCCACCTTAGGAGGAGTCACAGCTGACTCGACACTCCCCCCGGGACCCTTGTGAGCGGCTTTGCCGGCAGGAGTCTTCCCCCTCTCCCGTCAGGCACTGTCCAACTTCTGGTGCTTCACGGGGGGACTGGCTGTGCTTTGGCTCCGTGTCATACTGGCTGCCCTGGTGGCTGGTGCACTCCACATACCTCTAACGGGCACCACTGGTACCGGAGATTTTTTGGCTGAGGTGCTAGTACTGGACCTATGAATTGGAAGGGGGGGTGGGAAAGAGGTCAACGTTGCTCAGGAAAAGTTTCTGACATACACTTGGACGGGTAGCTGGAGGGGGTCTGGGAGTGGAGGAAGAGGTGGTGGTTGTAGGAGGTGTAACTTTTGATGATTTGGGTGCAGGTGCATGTTCTGGAGGCTGTGGTGAGGTGGATGGATGTTGGGTGTGTGTGTGCCTGCATTTGTGTACTTTGGGAGGGGACACAGGGGACGTGTAAATGGTAGTGGGGGTGGTGAGTGCAGGTGAGCGGGGTGTGGTGGTGGGTGTTCTGGTGCGAGTCCTAGGGGCTGTAGTGGTAGTGCATGGAGGTGAGAGTGTAGACGACACTGGGAGGGAGGAGGGAGACGACGAGGAGGGGGACACAGTGGAGGCAGTGGATGTTGCTGTGTCTGTATGTGGGTGATGCTTGTGTGAGTGCCTGTGGGATGTGTGGTGCCTGAGCTTCCCTTGTGTGTTGAGGTGTGTGCATGCTGGTCTGATGGTGTGCTTGGGATAGGCAGAGGTACAGGGAATTGGGTCTGGGTGGAGGAAGTTGGAGGGGGGAGGCTAGACACAGGGACAATGGCTGCCATCAGTGCTCAGGCCAGAGATTGCAGGGTTCAATGATGGGCAGCCTGACCAGAATGAATGCCCTCCAGGAATGCATTAGGTGCCTGGGGTGAAAGTGATGCCCACCCTCCTGGGTGAGCGGGCACGGGGCGAAGGCTGAGGGGCTGCTGGGAGGGCGGTGCTGGTAGGGGGGTGGCGGCTGTACCTGTAGAAGTGGGGGCACAGATGTTGCCACCACCAAAAGGGAGCTCCCATCGGAGGACGAGTCTGTGTCGCTGGTTGCTGATCCGGTGACCGACGTGAAGCTCCCCTCGCCCTCTGTCCCACTGGTGTATTCAGAGTCCGTGGTGTGGCCCTCCATGGCCATGTGGGATGCAGCCCCTTTGTGCTCCGGTGCCACTGTACCTCCGCCTGTTGAGGCTGATGCACAAATGAACAGTGTGAGCACAAAAAAGGGGGGACGACGACAGAAGAAAGACAGGTTGAGTGCATGGCTTACCGCTACCGTTGGTGGACAATACAGACACAGCAGCCCCCTGCACTACGCCGCGCTGTTGGGCTCTACACATGCAGTTCCTGGGATACGGTCTACATGGCTATGGTGGACATCAGCACACATAGATGACACAGGGGCATGTGTACCTGTACTTGGCACTCTACAGAGGTGGGGTGGAGTGCCACATGGCCTGCATTACGGAGGGGCCTAGCCTACGGAACTCGCCCTCGCCTGGGGAAACCCACAGCCCTCCTCCCCCACCTAGACCCCTCCATTGCACGCAAAGTCAGCAGAATGAGAGTGTACTCACCCCCTTGTGTCTGCTGTGATGCCCTCAAGCGCCCATCCAACTCAGGGTAGGCCACCACCAGGATCCGGAACATCAGGGGGGTCATGGTGCGACGGGCACCCCTTCCACGTTGGGAGGCCATCCCCAGCTGAGCCTCCGCCGCCTTCTTGCTCCAGCGGCGAATGTCCTCCCATCTTTTACAGCAGTGGGTGCTCCGTCTCTGGTGGACCCCCAGGGTCCGGACGTCCTTGGCGATGGCACGCCAAATATCCTTCTTCTGGTGGGCGCTGACCTAAATGACATGTACAGGGGAAGAAGAGATGTCATTAGCAACTGCAACGTTGAAGTGAGTGGCCCACATCCCTACCCTTGCCATCTGGCACATGCATTCACAGTCCTTCATGCTCGCAGAACTCTGCCCCCTTCCTTCTTACATCCAGCCCTCTCCACCCAGCCATACCCCATACAACTTGCACCCTATGTACTCACCTGTTGGTCTGGAAGACCGTAGGGTAGCGTGTACTGGGGTAGGACCCCGTCCACGAGCTTCTCCAACTCCTGTGCAGTGAAGGCAGGGGCCCTTTCCCCAGACGCACGTGCCATTGTCACTTCCAGACAGAGGTCACAGCAGCACTTGCAGTATAGGTCCTCTCCCGTCGAAGATCAGGTATGGAGTGATTGAACAGATAGAAAATGGCGGTCACGTCCGCGGCGGTCACGTCCGCAGCGGTGCGTATCATCACCGCTGGCGCACTTCGTCATTGGCTCCTGGGACCATAGGGTCCAATGTTAACCAATGCAGCATTGCACAGCGGTCTTCGACCTCCTACCGCGACGGTGTACAACGCCAGCGCAGTTACCTCACATCCCATTGTCCCAGTTTAGAGGTCAGGTAGCCGCCATTTCAGGGGCCCACATGGCTTCATTTTCAACTGTGTCACACATACCTAGGCCTGGAAACAACACACATACAGACAACTTTTTGGATTTTGTTTTGTGTTCTGTGTAGCTGTGGGTACATACCTCTGAGTTGCTTGAGTCTGTGGTCGCTGTTGTCCTTCCTAGGCACCGTCAGCTGGGACATGTGAGGAGATGGTGGAATCCTCCGGTGTACCGACCACTGGTGGACCTGTTGACAATGGAGGAGCGACATTTAATCATCACCTACAGGTTTGACCGTGCCACAATCCAGGAACTGTGTACCCAGTTGGAGCCAGACCTTATGTCACCAATCCGCCATCCCACAGGAATTCCCCCCTCAAGTGCAGGTGCTGTCAGTGCTCCATTTCCTTGCAAGTTGGGTCTTTTCAAACAACTGTGGACATGGCATCAGGGATGTCCCAGCCTATGTTTTCAAATGTGTTGTCCAGAGTGTTGTCTGCCCTGCTGAAACACATGAGGAGCTACATCGTTTTCCCTCAGGTGGAGGATTTGGCTACAGTTAAAGGTGACTTCTATGCCCTTGGACATATCCCTAACATCATAGGTGCCATTGATGGGACCCATGTAGCTCTGGTTCCCCCCCACAGGAGTGAACAGGTGTACAGGAACCGGAAGAGTTATCATTCCATGAATGTACAGATGGTATGTTTGGCAGACCAGTACATCTCCCAGGTAAATGCTATGTTCCCTGGCTCAGTGCATGACGCCTACATCCTGCGGAATAGCAGCATCCCTTATGTGATGGGTCAACTCCAAAGGCACCGGGTGTGGCTATTAGGTGACTCTGGTTACCCCAACCTGTCATGGCTATTGACCCCAGTGAGGAATCCCAGGACCAGGGCAGAGGAACGCTACAATGAAGCCCATGGGCGGACTAGGAGGGTGATCGAACGCACCTTCGGCCTCCCGAAGGCCAGGTTCAAGTGCTTCCATATGACAGGTGGTTCCCTATTCTACTCACCAAGGAAGGTGTGCCAGATCATCATCGCCTGCTCTATGCTTCACAATCTTGCTTTGCGAACCAGGTGCCTATTCTGCAGGAGGATGGTCCAGATGACGGTGTTGTGGCAGCTGTGGAGCCTGTGGACAGTGATGAGGAGGAAGCAGATGAAGAAGACATTGACAACAGGGACTCAGTCATACAGCAATATTTCCAGTGACACACAGGTGAGAACACTTTCTTGACTACTACATTTACTTTCACACTTCTACCTTTATCCTGTCTGTCAATTTCAAGCAGTATTTGGTAACTGAGTTGTACATTTCCATTACGATTTCACAGGTGTTGTTACCAAAGTGTGTCATCTGCTTGCATCCTTCATGGACTTGTGATGTATGACATAGGTATGTTGACATTACATTTTCTAACGGATTTTGTCATTGTCATAGCTAATACACATTTTCTAAATCACAGACTGACTCCTGAGATTTTTGTGCTTCAAGGGTGTTTATTAGTGTTTATTGAAGTGCTATTCATTGGGGGGGGGGGGGTAAAATGGTGATTGGTGATGGTGGAGGAATGTCCATGGCTGAGTCCAGTCTATTAGTCTCACAGGTGCATTGCCCATATGGGCATAGGAAGTGGAGCTGGGGCAGTTCCAATATGGACAGGGTTACAAAGTGGGACAGTGGGATGACAATCAGGGTGGTCTTATTTCTGGCGGGGGTCTTGCCATTGTGCTCTGTCCTGTTCCTGGATCTCAGGGACTGCTTTCGGGGTGGTTCTCCGTCTACAGGGGGTGGGGTGCTGGTGTGGTGGTCCTGTGGCAGGGCGTCCTGTCCACTAGCGCCGGCGGAGGTGGTGGGCAGTTCATCGTCCATGCTAGTGTCATGGGCCCCTTGGAGTGCCACAGTGTCCCTCATGGTGTTCTGTATGTCCTTCAGCACCCCTACGATGGTGTCCAGGGCGGAGCTGATGGTTCTGAGTTCCTCCCTGAACCCCAAATACTGTTGCTCCTGCAGGCGCTGGGTCTCCTGAAACTTGGCCAGGACCATAGCCATCGTCTCCTGGGAGTGGTTGTATGCTCCCATGATGGAGGAGAGGGCCTCGTGGAGAGTGGGTTCCCTTGGCCTGTCCGCCCCCTGTCGCACGGCAGCCCTCCCAGTTCCCCTGTGTTCCTGGGCCTCCGTCCCCTGGACCGTGTGCCCACTACCACTGCCCCGTCAGTGGACAGCCGCTGCAGGAAAAGTCACCATGATTTCTGCCCCTTGTGGAACAGAGACTTTGGCCTCAAACTTAGCATGATTCACAAACTGAACAAGGGAGAAGGTGAGGGTAGGTGAAGCCTGTATGCAGATCACCTAGCCGACTGCACCATACTAAGTGAAGATGATGTAGTGGAAAGGTGTTTCAGCCAGCCTGGCCAATGGGACAAGACATCTAGGCTGAAACGGCATCCCCGGTGACTCTGGCCTATTAAGAACATTGGGTACAATGAAGCTCACAGTGACAAGGGAAGCCCCAGAATGACGGTTGAACCACCCCTTCAATTTCCACCCCAACCCAGCCCTGAGCTAGC
This sequence comes from Pleurodeles waltl, assembly GCF_031143425.1. NCBI lineage: Eukaryota > Metazoa > Chordata > Amphibia > Caudata > Salamandridae > Pleurodeles > Pleurodeles waltl. Next base: position 1,242,108,842 of record NC_090440.1, on the reverse strand, counting down.
AGCTCTGTGATTTTGTGTGCATCACCAAGATGTAAGGATGATTGTGTTAAGGACTAATGTTGGATGGGATGTAGTAAGCCACCTGGCTTCCTGTCAAGCCACTGTAATCCCCACACAACACAACACGATGACTGGACACAGCAGGAGGGCATAAATAAAGGGGACTGAGATCACTCGTGGTCCAGTCCCACACAATGAATCGAGTATGCATGCTCTTTTACAACCATTGTAGCCTGGACTTAGCCAGTCCTGTAATACTGCTTCATCTTGACAGACCCATGTTACATTCTTTTATGACTCTCTAGATTCCTTCTGCCTGCCAAGGCAGTGGATTCCTGCAAGGAAGGTGCTAGGAACCCTACAGTAAAGCTTGACTCTAGCAAGATCGTAGTGGATGAGGGACAGACCACTTCTTGTTTCACTTTCTCTCAGTCTCACATTGTTCTCTCTCTCTTTTTATCTACCACTCTCCTCTCTTTCTCTCACTACCCTTTCTCTGTTTCCCTCTCTCACAATCTCTCTTACTTTCTTTGTAATCATCATGTCTTCTTTCTCTGTCTGGCTGTCTTGCAGTCTCTCTCTCACTCTCTCCTATGTCTCCCTCTCTCTGCCTCCACTCTCTCCTCTCTTTCGCTCTCTTATTCTCTGATTTCTTTATCTCCTTTTCTACACATTTTTTGTCCTTCACCTCTATTTCTTCCATCTCTATAGCTCCCTCCTCTCTCTTTCGCTTTTCCATTTCTTTCTATCTCTCTTGCAGACAAAGTGACAACAGATCCTGATGGAAATCATTTCGGCTTTGCTAGCACATGTTTTTCCAACCATGGCTACATCACTGTGGGTGTCGTAAAAACATCATTCTCTGCAATCACATACATATTATAATAAATCATAATCTTTTATTACAGTGAACGCACAATAGACATAACTAAAAAGGCCTTAATCACGTACAAAATGATGTAAAAGAAGCCTGTATGAGAGCAATGATGGTCAAACTTTGGCATTTTCTCCCGAGCAGGGATTTAAAAATGGCAAGAAAAAACTAATCAGCTTCACTGTTTCTTGGGGAGGTTGAGTCCAATTTGCCCAATGCCACCAACACCAGAAGATGCCAATACATATTTGTAGATCCAATTTTGGGAACATTCACCAAGTCCTAATGCTCTAGAGGAGGGGGATCCTTGAGCGATCTGAGGTGCTCTTGAAAAATTCATACGGAATCGGAGGTGAGGATCAAGAACTTCCACGAACAAAATACTAGACATAGATAGCATTCAAATTATGCCAGTGTAGTTTATGTAATTTTAGGAATTTCACATTATACTTTTTATGTGATCTTTCAATAATAATATGCATAGGAACAACAGAATGAGAATGTGTGTTGTTTATGATGCTCTTGCTTAAATGCATCCTCGGTCAAAATGTTGAGGTGAGGATGCATTCTGCACTAAAATGTAGCATGAAATTATGGATTTTGAATTATTTTTGCCTACCCTTTCAAATAACTAATCTTAGCAAAACTGTGAAATCTTTAGTTTCTGACCATAAACAAAACCCTTTCAATAGGGAATTCATCTTGCTAGGCAAAGGCTCATTTCTGCTAAGCCAAGTAAATATCAGCACATTTTAAATAGTTTATTTAGAAAGTAAGTGCCATATTTACAAGAAACTGGCAGAGTGCAGAGCTGTGCCAAAATTAGCAGCAACACCCTGTGCCAATTTTGAAACGCAGAGATGAGTCATATGTGCAAGAATACAGTGCACCCCTGTGTTTCCCCATGCGCTAAATTAGACAGCCTGCACAAACACAGGCATCTTTGCATCATAGTGTAAATGTGTCTGTATTGAAGAGTGGGATTGTTTATGTGCAGGAAGGCGTCCCTACCTGCACATAAACAATCATCCATGGCATTTTGCTTCTTCTATGTGTGCTTCAGAATGCAGCACACATAGAAAAAGCAAAAAACAAGGAGGAATAAAAGTATACCATGTCATGCTAAACCTACCCTCGGGGTGGCGTTAGATTATGGCGCTGTCACAGATTTAGGAATTCTTTTAAATCTCGGGCAGCTTCAAAAGCAATTTATGAATTCTTTTAAATCTCGGGCAGCTTCAAAAGCAATGAGCAACACCCATTACAGCCTCTTTGATGCAGAAAACTGTGTTTTTACAAGGCGTTAAACCTCCTTGTAAATATGGAGAAGTGGTTACCACCACCGGAGCTTCGCGACAAGTGACGCTCCAGGGCCCTAGTTCCTTGTAAATCTGGCACTTTATGTTAAGGATTTTATCAGTGTTTCTTAAAATAATTTCTTATATTCTTGTCCGATGGAGTGTTTAGAGGCATTTTGTTTTGGCATTGGAGCAAGTTGCATCTTGTCCTTGTGTTTCAGGAGATACTTGGGGCTGGATTACAAAGCATTTTTTGGGATTATACTTCATGTCCTTCAATGTAAGACAGTGCTTGGTGCATTATTCAAAGTTATGTGTTTTAATGCGGGTATTGTGCTGTATTCATGTTTTGCTGATTTGTTGTTGTGTTACGCATTGTTGTTTCAGTGGTGTTGTTACGCGTCTTTGTGTATATTACGGTGTTGTGTTGCTTAATGATGCCAACAAATGCTGCTTCATTTCGATCCAAATCTAGAACATGCCTTTGAAGTTACTGTGCCAAACAGTAATTTAGCACCGTTTAAAATGTAGCGCTGCTTTGGATCTTCAAACATTCAAAACACTCCTTATCCCAACGTTTTGGAAGACATATTTATTAAGATAGCACGTCGAGAGCTCATTTCCTGATAACTGGCCCTCAAGCTGGAAAATAGAGCACAATCATTCTGAAGGAAGGGACACTGAAGTTGTTGTGGCACATTAAACCGCAATGGAGGAAAATATTTATAATATTATATTATAAATATTTATAAATACTGTGCTACACGAATAAACGAATGACCATTTTGTTAAAAAAAAAAGTGAAGACACTGTTCACGGGTAGAAGTTGTAACTGAAAAAGTAATTTTGTTTCCATGGAAATATCTGGCATTTCAGTTTTAATTAAAGAGTTAAGCAGTTTCTGGTGTGGTTTTATTAGATTATTTAAGTAACAGAATGTGCAATCCCTGATGTCACATTGACAAATGTTGGTGTTTTATCACTTGTCACCGCTATGTCTTGAGAAATGAGTGTTTATTCACCATACGATGTTGCAGTGATGCCACCACATGGCAAGGATGTTCAAGATAAAATAAACAACTTTAAAACTTTCTGAACCTTGAATTTGAGCTATGGAAATTCAGCTTAGTTTGATCAGGCTGTTTTTTGGAAAGTTTACACATTGCCCCTGGAAACAAGAAAGGAAGATGTTAGGCTTTTTTTAATTTATTGTAGCCTTTTGCAAATAAGTAATAGTTTTCAAAAGCATGGTTGCAGAATAGAGGTTGAGAAGGGTAGGGCAAATAGTAGATTCTATAATGATTACTGGGGGCCTAATTCACAAAGGTATATTTACATTTTTTTGTAAGTTTACAATTATTTGCTATTCATAAAGGTATTTTATGCGCACTATCTTTACTTCTGCGAAGTCTCCCCACATAAAAAGAAATGAAAGTCCTATCTTTTTATGTGTGAGGACTCTACAGTGGTAAAGATACTAGTTGTAAAATACCTTTGTGAATTTCAAACAATCGCAAACGTACACAAAAGTGTAAGTTTAGCTTTGTGAATCAGGCCCTGATTGTGTATTTTAGTTCAACTAGGTGCCATGCATAAGCAGATTCGCCTTATGTGGCTATATGAACATGAGATGGTGAATGCGGTTTGTATTTTTTGTGAAAGCTCATGCAAGTCACACAGTTTCCTTTTTATGTTTAGAAGCCTATAAGACATTTGTGCTCCGATCTATAGTATATATTTTTAATGAAGTATGAGATGAGTAGACTCTCACCTCGTACCTCTAATATCAGTCATGTCTTTGGGTGGTTGATTCCTTCCCCAGAGAGTCTCAATGTGTGGTTTCTTGTTGTAGCAGGACTGGACTGGGACAGAGTGACAAAGGGAAGCCGTACCGAATAGCTGTGGTTTGTTCCTTATTTAAATCTGTGTAGAATAGGAGTAGCTTTTTTCATGGTGTGGTTCAGACTATTTTGACAGATGCTGGCATATTTATGCATTGTTTAATTCTCCAGGGAGTGTGGGAGATGGGGGCATTGAAGGAGGGGGATTACAACAGGCCTTTATTTGTGTTAGTGTTTGCCTGTGCTTGTCACCGGTGCTACTTTTTAAGCACCGCACTTACTTATGGGAGTACACTATACAGTGGTGCCCTCTTATTTTTGGACAGAGCAAGTCAGTTGAGTGTTTGACAGTTCAGTATACTAAAACAATGAGAAAACTAGCCCTTGCAGACCAGGAGTTAATGGTGGGTCCAACTGAAGTCGAATACCTTGTGCCCAGGCACCGCTACTTTTACTAATTAAGCACATTGCTATGGGGTTGTAATTAGAAGAGGTGTTTGTCATTTTGTCAGTGTTAATGTCCATAGCCATGGTATGATATTTTAAGGTATTCGTATTATCAAATAACGTGGTGAAGATATGCAGATTGCTGTCTGTAGTTTGGATCCTGGCGTTACCATTTGTGTACATGGTGATGACCAGCTCTCCTTTGTGGTTATGCTCACTTGAAATATTTATTTCCAACATGTGATTTATATGGTATTTGTGACTAAGATGAAAATGCATAGCATATGTATCTAGGAAATTATTTTCCTAGTAAACGTTTAGGACGGTTTTAATGGCGCCTGGTGTTTGTAACAAATTAAGATTTCCAGTGTTGTCGCCATTACAGGGTATTTGTTGTTTTTGTAGGGTAGTTTTGAATTGCTCAATTGGGAGAACATTCACTGAAATGTACTCATCTGCACCCTGGAATCTGATCTGCTATTAATCTCTCCTTGTTTCATGTTCCGCCCATAATTAGATCACAAGAAAAAAGAGTGGGCTGTTGATTTTGTGAAGATTCAGTATAGGACTGCTGGACGATGCAGTTATGGCGTATGGCTCAGTAGAGAGAAAGAATGCAATGGAAAAATGTAATTTCTCATTTCTTTATCAATAAAGATAGGCTTTAGATATTTCTTGTGAGTCTTGTGTAATTTGGGACAACTATATTGTACATGTTCAGTAGGTTCCTTGTGTGAAAGGCATAGTGGTCCTTTAGATTCCTTTTTACTGCTTTTGTTCCATGATTCAAACAATTGCAACAGAGGTATGTAGAGCAGACAGTACCTGAGAAACAGTTCCTTAGCTAACAAGTTTATACTGAAGTCCACATATGCTCTGCTATTCGTAGAACAAGGGAATTATAGGCAGCTTGTCTTCCATTGTTTCAATATATTATTCATATATGACTATTTTATTAGCTACCAAACCCCTATTGTCAACCAACCGTGCACCACGCAAGGCCTTTGATCATGTGTGGTGGGGATTGGCCGCAGGGCTTGGATGCTGCGAAGGCCCTGTGGCCAAAACCCCATTAAGCATCCACCCTGTGCCACTCACGGCCTTTGTAAATAATTGGGGGCAGGGTAGGAATACCCTGACCCACTAGCCCAGGTGCTGGAGTCCCCAAGGGTCTCAGCAAGTGCAAATAAATAAATAAATAATCACCAATATTCGCGGAGGATCCGCAAATCCATGAGAATTAAAAAAAAAAAAACGCTGTCTCCTGTGCTTGTTCAGTATAGCCCCCTGGTTGGCACTCGCCATTATGAAAAAAAGGAGGCTTTATTACTATTTTGAATGGGGTCCATTTGGACCCCCTTGCATAGGCTCAAGGAACCACCATCTCCCCCGGGGTTGAATTTTAGAAATGGGGAGGGCCATGAGGACCCCCGTCCTGCGGTTGTTTGAAGTCCCAGGGCCATCACCTCCCCAGGGCTAAATCAGATACATTAAAGGAGGGCCGTGTGGACCCCCCGTCCCAGTCCCCGGGGACCACCATTTCCCTGGGCCTATCAAAAAGTAAAACTGCATCCATTGGACCTGCACCAGCACACATTTGTGCAGAAGAGTCCCACCCTCACTGCGCCTGCATCTAGTTGAGTGGACACACCTGTGCACTGCACTAAACGGGGGGCTTTTGCATAGAAGGGCCTTACAATTAGAACTCATTTGCACGCTGTTCCTGTAATCAATGACACTACAGGGTTAGGCCTACCAACCCTGCACCAAGACATTGCACCCATAGCCTCTGCCGCAAGGTGCTGCATCCACAGTCCCTGCACCAACAGCCCCTGCACCATGGCACTGCATCCAGAGCCATTGAAACAAGGCACTAAAACCCACAGGCTTTTTACCGTAGCCCCTGCACCAACAGTCCCTGTGCCAAGGTGCTACACCTACTGCCCTGCACCAAGGCACTGTGCCTAAAGCCCCTGTACCAAGGTGCTAAATCCCACAGGTTCTCAACCCACAGCCCCTCCACCAAGGTGATGCAACCACTGCCCCTGCACTAAGGCACTAAATCCCAGTTGTTCTTCACCCACTGTCCTGCACTAAGCCACAGCCTCTTCATTGCAACACTGCAACAACAGCCTCTACACCAAGGTGCTGTACCTACAGCCTCTGCACTAAACCACTCTACTACATCAATGCACCCTCACATTTTAAATCTGAAGACACACCTAGCACATGATGTGAATGATTACACTACTTGCTGAGCTTGTGGGCCCCACTTTTAGGGTCTGCCTTGGTGTCACCTGCAGGCACCATCTTACCTTGGAACAGGTCCTGTGACCTCCCTTCAAAGTTCCAATGATTGTCTATGGGGTGGCAGCTCAGGGTCAAGCACTTCCTGTCCCAGAACCCTCAGGTCAAAGGGCAGGTCACAAGAGGTTCTCAGGTAAGAGCAGGTCACAAGATTTACTCAGGTAACAGTACAGTGCCCTAATGTCCTGGGGTGACCTCTCTTTCCACTGTCGCTCCAGGAAACAGCAGATTGTCTGGGAGGAGTTATTTGTATGTGACCCCCAGATGCAGACCACCTTGAATGGCAGGGGGACCCTAGGGGTGGAAGGGGCAGGAGGGGCTGCGAAGGGATCATCTCGCTTCTTGACTTTATATGGTGGTTTTAGATTTGAGCTTAATGTAACTGTGCATGTTAAAATTATCATTATTGTGTGCAATAATAAACATAATCGAGGCAACCTCTCACCTAAAAACCTAATAGATAAATACAATTTGGGAGGCAGGATAAGTTCTTAATGCCATCAAAGTTTGTGTGCATTGTATATTTGTCACTAAGGGCCATATGTACGAAAGCTTTTTCCCATAGACACAGAATGGGTAAAATCCTTTCGTACATCTGGCCCTAAGTGCTGAATTCTGTTCTTTTTTCTCCATTCATAGATACAATTGCGCTATTAAAAGGTATGTCCTATTATTTCTTCCTTTTCAGCTGTGTCTTCCAAACCATCCCTGCTGCATAATAACTGGTGTTCTGTGCTCAAAATGGAGTTGTGCTGAATTCAGCACAATGCACAACCAAAAGCAAAGGTCAGGTAAATGTTTAATATGCAAAGGCCACTGCCTCTGGCATGCTTCCTCCACAAGAGGCTTCAACTGGACAGTTGCTTCATGCACACAAAGCCTCACCTGGACAGACACCCCTTGCAAATGAGGCCAAATATAGACAGATGCCACTTTCACACGAATCCTCGCCTGGAGAGATGCTTGCGGCACACAGGGCATCAGCTGGACAAATGCTCTCGGCACACATGGTCTTACCTGGACAGATGCTTACGGCACATGAGAGCCCACCTGGACAGATGTTCTGGCACATGAAGCCTCACATAGACAGACGCCCCTTGCACACAAGGTCTCACACGGGCAGATGCTCCTTACACATAAGGTCTGATATGGACAGATGCCCATTGCACATGAGGCCTCACCTAGACAGGTGCTCCTGGCACACAAGGCATCAGCTGAACACACAAGGGTTAAACTGGATGTCCCCAGCACATATGTTCTGGGTGCTAAATGCAAAAGGGGCCTGTTCTGTGTACACGCAGCTGACCTTGGTGCTCCATGTACACTGGCTCTGTCTGAGGAGGTCCTGGTACACAAGGTCTGTTCTGGGTACAAAGCGTAAGTCAGGCAAAAATCTTCCTAGGCACTGGGCTCCAGATGGGTATGAGTTGAGAGGGGTTGGTCAGTGCCAAATGGAATGCTCAATGGGCCCCCAGTCTACGACACTTCACTGGATCTATGTTCACGTCATTTCAGCTCATTTTTTGTCTGGCAGAACAGGTCCTTATCCGTGCCTTCCAAAACCCAAGTGAAATGTATCGAAGACTCTTTGTCAAACACCCCATTCACTCACCTCCACCATCGCTATAAAAACCCACCACCTCACCAAACCCTCTCACTTTCCTAACCTCCCACATCACATAAACCCACCTTTCAATGTCCACTCCTTCTCTCACATCAAACACTAAACTCTGTTCTTTTATGTTTTTGGATAATGAAAGGCATTTTCCAAAAGTGTAAAAAATACAATAAACAATAAAAAACAGCTAATGTGTACAGAATGCCTCCACTTCCAACTCAGCTGGGCAGGTTGGATTATACAACAGGAGTCCCCAGGCTCCAGATCTGTTCAGGTGCAGGGGGTTCACACTCCCCCGAGAGGGGTGTAACCTGTGTTCTTTTTTGCTTTACCAGGATGCTTGTTTCCAGTTCAGGGAGGACCTGGGCTGGCAGTTTGGACTAGGTTGTTCCCATAGGGAACAGGGTCCAGACTGATTTGCTTTGGCTGGGCCCAAAATACAGTGGCGTGGTGAGCAAAAGAAATGGTGAATTAAAAAACAGATCTGTGACTGGGGGTGAATGTTTGCATTGTTCAGCATTCTGTCCATCATCTGTTCTTTTTGCTTTTGACACCCTAAGTGAGAAATATAGTAGGAGGCTGGCCGTTTTTGTAGGGGGTACCTAAGATACTCACACCTTACACTAGGTCCAGGTATCCCTTATTAGTGAAATGTAGGCAGTTCTAGCAGCGTAGGCTGTCTAGAGGTAGCTGTAGCAGATCAGCTTAGGCTGAACTAGGAGACATGCAAAGCTCCTGCAATACCATTATACTTACACAGTACCTCTACACAATAAAAGACAATACTCAGTGTTACCAAAAATAAAGGTACTTTATTTTAGTGACACAAGGCCAAACATATCTAAGAGTCAATACTCCTTCTGGAGGTAAGTATTATGCAAAATACATACACTAAAGAACAAAATCAGGCAAGCAAATAGTCATAGAATAGTGAAAACAGTAGAAAATACAATAGAATGCAATAGGCCTAGGGGCAACACAAACCATATACTAAGAAAGTGGAATGCGAATCACAAATTCCCCCCTAGGCAAATGTAGTGAAGATGGGCACTGGAAGTGTAAGAAAACACCAAAGGTAAGTAAAATACCCCACCCCAGACCCCAGGAATGTAGGAGTAAAGTGCTGCTTGTTTCCTCAGGACACACTACAAGTCATGATGAGAGATATTTCAAGAACCAAGAATGACTTCAATCAACAATTAATGGATTCCTGGACCTGAAGACCTGTGAAGAGAGGAGACCAAGTCCAGAAGTCGCAAAAGATTCCAGAAAGGACAGGAGCAGCTGCCAACATAGAATACGGTGAAAAAGTGGCTTCTCTGGTTAGAAGAAGTGTGCAGAAGAACACCAAAGAAGATGGCTGCAGGTTCCTGCATGGTGCAGGAGATGTCTCACGTCGAGTTGATGGATGCAGGCTGTTTGCGTCGCTGGTTTAGTCCAAACAGCCTTGGTTCAAGCAAGGTTGCGGTTTGCATCAAAATGGCACAGCCTGGACCCAGGAGGGTCTTGGGGGTTTTCACTCGCACTGAGGAGGCAGAGGGGGCTTTCAGCACTGGAGGGAGCCTACAGAAGACCAGGCAGCACCCACGGGAGTCCCAGAACACAGGGACAAAGAATATGCAAATTGCGATTGGTGCAGCACACCAAAAGAAGGTCCCACGCCGCAGGAGAACAACTCAGCGCATTGAGAGTCACAAGATAGAGTGCTGGGAACCTGGACCGCGCTGTGTACAAAGGATTCTTGAAGATAGTGCACAGAGGCCTCAGGAGCTAGAGATGATGCAGTGCACAGGGGTACTGTTGCAAGCCGGGAAGGCAAGCTCTTACCTCATCCTAATTTGGACAGCTGGACCTTAGGACAGTCTGGATCCCGTCGGTCCACCACCTGTGTTCCAGGGACCACCCTCATCGTCAGGAGAGGAGTCCCAGAGAACCGGTCGTCATCGCAGAAGGGTTCCTGCAGGAGCAGGGAAGTGACTGTGTCACACCAAGGGAGATTCCTTCGGTTCTTCTTGTGCAGGGTGAAGACAGAGAGTCCTCAGAGCGTGCACACCTTGGAAACTGTTGCAAATGCTGGCTGGAGCTGAAGTTCCAGGTCACAGGAATCGTCCTGGATACTTTATTGCAGTTACAGTGGTTCCTGGAGCAGTATGTGGTTGATCCGATGGTCAGAAGCTGAAGCAGAGGATGCAGAGGATTCCTGGAGGAGTCTTGCAAGCTGAATCTGAGGAAGCACCCAGTGGAGAGACCCTAAATAGCCCTGAGAGGGGGATTGGCTACCTATCAGGAGGGGGTCTCTGACGTCACCTGCTGGCACTGGCCAATCAGAGGTCTCAAGAGTGTCCCCACACCTTGGAATTCAAGATGGCTAACACCAGGGACACACTGGAGGATCTCTGGACACCACCCCTGGGGTGGTGATGCACAGGGGAGTGGTCTCCTTTCCTTTGTCCAGTTTCGTGCCTGAGAAGGCACTAGGGATCCCTGAGCCGGTGCAGACTGGCTTATGCAAGGATGGTACCATCTGTGCCCTTCAAAGCATTTCCAGAGGCTCTGGGAGGCTACCCCTCTCAAGCTTGTAACACCTATTTCCAAAGGGAGAGGGCGTATCACACTCCTCCAAAGGAAATGCTTTGTTTTGCATTCCTGGGACTGAGCTGCTCAGACCCCAGGAGGGCAGAAACCCGTCTGTGAGGTGGCAGCAGTGGAAACCTCAGAAAGCTGGTTTGGCAGTACTGGGGGTCCATGGTGGAGCACCCAGGATGGATGGGATTGGCCCCCAATACCAGATTTGGAAGGGGGGACAATTCCATGATCTTAGACACCTCACATGGCCATATTCGGAGTTACCATTGTGAAGCTACATATATATATATATATATATATAGTAACATATATGTAGTGCACATGTGTAATAGTATCCCCACACTCAAGTTCGGGAATTGGCCCTGGACAGCGTGGGGGCACCTTTGCTAGTGCAAGGGTGCTCTCACACTTAGGAACTTTGCACCTAGCCATCATTAAATTAAGGTTAGACATAGAGGCGACTTATAAGTTACTTAAGTGCAGTGAAAATGGCTGTGAAATAGTGTGTGCACAATTTCACTCAGGCTGCACTGGCAGTCCTGAAGAAAGGTTTGTCTGAGCTCCATATGGGTGGCCAAAGAAAAACTGCAGCCCATAAGGATCTCCTGGAACCCCAATGCCCTGGGTACCTAGGTACAGTATACTACGGACTTATAAGGGGGTCCAGTGTGCCAATTGGAATTGGAATATGGAGTCACTAAACTATAGTGACTAATTTGAAAGTATAGAGAGTATAAGCACAAGCACTGGACTCCAAAGAAAATATAGCTAACAAGAGCGGCAATGGAAACTAAATTCTAATTTAATTGAGAAAGACAAATTAAGAGCCGCTCTTAAAAACTACAAAGAGGCGAGCACTAAAGTTAAATCTGAATATTATACCTTAAAAATTAAGGAGGCCTCTAATGCCCCCAGAGAACTTTTTAAGGTCATTAGCACTTTGACAGCTCCCCCTCCTCCTTTAGAGTTGTAGAACTCACAAGAATTCCATAATAAGGTGGCTACTCACTTTGAAACTAAAATTCTACAAATTTATGCTATATATATATATATATATATATATATATATATATATATATATATATATATATATATATATATTAACATATATGTAGTGCACATTTGTAATAGTATCCCCGCACTCATGAAGTTCGGGAATTGGTCCTAGACAGCGTGGGGGCACCTTTGCTAGTGCAAGGGTGCCCTCACACCTAGTAACTTTGCACCTAGCCATCATTAAATTAAGGCTAGACATATAGGTGACTTATAAGTTACTTAAGTGCAGTGAAAATGGCTGTGAAATAGTGTGTGCACAATTTCACTCAGGCTGCAGTGGCAGTCCTGAAGAAAGGTTTGTCTGAGCTCCTTATGGGTGGCCAAAGAAAAACTGCAGCCAATAAGGATCTCCTGGAACCTCAATGCCCTGGGTACCTAGGTACCATATACTACGGACTTATAAGGTGGGTCCAGTGTGCCAATTGGAATTGGAATATGGAGTCACTAAACTATAGTGACTAATTTAAAGTATAGAGAGTATAAGCACAAGCACTGGACTCCAAAGAAAATATAGCTAACAAGAGCGGCAATGGAAACTAAATTTTAATTTAATTGAGAAAGACAAATTAAGAGCCGCTCTTAAAAACTACAAAGAGGCGAGCACTAAAGCTAAATCTGAATATTATTCCTTAAAAATTAAGGAGGCCTCTAATGCCCCCAGAGAACCTTTTGAGGTCATTAGCACTTTGACAGCTCCCCCTCCTCCTTTAGAGTTGGAGAACTCACAAGAATTCCGTAATAAGGTGGCTACTCAATTTGAAACTAAAATTCTACAAATTTATGCTAGTTTTAATCGTTCTGATGAGAGGGATGGTTGCTCCGATGCAGTTAATACTGATTTGGATATTGACCACCCTCTATTAACTCATTTTCAATCATTACCCCCTGAGAGAATAAAAAAGTTAATGCTAGAAATCAAATCAGGCTCCCCCTCTGATCCTTGTCCTCCTTTTATTCTACAACTGGTCCCTGATCCTGTTTCAATAGCCCTAGCCCCTATTTATGGTGAGCTTCTTACCTCTGGAGTCTATCCCCATCATGGAAGGATGCTACAGTGATTCCCCTGAAAAAGAAACAAGATGGAATTAGACATGATTTGAATAATTTACGACCCATCTCCTTACTACCTTTCAAGGCTAAGATTTTCGAGAAAGACATTAACAAGGAATTAGCCAACTTCTTAACCGCTCAGGAGGATTAGATGCCTCTCAACATGGTATTAGGAAGGCACATAGCACAGAATCAGCGCTTATTACCACATCTGACACGATTAGCAGAATAGTGGATGAAGGACAAGGGGCTATATAAGTCCTATTGGCCCTATCTGTGGCATTCAATACTATTTCTCCTCAGATTATGTTGTCCCACTTATAGCAAGCAGGGATCAGAGATGTTGCTTTGAAGATGTTGAAATCCTTCCTGAATGATAGGTTGATTACGCTGAGTTGTGGTGACTTTAAGTCCCCTGCATACCATTTACCTTGTGGTGTCCCTCAAGGATCATCACTTAGCCCCACTCTATTCAATTTGTATGTTGCTCCTTTAGCCAGACTGATTTGCACTTTTGGCTTTATGCCGACTTCCTATGCTGATGATACCCAATTGATCATCCCAGTTTATAAGAATTGAGAGGGAGTGGCAGACCGCTTCAGTGAATGTATGTGAGAAAGTCAATAGATGGATGAGTCTAAATTGGCTTAAATTAAATGACAAAACTGAAATTTTATGCTTTGGATCTGGAAAGGAATTGTGGAACTCTCGCTGGTGGTCGATAGACTGTGGAACTCTCCCAGCTCCTATTACTGCCACAAACAATTTAGGTGTTACTTTTGACAGCTGCCTCTACTTTAAGTCACATGTTAATTATATTGTCAAAACCAGCTTTTGGACACTTGAAACGCTGAAAAAGATTTTCCCTTATTTACAAAGGGAATGGAGAGTTACAGTGACTTTAGCACTGGTCATTTCTAAATTGGATTATTGCAATGCTTTGATGCTTAATCTGGATAAGACATAACTGAAGAAGCTTCAGCTGATTCAGAACACTGCTGCCCGGGCTATATTAAATCTTCCTCCTTTGGCCTCGGCCAGTAGTAGTTTAAAACAAATGCATTGGCTACCAGTGGCTAAACGTATTATCTTTAAGACTCTATGTTTGACCTTTAAGTAGTTTCAAATATTTGTCTTCCCGATTATGTTGGTACAGACCTAATTGACATCTTCGTTCGATGGGAGAATTCTGCATTCAGGTCCCCCACACTTACAGAGCTAAATGGGGTGATAAAGCATTTATGGTGGCTGCGGCCAAATGCTGTAATTCACTCCCTTTGTTTAATAGGGAGGAACAAAACTTTCTGGCCTTTAGGAGGCTAGTTAAAACCTGTCTCTTTCCGTGTTAATCTCCTTTGATTTATCCTTTGCTCTTCGGCACCTCATCTCAACTTCTGAGCGATTCGATGCCTTGGCCGGAATGCGCTTTATAAATATAAATAAAAACACAAATTCAGTGACACAGTTAAGCACTACTGACAACACAAACATAGGCCACAAACTGTGAGCATTGGGGTGCAGGCTAGCAGGATCCCAGTGAGACATTAAAAACAGACTGACACACACTCACAAACAGGCCAAAAGTGGGGTAACCATGCTAGAAAGAGGCTACTTTCTCACAAAATATACCCAGACGTGGGTCCTTGCTCACTGTGCCACTGTAATCAAGCTAGCTTGGCTGATGAGGGGTGATACCCCGAAACCGTTTCCAGGATGCTTGTTTCTGGTCTAGGAAGGACCTGGCCTGGCAGTTCTGGCTGGAGTGTTCTATAGGGAGTAGGGTCAATACTGATTTGAATTTGCCTGGGCCCAAACTGGGGTAGTGTGGTGAGCCAAAAAATGATCGATTAAACCCAGATCAGAGTGAATGTTTGCATTGTTCAGCATTCCACCAATCATCTGTTCTTTTAGATTTTTTCACCCTAAGTGGGAAAGGTATGCCCAGATATGGGTCCCATACTCACAGTGCCTCTGGATCCAAGCTAGCCTGGCTGATGATGGGTTATACCCTGAAACTGGTCTTAGGATGCTAGTTTCCAGTCCAGGGAGGACCTGGCCTAGCATTTCAGGCTGGACTGTTCCCACGGGGAGTAGGGTCAGTACTGATTTGCATTTGGCTGGGCCCACATTGGGGTGATGTGGTGAATCACAAAATGATGGATTCAACCAAGATCTGTTACTGGGGTGAATGTTTGCATTGTTCAGCATTTAGCCCATCGTCTGTTCTTTTTTGCAAACCTGTGGGAGGAGCATTGCCTGCAGATTCTGTAAAGTTACACATCACACATATGTGTGAATATTTATACTCTGGATTTCTAGCAGAGAGACCTTCCCCATCAAGTGGTGACATCCCAGTCTCACTTGCACTGTACCTATGGGAAACTAGAATGAACTTTGCAGCTATAACGTGTTACTGAACTCGCTCACTCCACCCACTGCTTGCTGCCCTCACAACACCAAGAGTACAAATACAGTACTATAGGGGTGCAGGTCCATTTTTGGCTTCCTTAGATGTCCAGATGAAGTCATATCAATACCAATGATGTCCCTCTTCTCCCACCCTATGAGATATATTTGCATGTGGATGGCATCAGTTACTGCAGGACCTGGAGGTTCACCAATGGTGAATCACGTGAGAAATATATAACCCCCAACCCATCACCGTGATGTGAACCCTCTACCCGGTGAGAAGATCCTGAGGTGCAGGGATTCTCACTCTCTAGGGTTGTTGCCTCTATGATAGCAGCAGATGAGAGTGCTTTACTACAGGGCTGCATCTCAGGACATATTTTATTCCCGGTTTATATTCAAGAAATTTAACAAATGTAACCTCTGTTATGGTACCTCTGTCTACAGAACTCTCCTTCATGGTACATATCACCTGGGACTCAAAAGAGAACTTGAGGGGCGTCTTGTATGCCTGAGGTGGGTCACCAAGGCCATGTATGGCTCCACAAGGGGGGGCGTGGCCCCCTCCAATGTTTGAATTTGCCCCAGGGAGATGCCTGCATGGGGGCCATGTGGCCCCTTAATTTAAATGAATAGACCTGGTGAGGTGGTAGTACCTTGGACTAGGGGTCCACAACAGACCCCTTTAATAATTTTCTTTCTGCCGCAGGGATGGGGAAGTCCCTGGGACTGCAGGGTGCCACACATTCCCCCTTACTTGCAATGAATTGCTCAAGGAAGGTGGTGGTCCCCGGGGTGTTGGGAGACTGTGCAGTACCTTGCAAACTATTAGATTAAATCCCTGGGAGGTGGTGGTACCGGGGCATAAATAGGCCTAGGAGGGGGCCCCGTGCACCCCCTAATTTATTTTTTACATGCCCCCAGTACCAGGGACACCCTGGGGCTTTATTGAAACAGCCACAGTTGTTTTAAAAAAATATTTGCTGTGATCTTGTGAAATCATCGCACATTTGCTGCAAACTTTTTTTTGCTAAGGTTTTTTTTGCCCTGCATGTCTGTCTAGGACCCCGGCACCAAAGCTAAGGGGTCAGGGTGTACCTACCATGGCCCCTTTTCTATTTTTTTTCACTTGTTATTTTAGGGACTCAGGTGAAGCTGAGTCCCAAGATGGCTGCCAACACTTCCTGGTTGAAGTATTGGCAGTCAATCAGAGGTCTGCAGATCTCTGTGTGAGTTGCTTTTATTCACAAAGTTATCGGGGACGATCCATGGCCCCAGATATACAAGTTTGGATTTACTTTAATTTCTCTTAAACTTCTAAACGAATTTGCACTAAATAACAAAATGCCTAATCTGCGTACCGGAAGCTACCTTTCTGCCATGTTTGGTCATTTCTGGCCAGCAGTTGGGGCTGTAGTTGTGTTCAAAATTCCTGTGGGAATTAACATGGGAAACACACCTTTTTCTCAGCCCCGCTTGACATATCACCCTAAAACATCCCATGCACAACAAGAATCACAGGCACACTTTTCTGGAAAATTTCATAAAGATTTGTCAAATGATGGCAAAGATATGGGCAAGTCAAAAAAATCTGTGCAAACATGGTCACAACTATAACTACCTACTGGCGACTGCCTAAGGTAACTATAACTCAGGCCTTTGCAATGCACTGCTAATTACCTCCGATATTACAGCGCTCATGACAACATTTATAACGTCACTAAAAATATAAATGAAACATTAGCAGCCAAATTATTGAAGAAAAAACTGTGCATGAAGGGGTCACAAGATATAGTTATCTTAGACTGCGAGTTATAGTCCCTTGAAATATAATGTCCCTTTAACCTCTGTTTTTTTCAAGTGAATATATATATATATATATATATATATATATATATGAATCTACCAATGAGGTTACAGAAGGTTCATATAAAGACCAATTGGATTGCAGC
Organism: Pleurodeles waltl; assembly: GCF_031143425.1. NCBI lineage: Eukaryota > Metazoa > Chordata > Amphibia > Caudata > Salamandridae > Pleurodeles > Pleurodeles waltl. Next base: position 1,242,091,404 of record NC_090440.1, on the reverse strand, counting down.
CTATTTGTGTAATTAGAATTGATAAAGGCGTGGGAAATGGTGAAACGCTTCTACCTTGAAATAAATGTAAAACATTTTGAACCCATGAGTGCTCCTATGTTTTTTGTTTGGAAATATTTCAGTGGTCACTAGTGCGATGGAGGCACCTGCTCACAAAGTGTTCAGCGTGGAAGTAGTGACTTTGGTGGAGAATCTTTTATAGACCACTGGAATCACTGCATGCCAGAAAAAGATTACAAAAGACACACAGGCCCTCATTATGACATTGGTGGTAAATCCCACTTACCGCCACACTGACTGCTGCCAACTTTCCGCTGTGGCGGCAGATATCTGTTCACCATATTATGACACACACACACCAATCGTCACTATTCAGCCACAAACACAATTCCACCAGCTCAAAGATCAGTGAGAAACTGGCGGTATCAAAACCCACACCGTTACTCCAACAGAACAACGCCCACCATTTTATGACCCACGAATCACCATGGCAGACATTCAACGGCGGTAAACCTTTGGCGGTACATACCGCCACGCTCAAAATACTCAACACACAAACAAAACAACACTACATTGTACAATTTACATAACACACAACTGACACCCATACACACACCACACCAACACACCCACACCACTATAAAACACACACCTTCAGCACCCACAACTCTTTACGAACACGAAAACAGGCCAAGAAACAGACACCAAGACCACAGACAAAACCAGAGCCACACACCACTTATACCTATACACCACCCACGCACCCCACATCACACACCCCAACACATTACCCAACACACCCTTACCTACACACCTCACACAACAACCATGGCACCACAAAGACACCCTCGATTCACAGAGGAGGAGCTAAGAGTCATGGTGGAGGAAATCATTAGGGTAGAGCCACAGCTATTTGGAGTACAGGTGCAGCAGATATCGATAGTTAGGAAGATGGAGCTATGGTGAAGAATTGTGGACAGGGTCAGCGCCATGGAACAGTACCCAGAACTAGGGATGACTTTAGGAAGAGGGGGAACGACCTACGGGGGAAGGTACATTCCACTGCAGCAAGACACCAACTCGTTGTACAGAGGACTGGCGGTGGACCCCCACCTCCTCCCCCACAACTAACAACATGGGAGGAGCAAGTCTAGGCAATCATGCATCCTGAGGGCCTGGCCGGAGTAGGAGGAAGACTGGACTCTGGTAAGTGAACTCTTCACCTATCATTCCCCCACCCGCATTCCATCACATACCCCTACGCTCACCCCCACTCCCATCACTCCACCATCTCCCACACACCCCACCATCACATCTCACTCATCCCAATGCCAAGCCCTGCATGCCATACCAATGCATGGATACCACTCACAGCCCTGCATTGACAGGTATCACTAAAGCATGCACACTAGAGAGAATCAGCTATCCCACAATATATACCAACGTACACAAGTGAAAGCTACCAGGGCAAATACAACCAAAGAAGGCAAGCCATGGATGCACAATATGTCAGACACAGAAACAATAACACATCATTTACATCCCATAAGTACCCCAGCCAACGTCAGTGGAGAGGAGGTGCCAGAAATATCCAGTCCCCCAACTGAAGAGGCCCACAGTGACGACAGCAACTCTGGTCTTCTGGATCTGGATAACCAACCTAGCCCATCAGGGACCTCTGGACACCTCTACAAGGACCCCAGGCCACACCTAATACCCAAGACAGTCAGCCTAGGGGCAGTGGCAGTGGGCACAAGGATCAGGGGACAGAGGCACAGGCCACCAGGGACACTGGGAGGACTACTGTGTGCCAGGGGGGAGGACAGGCCCAGGGAACCGACTCTCCAGGAGGCACTTGCAGAGCTCCTGGGAGCATATCAAAATTCCCAGGACACAATGGGCCAGATCCTGGACAATGTGCAGGAGAACAGGCGGCTGCAGGAGGGACAGTACCAGGGGATCAGGGAGGACTTGCAGGCCATCAACACCACCCTGGTCTCCATAGCAGGGGTGCTGGCAGACATGGCCAATATTATGAGGGAGGCAGGCACACAACAGCGGGCCCATGCCACTAGCCAGACATCTGAACAGCCTTCTACGTCTGCTGCCGCTAGTGTCCAGGAAGCCCCGCCACAGGACCAACAGGCCACCAGCACCGTCCCCCCTGCAGAAGGTGAACCACCCCGCAAACGTTCCCTGTGAACCAGACAGAAGCCAGAGACACTTGCCAAGACCCCCACCAGGAAATTAGACTCTCCTGATTGTCACCCTTGTCTCCCACCCTGTCACCCTGTCCACCTTGAACTACCATTGTTCCCCATCCTATGTCCCCTTGGACAATGCATCTTTGCTACATACAGACTGGATCAATACCCTGGACATTCCTCCATCATCACCCCATCCCCTTGAACTTCCCCTCTATATTTTAGCACTTCAATAAACACCCTTGGGAAAAAAAGAAGTTTGGAGTATGTCAAAACATTGCAATTGAACTGCACAGAAAATGAGCATAGATTAATGACCTGTAGCTGGCTGCAGTGATCACACCAGAAGTGTAAGTGAGGTCACCAGCATCTGCAAAAAGATTTGCCAGGGAGACAGTAAGTGGACATAGAAGTGGGAAATATCAGCATGCCAGTGCCACTGAAATGCAAACAAATGTCATTGAAATGTGAAGTAACACTGTATTACCTGTGTGTCATTGGAAGTATTGTCTGATGACTACTGTTCTATTTTCCTCATCCTCTGCCTCCTCATCCTCACTGTCCACAGGGTCCACTGCTACCACACGGGCATCTCCAGCCTCCTCCTCCTGCAGAAAAAGCACATGGCATCGCAGGGCAAGGTTATGCAACATGCAGCATGCTACTATTATCTGGCAGACCTTCTTGGGTGAGTAGCACAGGGATCCACCTGTTAGACTGAGGCACCTGAACCTGGCCTTCAAGAGGCCAATGGTCGTTTCTATTATCCTTCTGGTTTACCCATGTGTTTCATTTTAATGTTGTTCTGCCCTTGTCCTGGCATTCCTCACAGGGGTCAGCAGCCATGAGAGGCTGGGTTAACCAGAGTCACCTGCAATATTGAGGGACAACATTTAGCCACACACTTTCCTGTCTGGCCCACAACATACCCATACACCAACATATACTGGGTCGGGATCATGGCTCACCTATTAGCCACACCCTGTGCCTCTGTAGTTGGCCCATCACATATGAGATGCTGCTATTCCTCAGAACAAAGGCATCATGCACTGACCCAGGATACTTAGCATTGACGTGGGAGATGTACTGGTCTTCCAAGCACACCATCTGCACATTCATAGAGTGGAAACTCATACGATTTCTGAACACCTGTTCATTTTGACGGGGGGAACAAATGCAATATGGGTTCTATCAATAACCCCAATTATGTTTGGGATATATCCCATTGTATAGAACTCGGCTTTCACTGTGGCCACATCTTCAACCTGGGGGAAAACAATGTAGCTGCACATGTTTTTAATCAGGGCAGACAGCACTATTAAGAACATTGGCTTTGAGATTCCTGCTGCCAAGCACACTGTCACTTGGAAAGAACCAGTTGCCAGGAAATAGAGCACTGATAGAACTTGCACAAGAGGAGGGTGGGGATCCCAGTGGGGTGACAGATAGCAGATATCAGGCCAGGCTCCAATTTGGGACACAGGTCTGTGATTGTGTCTCTGTCAAGTCTATAGGTGAGGATGATGTGCCTGTCCTCCATTGTTGCCAAGTCCACCAGGGGTCTGTACACAGGGGTATGTCTCCATCTCCTATTCATCCACAGCGGTAGCAATCTATGGGGCAAAAGAGTGAGGACCCGGTCACATACTGAACAATGGGGCCACAACAGAACCTTGCATTCTGTTAACTTGTAATCGGTAAGTGTGATTTGTACAGTATGTCCAAATTTTACCAGTGACGCAGAAAATATCCAGGGCCTGCCCCCCCGAAATGGTGTCAACCTGTCCTGTGTGGAGGGACAGGTGGAAGTGAGGTAATTCCGCTGACGTGCGCTGTTGCAGGAGGCAGTCTGGAAATGCTGTGCAGCTCCTCATTGGTTAACATTAGGGTATAGTGGCCAATGGTGATCTACACCGGTGGTGACGGTATGCACCCCTGCGGACGTAACTGCCATTTTCTATCAAATTCCTCACTTGCTACCTGATCATCCACAGAAGAGGACCTACACTGCATGTGCTGCTGTGACTTGTGTCTGGAACCTACCATGGCCCTTGTGACTAGGGAAAGGGCCCCAGCCTTCACTTCAGCAGAGTTGGAGATACTGGTGGATGGGGTCCTACCCCAGTACGGACTGCTGTATGGGCCTCCAGACCAGCAGGTGATTACACTGTGGGCACAATGCATGTGGCATGAATGCATGGAGTTGTGTGTGAAGGCCTCGGGTAAGGGGGGTGGGTGGATGTCCTTTGGGTGGCATATTGGTTGTGTGCTGGGCCATGTGTGTGTAAATGGTGATGTGAAGGGGTATGGTGGGCCATAAGTGTAACAGGTAGGACTGTTTGATTAATACTATTTTCCTGTATGTATTTCCTCTGCAGGTCAGCGCCCATCAAAAGAAGGGTATATGGCGTGCCATCTACAAGGACGTGCGGACCCTTGGGGTCTATGGCAGGCAGAGCACCCAGTGTCGGAAACGGTGGGAGGACCTTGGTCACAGAAGATGGCGGAGGCCCAGCTGGGGAGGCTTCCCAACGAGGAAGGAGTGCCCGTTGAACGCTAACCTCCCTGATGGCCTGCATACGGGCGGTGGCCTATCCTGAGTTGGATGGGCACTTGTGGACATCACAGCAGCACAAGGGGGTGAGTACAGTGTACATCATTACAACTCACGCATGGTAGGGTGGTATCTGGGTGGGGGATATGTGTCAGTGGGTGCCCCTAGGCCAGCCCTGACATTGCAGCGTAGGTCCCCTGGTGGCTAGGGTTCTGAGGGCATAATCCTGCTACCTAGCTTGTAAGCATTCTCTACAGGTCAGGGCTGCATGGGTCCCAGGTGTGCTGCATTTGGCGGTGAGTGCCCCTACCCATGCCTTGTATGCTAGCTTTTTCTATGGTAGTGCTATGCCATATTGAGTAGGCCTGTTCCCTGTGTGTGAGGGTGCTGTGTACTCCAGTGGTGGTGTTGGTGCAGCCATTGACCAATTATAGTTTTGTCACCCTGTCCTTGTGTGCATTAGTATCAATTTGGTGGAGGAGCAGAGGCACCAGTGATGGAGGGAGCTGCATCCCATAGGACCCAGGAGGCAGAGTCCATTGAGGCTGAGGGCAGCAGTGGGATGGAGGGTGAGGGGAGCACCATGGCGGAGACTTGAGGGGACAGTTCTGGCATAGATACCTTCTCCTTTGGAAGCTCCATGGTGGTGGCGGACACACTGTGACCACCCCAGCTACAGGTACAGCTGCCACCCCATACCAGAATCACCCTCCCAGGAGCCCCTCATCGAGTTGCCCATGCATGCTCACCCAGGAGGGTGGACATCCCCTTCGCCCCAGGCACCACAGGCCCTACCCCAGTGAGCCCTGCTGCCCTGAGTGAGGAAGCTATTGACCTCCTGAGATCCATCTCTATAGGGCAGCAAGCTATTGTGAATGCCATCCAGGGGCTGGCAGCCCAGATGCAACAGACTAATGCATGCCTGGAGGGCATTCACTCTGGATTGGCGGCCCAACAGAGACCGATCCAGGCTCTGGCCTCCTCTCCGATGGTAGCTATTGGCCATGTTTCTACCCTCCAACTTTCACTTCCCAGTCCCATTTTCCTTAACCCCAACCCATCCCAAGTACACAGGCAGACAAGCATGCACACAAGACAACACACAAGAGTGGTACAGGCAAAAACAAGCACCACACTTCATCCCACAGGCATTCACACAAACACCATCCAGATGCAGACATAAAAACATCCACTATTTCTACTGTCTCTCCCTCCTCCTCCTCCTCCTCCACCTCCATCCCAGTTCCGTCCACACTCACACCTGCATACACTACATCATCATCCACTACCAGCAACCCCACCACACCAAGCAGAACACACACCTCACTGGCAAACATTTCTACAACAGCCATGCACACGTCCCCTGTGTCCTCTCCCACTGTATCTGTCCCACCCTCCTAAGGTACACAAACCCAAGCACACAGACACCCAACAGCTATCCACCGCACAACAGCATCCAGCCCATGCACCTGCACCCAAAATCAGCAGACACCCCCAACAACCACTCCCTCTTTCTCCACCCCCAAACCTTCTCCCTCTTCCCGCCCCACTATCCCTAAAAATTGTTCCTGTCCACCACTGACCTCTTCCCTACTCCTCCCCACCATCCTGCACGTCTGGCCAGGGTGGGAAGAAACCAGCCAAGCACCTCAGCCACCCAGTCCACGGGCCCAGTTGTCACCATACCTACTCATGGTAGAAAATAATCCAGGCCACATGTCCTGAGGGGGGAGGAGCCTGCACCAGGCAGCCTCAAGGGAAAGGAGCCTGCCTAAGCTGCTGCCAAGAAGGGAAAGAATCCTGCCCAAGCTTCTGCCAAGAAGGAAAAGGAGCCTGCCCCAGCTGCTGCCAGGAAGACAAAGGAGCCTGCCCCAGCTGCTGCCAACAGGGGAAAGGAGCCTGCCCAAGCTGCTGCGAAGAAGGGAAAGGAGCCTGCCCAAGCTGCTACCAGGAAGACAAAGGAGCCTGCACCAGCAGGCAGGAAGAGCAAGTTGCCTGGGGTAGGAACTGTGATGGTGCCCCCACCACCAACCATGGTTGTGCAGCTGTCTGAGGTTGCAGGGGATGGGCAGGAGCCTCACCCCACCAGCCAGTAAGGAGCCATTCGAGGTTGCAGGGAATGGGCAGGAGCCTCCCCTCACCAGCAGCACCATCACCACCTCCAGTGAGCAGCCGTCACAGCCGGTGGACAGTATGTAATCCTGCCTCCATGGGCTACTGTGCGGCCTGCCCCTGCAAATCCAGTGGGTATGACACCCACCTGAGAAACTGTAACCTTGCACTCCCCAGGATCAAGAGCACAGGGCAGGATGCCCCTCCAAAACCAGTGGGTAAGACACCCACCTACCCCAGACTACCCAGGATCAAGAGCACAGGGTACAATGCCCCCTCCAGATCTAGTGGGTAAGACACCCACCTACCACAGACTCTCCAGGATCAAGAGCGCAGGACATGATGCCCCCTCCAGAGCAAGTGGGCAAGTCACCCACTCGGGAAACTGTGGCCTTTCACTCCCCAGAACCAAGCACAGGGCATGTTTCCCCCTCCAGAGCAAGTGGGGTAATTACCCACTCGAGAGACTGTGGTCTATCACTCCCCAGGACCAAGCACAGGGCATGTTTCCCCCTTCAGAGCAAGTGTGGTATTCACCCACTCAAGAGAATGTGACCTATCACTTCCCAGGACAAAGGAAGGGGCATGTTGCCCCCTCTAGAACAAATGGGCTATTCACCCACTTGAAAGCCTGTAGCCTTGCACTCCCCAGGACCAAGCACAGGGCATGTTGCCCCCTCCAGAGCAAGTGGGGTATTTACCCACTTGATAGACTGCGGCTTATCACTCCCAAGGACCAAGCACCGGGCATGTTGCCCCCTCCATAGAAAGTGGGCAAGTCACCCACTCGAGAGACTGTGGCCTTTCACTCTCCAGGACCAAGCATAGGGCATATTGCCCCCTCCAGAGCAAGTGGGGTGTTCACCCACTCGAGCGAATGTGGCCTGTCACTACCCAGGACCAAGCACACAGCATGTTGTCCCCTCCAGAACCAGTGGGCTATTCACGTACTCAAGAGACTGTGGCCTTGCACTCCCCAGGACAAAGCAATGGGCATGTTGCAGCCTCCAGAACCAGTGGGATATTCACCCACTTGAGAGACTGTGGCCTTGCACTCCCCAGGACCAAGCAAGGGGCATGGTGCCCCCTCCAGAACCAGTGGGCTATTCACCCACTCGAGAGACTGTGGCCTTGCACTCCCCAGGACCAAGCACAGGGCATGTTGCCCCCTCCAGAACCAGTGATGTTGTTCCACCTCCCCGTCCCCCTGAGGTGCCTGCCTATTTACCAACAGATGCCCCTGCAGTGATCTCTCTGTGTTGAGGCAGGTGCCATGTGTGGCCTTGGACTTTGGCCTATGGCCATGTGGACTACGTACATTGTGGACTGGGCTGTGTCCCTTTTTGTGTACATATGTATATAACTCTTATCTTGCCTCACTTATTTATCTTGATGTGTTTCTCTCATTACATTCACTTTTTCAAAATCGTTTTATCCTTGCATTATTCATCCGAGGTACGGGGTACAAATGTTTTGGTAATGCAGCTGAATGTGTGTATGGTGTTGGGGGGTGTGGTGCATGTGTGTGTCACTCTCTTTTTCCTCCCTCCCTCCCTTGTGTGCTAGGCGTCTGTACTCACTGCTGTTGTTTTCGCCGGTGTTGCTGTTCATGGTGGAGCAGCACATGGAAACTCATGGGGAAAACATGGATCTCGGGCTCCATGGCGGCGTGGTTCTTTTCTGTGTCTCCAGTGGTGAGTCCTTTCACTTCTGTGCAGTGTTTCCACCAGGATTTTGATGTCGTTGGTACCGCCACGGAAAAGATGGCGGCTTGCAGGGTCATATTATAGTGGGCGGAACATTTTTTTCCTGGTGCAGGCGGCTATGGCTGTGGTGCCTGTTGTTTCCGCCCTGGCGGTCAGTGTGGTACATAGGCTGTCTATCAGAGATAACACCGCCATGGTCATATTTTGGCCTGTTGGCGGTATTACCGCCACTTTAACACCAATCGCCAGGGTTGTAATAAGGGCCTCAGTCTTTGTTACTTAATGAAGAGCGTAAGTCTTTAAACGCTCGGTCATTTTGGGAATCTCTTTTATTGGCAAATGCGGTTGTGTGAGGGTCAGTGGATTGAATTTAAATGAATGGGACTGTGTGCTATTGGTACAAGTACAATGGATTGTGGGTTTTTGTTTTAAAATGTGACTGAACATCTACCACAGAGCTATGCAGCCCATTAACAGTGTGTACCAATTTAAGGAGGAATCTACCAATGACGTCGCAGAATGTTCATGTAAAGACCAATTGGATTGCAGCCTATTCCTGTATTTGGCATTGAGAAAGGCAGGGAAAATTCAGAAATATGTCTGCTTTGAAATAAATATGAATCAAGGTGAAGAATAATTGCTTTCAATACACTGGCACAGAGATCACACGTGGCAGTGGCTGTGAATTATGATCTTGAAATCAAAGTATCTGGTGTATGACTTGCTTGGAGGCAGGCCAACTTGGAGGATACTGAGCGTGCTATATGTGTTTTTCACCAGCCCCTAGCTGACAGATGTCCGGCATCTGATGTTTCTTCTCACATTGTGATCAGGGACTGCATGTAGCTGGATAAAGTAATTAGGACCCAATTAACATTTCCTTGTGAACTTCAGAAAGACAACCATCATTCATGGTTTGATAGTGCATGAAGCCATACAGAGCTGCACATCACCCTTCATGCTACCTCTTGAAATAGTCTTAATGTTGCATGCAGAAGAGAATGTAGGCATGGTTTGAGAGTGAGGGAATCACAACTGCAGGGAAATACCTGAGACAAGCTGGTTTCTTCATGTAAAACAGTAGGCTGTTCTGAGAAACTGTTAATAATAAAAAACAAACATAGCAATCATAGGACTAGGTTGAACAGTAATATCACACTAGACCAATGTCTGATACATTTCTGACAAACATATTCCTCTTTAGACACATGTCAAGTAATTCTTGGCCCACTCCTGCCTAACCTTCTCCTTATTATTGAGTTCTTCTTGGTTGAAGTGGTAGCAGCCATCCATCGTAGCTCTCACAATCAGATGCCTTGACCCGACTGGGTCCTAATGTATCTTTAAAAATCATTATCATTAGCCATCATTGTGCTTCTCTTTAAAAATGGGACTTACCAAGAGCAGATGTGCCATTGCCCGATCTCCCTCCTAGACAGTGCTGTGAAGATCATTGTTTAAGTTGTTTTTGCTAGGTTAAATGAGTGGATTGCAGATACTGGTTTACTTTCAAGAATGCCGTATTCAGGCTAGGTTCAGGGCTAGGCTCGAAATCATAGAATGATGTTTAATTTTCCATCTTTTGGTAGGTAAATACATGGTTGTGAAAGTGAATTTTTTAATCTATGTAGCCTTTATTGACCTAACTTGTGTCTGTAATACTGTAGTTAGGTCAAAGCTATGGCCTCTTCTGGTGTCTACTGGGGTGAAAAAGGGTCTCGTAGATTTTTTACATGACCTCCATTATAATATTACTGCTTCAGTCAGATATGGCCCTAATGAAAGAATGTACTGATTCTGTAGGTTTACCATAGAGGAATGATTGGAAGCTGCCTTGATATCAAAACGTTGTGACATGTCAGTTGAACAAAATAGGCCTGTCCCATGCTATTGTATGTGGATGACACTGACTTACTATCTAGAAAACCCAACAGACTCCAAATCCTGACAAACATACGGACCACATGGGGTTGCTCATTCTAGAGACAAATTGAGGTAAAACCTTTATCATAGCCTGTTATCTCAGAAGCTTAAAATGTCGACATCTGACCATCCAAGAAAAACCTTTACCCAGTGCTTATGAGTTCCCATAACTTGGGGTAGTTTGTGATGTGCAGAGCACATGGGCTTCCTGATCTACTAGGAAACAATAATTGTTTATCAATGTGGTTGCCTTTATTTTTGATCTAGCTTCATTAATAGACAAGAAACCAATTTCTCAGTTTCAGGCAATTTATAAAAGGAAATGCTTGTCAGTGATAACATATAGGGATACAAGAATGTTAATGGTCTTCAAACTGAGAAACTGATTTTGTAGATATTTGCTGGCCTTCCACCTAATTGTTCCACTTACACAGTGCTGCAAGAGCAAAGTCTGCATTATGTGGTGGACATAATTAACTCGGCCCTTTTGTTGCTGTGGTGTGCAGGTTGGATCATCCAGCACACATCCTCTACTGGAGAAATCATTGGTGATTGTCTGTCTTGTACCCTGGGCCATGAAATACCATGATTATGCTATATTAAAAAGATGGGTATGATTTTAGATGGACAATTTATGTTCTATAATAGACCTAAACTAGGCAAACTGGATATGTCTTGGGCTGGTAAATGCTTTTGGATTGTAAACAGAAATAACTTATTTTTCTAACTGGGACAATATGACCCTGCCTCCATCCCTTCTTGCCTCTGAGATGAGGTGTCTCCACACTGTTTGCTTCATTTCACATTCTTTTGTAAATTTTATTGTCAACTGCCTAGTATATTTCTATTGCGGGTTTTAAGGGGACACAGGATTTAAAGAGGATCAACAAGCCCTGTTGTACTTACAAATGTTCAATTATCTGCAGGGTTCTTTTGCTGTTAGCTCCTTCCTCGAATGTGCTCTAAGTGAGAGGACACAGTTTCTTTTTTTTATTTTGGGTGGAAGATTTTTATCATATGGTAGTTTTTTAATGTATTTAATCGAGTGAATAACGTGTGGCTACTTATCCTTTATTATGTTAGAATGTATGTTTTTTGCTTTTATGAATATTTATAATGATCAAATAAAGCTATTGATTGACCCCATCCCCCAGGGCCCGAAGTATTACTGAAAAGGAAGGAGGGCTCGGGGACCCCCTTTTCCGAGCCTTTATTACCCTCTGGGCCAAAGGGCAGAACAGTAAAGAAAAGAAAGGGGGTAAGTGACCACCCTCTCTGGCCTACTCAGTCCCCGGAACCCCATCCCCCAGGCCAAATAGGAAATAAAGGTGAAGGGGCATGCCATCCCCTCCCCAAGCCACTCTTGGGTCCTAGGGGCCCCATCCCCCAGGTCTGAGTTTTGAAAAAGGGGAAGGGATGCAAAGTCCCCACTCGAGCTACTATGGGCCCTGGGGACTCCATCCCCCATGGCTTGATATTAGATTGTTAGGGGGAGCCCACGTTCAGGACATTGTGATTCTCTGCCTGGGAGAGTGAGGGCATACCCTGTCTGCACTCTCACAAGCAGAAAACTCAACTTTGCTCCTACCCGGTAGGAGCAGTCCAACATGCTGCTCCCACCCGGGTAGGAGTGATAAAAAAGTGCCAGCTCCTACCAACACCCAGTATAGTGGCAGCTTGTAAGCCTGTTGGGGTTGCAGACGCCTTGGGGCTTCCCACGAGTCCCCAAATGACCCCAGCAGTGTTGGCACCCTGGGTGAGCAACAGTGCTTCCACCTACAAAAAAGTATCCAGCTCCCACTGAGGGAGTCAGGTGTGACCATGTGGTACATGGGGCTCCACCCATGAGTCCCAAAACACCCTCCATTTTGAGTGCCCCTGCTCGGATTTGCGCCACTGACTTACAGAAAGAAAATGTCCACCTCCTGCAAGTAGAGATGTCTGGGCCACCTGGGCCCTGGAGCTCCCCCCTTGGCCCAAAATAAAAATAGATCTGTGGGTGCCCCAAATGGGTACTAGGGCATCCACTTAATAAAAACTATGTTGGGTCCTGCTGGTACACATGATATGTGCTGGCTGGGGATCCCACTGGACCACAATAGCCTGATGAGCCCCCCTCACAGCCCCTAACTAAAATTAAACATGTGGGTGTCCTGAGTGGACCACGTGAAGCCTACAAAAATAGTAAAAATTGAATAATAAATTAGCAGTAGGAGCTGCTCATTTATTATTTGCTGCTTCTTGAAGGAGTGCCCATAATGCCCTGAAAGGGCTAATAACATTTTTATTTTACCCTGGTGGTGTCCTTAGAAGATGCAGGGTCACCACCAAACTTTTTAGAAATGATGAGGGAGCAGGAAGGACTGCAGCAGCTCTAGGGCAACATTAACAAGAAAAACATTAGGAGCCTGAGTTTGATGTCAGCTGAGGGAATAGTCCATCACAAACATGATGGATATCCCGTCCGCCGTACTACAACCCCCACAGGATGGAATGGGATCATAAAATGGTGGATGAGATATCTGTCATGTTTGTGATGGAATATTCCCCTCTGTAGACTTCTGAATCAGGTCGTAAGTCACTGCATCATTGACTGCAGGAGACCTAACCAAATCTTGTTTTTAAATCACTTCTAGCTGGAACTCTATGCTTTCCAGCTGAGTGCAATGCCTTCTTCCTTTCATGATTGCATTTTGTAAATTGAAAAAGTAAAAAGAAAGACTCAGAGACATGTTGGATTTTATTTTAAAAAATGTCTCTGACTCCTTCTTTTAACATTTTTCATCCCATAAAATGCAATAATAAAAACGATGGGCCATATTTATCATAATACGGCTCATTACCGTTATTTTGCTAGCACTAGTGCTCAATCGGCTGCCTACCACCAATGTAGTCACCCTTCTGCCTCATTGTCATGTAGGCTTCTTTTTCTGCAGGAAGGGCCATCTTCTTGCACAAAAACAATGCCCCTGAGGCTTTCTCTTCTTTCTATGTGTGCTGCAGAATGGAAACAGAGGAAATGATGAAGGATATTTCTCCTCGGTACATCTCACCTGGGGCATGTAGGGTTTTGGCACATTCCCGGATCCGCCACTTCTGGTATGTAGGAAAGTACCATCTTGCCTCGCATGTTACCCCCATTTTTCACATGAATGTAAGATTATTTTTGACTGTCTCACTGGGATCCTGCTAGCCAGGACTCCAGTGCTCATAGTTTGTGGCCTGAATGTGTGTCCATGTGTAGTGACTAACTGTGTCACCGAGGCGCTGCTAATCAGAACCTCTGTGCTCATGCTCTCTCTGCCTTAAAAAGTGTCACTATAGACTAGTGACCATTTTCACCAATTCTAATTAGCACACTGGAACACCATTATAATTGTCTAGTATATGGTACCAAGGTACCCAGGGTATTGGGGTTCCAGGAGATCCCTATGGGCTGCAGCATTTATTTTGCCACACATAGGGAGCTCAGACAAACCTTTACAACAGGACTGCCACTGCAACCTGAGTGAAATGACACACACATTGTTTCACAGCCATTTTCAATGCACTTAAGTAACTTCTAAGTCACCTATATGTCTAACCTTCACTTGCTGAAGGTTAGGTACAAAGTTACTAAATATGAAGGCGCCCATTCACTAGCAAAGGTGCCCCCACATGGTTCAGGGCCATTTCCCCAGACTTTGTGAGTGTGGGGACACCATTACACGCGTGCACTATATATAGGTCAATACCTATATGTAGCTTCACAATGGTAACTCTGAATATGGCCATGTAACATTTCAAAGATCATGGAATTGTCCCCCCATGCCAAATCTGGTATTGGGGTGCCAATCCCATGCTTCCCTGGGGCTCCACTATGGACTCCAGGTACTGCCAAACCAGCTCTCTGGGGTTTTCTCTGCAGCTACTGCTGCTGCAACCCCACAGACTTGGTTCTGCCCTCCTGGGGCCTGGGCTGCCCAGTCCCTGGAAGGCAGAACAAAGAATTTCCTCTTAGAGAGTGTGTTCTACCCTCTCCCTTTGGAAATAGGTATTAAAGGCTGGGGAGGGGTAGCTTCTCCCAGCCTCTGGAAATGCTTTGAAGGGCCCAGATGGTGCCCTTCTTGCATACACCAGTCTACACCGGTTCAGGGAACCCCCAGTCCCTGCTCTGGTGCAAAACTGGACAAAGGAAACAGGAGTGACCACTCCCCTGTCTATCACCACCCCAGGGGTGGTGCCCAGAGCTATTCCACTGTGTCCCAGACGTCTGCCATCTTGGAACCAGAGGTGTGAGGGCACTCTGGAGGCCTCTGAGTGGCCAGTACCAGCAGGTGATGTCAGAGACCCCTCCTGATAGGTGATTACTTGACTATGTGGCCAATCCTCCTTTGAGGGCTATTTACGGTCTCTCCAGTGGACATTTCCTCAGATAACAATTTGCAAGAATTCACCAGAGTTCATCTGCACCTCTCTCTATGACTTCTGCCAAGGATCCACCGCTGACTGCTCCAGGACACCTGCAAAACTGCAACAAAGTAGCAAGAAGACTACCAGTGACATCGTAGCACCTAATCCTGTTGGATTTCTCGATTGATTCCTGGTGGTGCATGCTTTGGGGGCTGCCTGCCTTCATCCTGCACTGGAAGCCACAAAGAAATCTCCCGTGAGTTGACCGAATCTTCCCCCTGCTCTAGCAGGCACCAAACTTCAATGTCACCGGTACTCTGGGACCCCTCTCATCCTGATGTGCATTGCCCGTGGAACACAGGTGGTGGCCCCAAATGACCCAGATTGTCCAGTGGTCCAACTGTCCAGATTTGGAGGAGGTAAGTCCTTGCATCCCCTCCCCAGACAGTAATCCTGTGCACTGCATGAATTGCAGCTCCAAGGGCTTCTGTGCACATATAAAAAAATCCTTCATGCACAGCCAAGCCTAGGTCCCAAGCACTCTGGCCTGTAATGCTCAGCTCCCTGAGTTGATCTCCAGCTTTGTGGGACCCTCTTTTGAAGTGTTGAGACGATTGCTGTGTTAAGACTTCTTGAACCCATGTTCAAGGACTTCTGTAGGTGCTACCTCCTTCTGCATGGGCTCTCTATGTTGCTGAGGGCCCCCTCTGTCTCCTCTCCCAAGTAGCGATATCCTGGTCCTTCCTGGGCCCAGGCAGCACCCTTTTTCATTAACCGCGACTCTTGCAGCTAGCAAGGCATGTTTGTGGTATTGTGCCAAGGAAACAACTCTGCATCCTCCAGCATGAAGGAGAAGTTCCTAGCACCTTTCGTTGTCGCAGAATCTTCAGCTTCTTCCATACGTAGGCAGCCATTTTGCACTATCATCTGGGGTTTAGTGGGCTCCTGTCCCCCCTGGACACTGTCATGACTCTTGGACTTGGTCCCCTTCCTTTGCAGGTCCTCAGGTCCAGGAATCCGTCTTCAGTGCTTTGCAGTCTCTTGTGGTCTTTGCAAAATCCTCTATCACGACTTTAGTGTGTTTCTGGGGAAATAGTAGTACTTTACTCCTACTTTCTAGGGTCTTTGGGTGGGGTATGTTGGACACCCTCAGTGTTTGCTTACACTCCCAGCAACCCTCTACACACTACACTAGCCTAGGGGTCCATTTGTGGTTCGCATTCCACTTTCTTAGTATATGGTTTGTGTTGCCCCTAGGCCTATTGCATTCTATTCTCCAGTGAATGCACCACTTGCTGACTGTTTACTTACCTGATTTTGGTTTGTGTGTATATTTTGTGTATTTTACTTACCTCCTAAGGGAGTATATCCTCTGAGATATTTTTGGCACATTGTCACTAAAATAAAGTACCTTTATTTTTAGTAACCCTGGGTATTGTCTGTCTGACGATATAGTACCTATATGATATAAGTGGCATAGTAGGAGCTTTGCATGTCTCCTAGCTCAGCCTAAGCTGCTCTGCTGTAGGTTCCTCTATCAGCCTAAGCTGCTAGGACACTACTCCTCTACTAATAAGGGATAACTGGACCTGGCACAAGGTGCAAGTACCATCAGGTACCCACTATAAGCCAGGCCAGCCTCCTACAAAGCCAAGCCCTGCATGCCATAACAATGCATGGACAGCCCTCCCAGCCCTGCATGGCCACCCATCACCAAAGCATGCACTGCATAGTGAAACTAACAATGCCATGATAAATCACCATACACAAGCAAAAGTTGACAGGGCAATACTAACGATAGAGGGGAAGCCAGGGATGTATAATTTGTCACACACATGAAGAATAATACATCACTTACATCCCCACAGGTGCCCAAGCCAATATCAGCGGAGAGGAGGTGCCACGACTATCCAGTCCCCCAACAGAAGATGCCGCTAGTGATGACAATAACTCTGGACTTCAGGATCTGGGTGCCCTACCTGGCCCATCAGGGACCACTGGAGAGCCGGTCACCCAAGCCCAATCACAGTCCACCACAGAGCCACCTCCATCGGTATCCAACACCCAGAACCCACCCAGCGTACCCACACCTCTGTCCCCAGGACACGTCAATCAGCAGTGTGGCCACCTGTACAGGGCCCCCAGTCCACACCTCATACCCAAGACAATCAGGGACCTCTGGTCAGTGGCATTAGGCACACCGTTCAGGGGACAGAGGCACAGGTCAGCATGGACACTGGGAGGACTGCTGTGCGCCTGGGGGAGGACAGGACCAGGGAACCAACTCTCCAGGAGGTACTCTCCGAGATCCTGGGAGCCTACCAACATTCCCAGGACATGATGGGCCAGATCACTGACAACGTGCAGGAGGACAGACGGCTGCAGGAGGGACAGTATGAGGCAATCAGGGAGTTCATGCAGATCAAAAACACCACCCTGATCTCCATGTGCTGGCAGACATGGTCAACATCATGAGGGAAGCAACAGAACACCAGCGGGCCCCTACCAGTAGCTAGTTCATTTACCAGACCTCCACTTTCACTGCATCTAGTGGGCAGGAGGCCCCGCCACAGGACCCACAAGCCAGCAGCACCCCTTCCCCTACAGAAAGTGAACCACCCCACAAACGTTCCTTGCGAACCAGACAGAAGCCAGAGACACTTGCCAAGACCACCGCCAGGAAATGAGTCTCTCCTGATTGTCCCCCTTGTGTCACACTGAGTCACCTTGTCCACTTTGAACTGCCTTTGCTCCCCTTTCTATGGCCCCTTGGACACTGCACCTGTGCTACAAACAGACTGGAACAATACCCTGGACTTTCCTCATCACCATCCTATTTCATTGCACTTTACCCTCAATTTCATAGCACTACAATAAACACCCTTGAACACAAATTGACTACTAGTATTTTATGTTTTGAAAATGTGTATTTATGGAAACAGTGCAAATTAACTGTACACTATGAGAGTATAGAAATAATGACCTGTAACTTTCTGTAGTCAGCACATCAGTACACAGTTGTCATATCATGAACATCTGTAAAATGACAAACTATAGGTGACAGTAAGTTGAGATGTAAAGGAAGTTAATGCGATCATTCTACAGCCACACAGAATACACCTATAGTCATAGGATTGTGCAGCTGCACTGTCTCACCCGTGTGTCATTGGAAGTACTGACGGATTACTGATATTCTTTTGTCCTCATCCTCATCCTCAGCCTCTTCATCTTCATTGTCCTCAGGGTCTACAGGGGCATCTCTAGTCTCCTCCTACAGAAGAGGTACATGACGTCTGAGGGCCAGGTTGTGAAACATGCAGCATGCCACTACTATCTGGCAGACCTTCTTTGGTGAGTAGCACAGGGATCCATCTGTCAGATGGAGGCACCTGAACCTGGCCTTCAGGAGGCCGAAGGTCCTCTCGATGATCCATCTGGTTCACCCATGTGCCTCATTATAACGTTCCTCAGCCCCTGTCCTGCAATTCCTCACAGGGGTCAGCAGCCACAATAGGTTTGGGTAGACAGAGTCACCTGCAATTATTGAGGGACCACATTTAGCCTCAAACAATCCTATGGGGTTAACACCAGAATGCATACACTAACATACATTGGGTGGGGACCAAGGCTCACCTATTAGCCACACCTTGTGCCTTTATGGTTGGGCCATCACATTGGGGATGCAGCTATTCCTCAGAACAAAGGCATCATGCACCAACCCAGGATACTTAGCATTGATGTGGAAGATGTACTGGTCCACCAGGCAGATAATCTGCACATTCAGTGAGTGGCAAATCATACGAATCCTGAACACCTGTTCATTCTTGTGGAGGGGGGGGACAAACACAATATTTGTACCGTCAATCGCCCCAGTAATATTGGGGCTATGTCCCAGTGCATAGAATCCGGCCTTCACAGTGGCCAATTCTTCCACCGGGGGGAAAGAAATGTGGGTGCACATATGTTTTACCAGGACAACACTCTTGCCAGCATGATTGAGAACATTGGCTGTGACATACCTGCTGCCAAGCCCACTGCCACATGGAATGAACCAGTTGCAAAGAAATGGAGCACTGACAGCACTTGCACAAGAGAGGAAATCCAAGTCAGATGACGGATAGATGAGATCAGGCCTGGCTCCAATTGAGCACACAGCTCTGTGATTGTGGCCCTGTCTAGTCTATAGGTGAGGATAATGTGCCTGTCCTCCAGTGAAGCTAAGTCCACAAGGTGTCTGTACACAGGGGTATGTCTCCACCTCCTATCCATCCGCAGAGGTAGGTATCCAAGGGACACAAGAGTGAGTAGACTGTCACAATTGGAACAATGGAACCACAACTTCAGTATACTTGGTGCACTTATGTAATGGGACAGTGTAAATGATGAGGTATTTGCCAATCTAATCTGTGATGCAGTTAATGTTGATATGTCTGTCCCCCCCTCAAATGGTGACCATCTGTCCTGTATGTATGGACAGGTGGAAAGTGAGATAATTCGGCCGACGTTGGGTGTTGTGGTGGAAGGCAGTCTTGTACCGTCATGCAATTTCTCTTTGGATAATATGGGGCTCTATGGAGTACAGTGGCCAATGGGGATCTGCGCTAGCGGTGACGGTGATTCCTCACTTATTTCCTGAACTTTAACAGGAGAACACCTACACTGCGTGTGCTGCTGTGACCTGTGTCTGGAACAAACCATGGCACCTGCCTTCACTTCGGAGGAGTTGGAGCGACTGGTGGAGAGTGTCCTACCCCAGTACAGACTTCTGTATGGGCCTCCAGACTAACAGTTGAATACACATTGGGCACAATGCATGTGGGAATGATGCATGGGGATGTGTGTGCAAGCATAGTGTCATCGGGGGGCAGGGGAATGTCTTGTGGTGGTGTACATGGTGTGCATTGGGCGATGTGTGTGCCAATAGTGATGGAAGCGTGTATGGAGGGCCATTTGTGTGACAGGCTGGACTGTTTGTTTAAAGTGTTCTCCTCTCTGTATTGCCTCTGCAGGTCACCACCCATCAAAATAAGGGATTACGGAGTGCCATGGCCAATGACATGCAGACCCAGGGGGTCTATGGCCGGCGGAGCACCCACTGTGGGAGGACCTGAGATGCTGGGCATGGAGGACCTGTGAAGGCCTCCCAACAAGGAAGGGGTGCCCGTATGAACCTGACTCCCCTGATGGCCCGCATACTGGCGGTGGCCTGCCATGAGCTGAATGGGCGCTTGAGGGAATCACAGCAGCCACAGTGGGTATCATTACAAATTTTGGCAGGTGGGGTGGGATCCGGGTGGTGGATGTGAGTTAGTGGGTGCCCCTAAGGCCAGGACAGACATTGCAACGGCAGTAAACTCTAGGGTAATGGGTGTATATCAAATACAGGTAAACTAGCTTGTTAGCAGTCCAATTCAGGCAGAGCATTATGGGACCCAGGAGGGGTGCAGTTGGCGGTATGAGGTCCTCATTTTGCCTTAGCATCTAGCCATATCACTTACAGTGCAATGCAAAGTGCTCAAGCCTGTTCCCTGTGTGTGATGGTGCTGTGTATGCCAACTGTGGTGTTGGTGCAGTCATTGACCCAGTGTTTCCTTTGTCTCTCCCCCCTTTTTTGTTCTGTCATCCTGTCCTTGTGTGCATTAGCATCATCTGGCGGAGGAGTAGGGGCACTGGCGACAGAGGGACCCAGGAGGCAGAGTCCACCGACACCGAGGGAACCAGTGGGTTTGAGGGCGAGGGGAGCACCACGGCGGAGACAGGAGGTGACAATGCAGACTCAGATTCCTCCTCCGATGGATGTTCCATTGTGGTGGCAGACACCTCTGTGATCACCCCAGCTGCAGGTACAGCCGCCACCCGCATACCAGCACTACCCTCACAGTAGCCCTTCAGTGTGTTGCCCATGCCCGCTCACCCAGGAGGGTGGGCATCTCCTTCACCCCAGGCACCTCAGGCCCTGCCCCAGTGAGCTCTGCTGCCCTGATGAGGAGGCTATTGACTTCCTGTGATTCATCTCTGTAGGACAATCAAGCATTGTGAATACCATCCAGCGGCTGGCATCCCAGATGCAGTAATGCATTCCTGGAGGGCATTCACTGTGGATTGGCGGCTCAACAGAGATTGATCCAGGCTCTGGCCTCCTCTCTGATGCAGCCATTGTCACCACCACACATAGCAGAACACACACCTCACTGACACACACCTCCACCACATCCATGCACTTTTCCCTGTGTCCTCTCCCACCCTGTCTGTCCCCCAACTTCTAAAGGACACAAACGCAATCTCTCACACACCCAACAGCCATCCACCTCACACCAGCATACTGCCCATGCACCTGCACCCAAATCCAGCACATACACCTCCTACAACCACTCCCTCAACTTCCACTCCCACCACTCCTCCATCCTCCCGCCCACCATCCCTAAGAAGCTTTTCCTTGTCCAACTTGACCTCTTCCCTCTCTTCTACCCCCCTGTCCTGCCCATAAGAGCAGGGTCCCAACGACCCAGCCCAGCACCTCAGCCAAACAATCCACGGGGACAGTGGTGGCACCACCTAGTTGTGGTGGGAAGGATACCACAACTCTAGGCAAGAAGGAGAAGGAGCCCGCACCACCAGGCAAGAAGGGGAAGGAACCTGCACCTCCAGGCAAGAAGGGGAAGTAGCCTTCACATTAGCCAAGAAGGGGAAGGAGCCTGCACCTCCTGCTTTGGAAGGGGAAGAAGCTCTCGACTCCTGCCCGGAAGGCTAAGGACCACGTACAACCTGCCATGAAGGGGAAGAAGCCATCAACTCCTGCCAGGAACGGTAAGGAATCCACGACCCATGTCATAGAGAGGATGAAGCCCTCTACTCCAGTGGAGTCTGTCAGGGCCTCCACTGCTAGCTGAGGAAGTGCAGCCATCAACACCTGCGGAGGCTGCCCAGGAGGCAGCTCCACCTGCCACCACACTGCAGCTATCACCACCTGCAGAGGCTGCCCAGGAGGCACCTCCATCTGTCACCACACTGAAGCCATCACCACCTGCAGAGGCTGCCCAGCAGGCACCTACTTCTGCCTCTACACTGCAGCCATCACCACCTGCAGAGGCTGCCCATGAGACACCTCTATCTGCACCACACTTCAGCCATCACCGCCAGAGGAAGCTACATAGGCCAGCCTTCAGGGGCTGCTGTAAGAGGGGCCCCTTCCAGAACCAGTGGGCAAGTGACCCACTCCAGAGACTGTGGCCTTGTACTCCCCATCGAACAATCGAATTGTCCGTGAAACTGATATGTACAAATGTGCACAAAGGGCCACTGCCCAGTCCAATGTTCAAATGGCCCACTTGTCCACAGGGCACAGTCCAGGTCCAACACGAATCCTGACTTCATCTAGATAGAACTCTGCAGGGACATCAGTTTGCTAGTAGACAGGTACCTCATGGGGGTGGGAGGGACACCTCAGCCAAAGTCGGGAACAAGCCCACTGGTTCTGGAGGGTGCTCCATGCCCATTTCTCTTTGCTGGGAAGTGCAAGGCCACAGTCTCTCAGGTGGGTGTCTTTCCCACTGGCTCTGGAGGGGACTCCATGCCCACTTATCTGTGCTGGGGAGTGCAAAGCCACAGTCTCTGTAGTGGGTGTATTTCCCACTGATTCTGGAGGGGGCTCCATGCACATCACTCTGTCCTGGACAGTGCAAGGCCACAATCTCTCAAGTGGGTGACTTGCCCACTGGCTCTGGAGGGGGCAACATGACCTGTGCTTGGTCCTGGGAGTGCAAGGCCACAGTCTCTCAAGTGGGTGAATACCCCACTGGTTCTGGAGAGGGCAACATGCCCTGTGCTTGGTCCTGGGGAGTGCAAGGCCCAGTCTCTCAAGTGGGTGAATACCCCACTGGTTCTGGAGGGGGCAACATGCCCATTGCTTTGTCCTGGGGAGTGCAAGGCCACAGTCTCTCAAGTGGGTGACTTGCCCACTAGCTCTGGAGGGAGCAACATGCCATGTGCTTGGCCCTGGGGAGTGCAAGACCACAGTCTCTCAAGTGGGTGAATACCCCATTGATTCTGGAGGGGGCAGCATGCCCATTGCTTTGTCCTGGGGAGTGCAAGGCTACAGTCTCTCAAGTGGGTGATTTGCCCACATGCTCTGGAGGGGGCATCATGCCCAGTGAGCTTCATCCTGGGGAGGATGGGGTGAGTGGATGGCTTCTCCACTGGTTCTGGAGGGGGCATCGTGCCAATGAGCTTCATCGTAGGGTAGATGGGGTTAGTGGATGGCCTCTCCACTGGTTCTGTAGGGGGCATTGTGCCCAATAAGCTTCATCCTGGGGAGGATAGGGTGAGTGGATGGCTTGTCCACTGGTCCTGGAGGGGGCATCGTGACCTGTGCCCTTGATCTGGGGAGACTGGGGTTGGTGGTTGTCTTACCTACTGGTTCTGGAGGGGGCATTGTGCCCTGTGATGTAGATATTGGGGAGTGCAAGGTCACAGTCTCTCAGCTGGGTGTCATACCCACAGGATTTGCAGGGGCCAGGCTGCACAACAGCCCATGGACGCAGGACTACACACTGTCCGCCAGCGGTGACAGCTGTTCAGTGGTGGCATTGGTTGTGGTGCTGCTGCTGCTGGTAGTGGTGGGGGGAGGGTCCAGCCCATCCCCTGCAGCCTCGGACAGCTGCCCACTGGGGCTGCTGCTGGCGGTGCTGGTGGCGGTGCTGCTGGTGGAGCTGGTAGTGGTGAGGGAGGCTTTGGCCCATCCCCTGCAGCCTTGGACGGCTGCCAACTGGGGCTGCTGCTGCTGGTGGCGGTGCTAGTGGCGGTGCTGCTGGTGGAGCTGGTAGTGGTGGTGGGAGGCTCCAGGCCATCCCCTGCGGCCTTGGACGGCTGCCCATGGGGCTGGTGGTGGTGCTGGTGGCGGTGCTAGTGGCGGTGCTGCTGGTGGAGCTGGTAGTGGGTGGGGGGGCTCCAGCCCATCCCCTGCAGCCTTGGACAGCTGTCCACTGGGGCTGCTGCTACTGTAGGCGGTGCTCGTGGCAGTGCTGCTGGTGGAGCTGGTAGTGGTGGGGGAGGCTCCAGCCCATCCCCTGCAGCCCCAGATGGCTGCCCACTGGGGCTGCTGCTGTTGATGGTGGTGCTGGTGGCAGTGCTGCTAGTGGAGCTGGTAGTGGTGGGAGGGGCTCCAGCCCATCCCCTGCAGCCTCTTGATGGTTGCACCACCATGGTTGGTGGTGGTGGCTCTGACTGAGTCCCAGTACCAGGCCCCTTGTCTCTACTGCCTGCTGTTGCAGGCCCCTTGCCCTTCTTTCCTGCAGCTGGGGCAGGCTCCTTGCCCTTCTTTCCTGCAGCTGGGGCTCGCTCCTTGCCCTTCCTTTCTGCAGCTGGGGCTGGCTCCTTACCCTTCCTTCCTGCAGCTGGGGCTGGCTCCTTGCCATTCTTTGAAGCACTTGGGGCAGGCACCCTTTCTGTGTGGCTGGCTGATGGCTGGGATCCTTTCCCACCTGGAGTTGCTGGGGACACTACTGTGCCCGGGGACTGGGTGGCTGAGGTGCTTGCCTGGGTTTTTATCAATCTGGACTGATGTGAGGGACGGGGGGAGGGCTAGGGAAGAGGTCAATGGTGGCGAGGAAAAGCTTCTTAGGGACATTGGGGCAGGAAAAGGGAGATGGTTGGGAGTGGAGGAAGAGGGAGTGGTGGTAGAAAATGTCAGTCTGCTGTGTTTGGGTGCAGGTGCATTGGCTGGATGCTGTTGTGAGGTGGATGGCTGTTGTATGTCCGAGTGCTTGCGTTTGTGTACTTTGGGAAGAGGGGCACAGACACAGTGGGAGAGGACACAGGGACATGTGCATGGATGTGGGGGTGGTGACTGCCATTGAGGGGTGTGTACTGATAGGTGTGCTGGTGATGGTGGTAGTAGATGAGGGTGTAGTGCATGCAGGTGTGAGTGGAGGCACTACTGGGAGGGAGGAGGACCACGAGGATGAGGGGGCCACAGTTGAGGCAGTGGATGTTGTTATGTCTGCTTCTGGATGGTGTTTGTGTGAGTGCTTGTGGGATAAAGTGTGGTGCTTGTGTTTGCCATGACCACTCTTGTGTGTTGTCCTGGGTATCTGCTCATCTGACCGTGTGCTTGGAATAGGTTGGGGTTGAGGGGAATGAGATTGGGAAGAAGAAGTTGGAGGGGGGACAATGGCTGCCATCAGAGAGATCTCTGTTGGGCCGCCAAGCCAGTGTGAATGCCCTCCAGAAATGCATTGTACTGTAGCATTTGGGTTGCCAGCCCCTGAATGGCATTCACAATGGTTGACTGCCCGACAGAGATGGATCGCAGGAGGTCAATAGCCTCCTCACTCAGGGCAGCAGGGCTATCTGGGGCAGGGCCTGTGGTGCCTGGGGCGAAGGAGATGCCCACCCTCCTGGGTGAGCGGTCAAGGGAAACTCACTGAGGGGTTGCTGGGAGGTCAGTGCTGGTACGAGGTGGTGGCTGTACTGGAGCTGGGGTGGGCACAGAGGTGTCCGCCACCACCATGGAACTTCTATCGGAGGAGGTATCCGTGTCTGAACTGTCCCCTCCTGTCTCTGCCGTGGTTCTCCCTTCACCCTCTGTTCCACTGGTGCCCTCACCGTCAGTGGATTTGGCCTTCTGAGTCCTTTGGGATGCAGCTTCCACCATCACCGTTACCTCTGCTCCTCTGCCAGATGATGCTAATGAACATAAGTACTGGGTGACAAAACCAAAAGGGGCGGAAGAAACAAAGGATACACTTGGTCAATGGCGGCACCAATACCACCGTTGACGTACAGGACACACTCACACACAGGGAACAGCCCTACGCATTAGGCAATGCACTACCAGCCCATGGTAGTCACCAGCCCATGGATAAGGACACCTAATGCAAATTGAAGCATACCTGAAACCCACAGACCCCTGCCCAGTAGTGGATGCCTACTAGCTTGGTTGGAGGACTTTCACATCAGAACCCTGCCCAACATGGGACCTACTCTGCAATGCCAGGCCTGGCCTAGGGGCACCACAGGGCCCAGACCCCACACCTGGATACCACCCCACCAGACGTAAGTTGTAATGTAGGCCACTGTACTCACCCCTTATTGCTGCTGTGATGCCCCCAAGCACCCATCTAGCTCCAGATAGGCCACCGCCAGTATGCAGGCCATTGGGGGGTCAGGGTTCAATGGGCAACCCTTCCTCGTTGGAAGGCCATCCCCAGCTGGGCCTCCACCATCTTCTGTGCCCACTGGTTCTGACAGTGGGTGCTCCACCTGATTTAGACCCCCAGGGTCTGCACGTCCTTGGCTATGGCACAACATATACCCTTCTTTTGATGGGTGCTGATCTACAGGGAAATAGACACAAGGAAAGGTATTAGTCCCACCATCTTGCCTGTTACACTTATGGCCCACCATGCCCCTTCCCAGCCGCATTATCACAGACATGGCCCAGCATACATGCTTCACGCTGCCCAGGCCCCATCCACCAAACCCCCCCCCCCCACATGAGCCCTTCACACACAGCACTCCAGGCATTCACGTCCCATGCATCGTACTCACGATGTACTCACCTGTTGGTCTGGAGGCCCATACAGCAGTCGCTCCAACTCCGCCGAGGTGAAGGCAGGGGCCCTTTCCCCATTAACATGAGCCATGATCGGTTCCAGACACAGGTCACAGCAGCACATGCAGTGTAGGTCCTCTCCTGTTGAAGGTCAGGTAGGAAGTGAGTGAACAGATAGAAAATGGCAGTCACATCCAAAGCAGTGCGTACCGTCACCACCGATGTACATCACCACTGGCCACTGTACCCCATAGGGCCCAATGATAACAAATGAGGAGTTGCACAACGGTTCTCAACCGCCTCCAGCAACGGTGCACAACGTCAGCGGAATTACCTCATTTCCAACCTGGCAAACGCCATTTCAGAGGGTTGCAGGCCACGGATCCTTACTGCGTCACAGTACACAAATTTTCATTTGGACATATCCCACCAAAGTGATGTTATAGTCACAACATGCATTGAACTGTAGTGGTTAGAATGTACAGATAATGACCAGCTGTTCACTCTTTTGCCCCATAGATTGCAACCACTGCAGATGAATAGGAGATGGAGACATCGCCCTTGTACAGACCCCTGGTGGTCTTGGCAACAATGGAGGACAGGCACATTATCCACCTATAGACTTGACAGGGCCACAGTCACTGAGATGTGTGCCCAATTAGAGCCTTATCTAATATCTGCTATCTGTCACCCCACCGGGATCCCCCCTCTTGTGCAAGTCCTATCAGTGCTCCTTTTCCTGGCAACTTGTTCTTTCCAAGTGACAGTGGGCTTCACAGCAGGAATGTCACAGCCAATGTTCTCAATAGTGCTGACCAGAGTGTTGTCTGCCCTGATTAAACACACATGCAGCTACATTGTTTTCCCCCAGGTGGAGGATTTGGCCACAGTGAAAGCTAACTTATATGCAATGGGACATATCCCCAACATTATTGGGGCAATTGATGGTACACATATTGCATTTGTCCCCCCCCCAGCAAATGAACAGGTGCTCATAAATCAAAAGAGTTTTCACTCCATGAATGCCCAGATGGTGTACCTGGCAGACCAGCACATCTCCCACATCAGTGCCAAGCATCCTAGGTCTGTGCATGATGTCTTTATCCTGAGGAATAGCAGCATCCCTAATGTGATGACCCAACATCAGAGGCACAGGGTGTGGCTAATTGGTGAGCCCTGGTTCCCACCTAATGATGTTGGTGTATGGGTATGCTGTGGGCCCTAAGGGTGAGTGTGTGGCTAACATGTGTACCTCCATATTTGCAGGTGACTCTGGTTACCCCAGCCTTTCATAGCT
Source organism: Pleurodeles waltl (assembly GCF_031143425.1). Lineage (NCBI taxonomy): Eukaryota > Metazoa > Chordata > Amphibia > Caudata > Salamandridae > Pleurodeles > Pleurodeles waltl. Next base: position 1,242,063,665 of record NC_090440.1, on the reverse strand, counting down.
ACTGACCCCTGTGAGGAATCCCACGACAAGGGCAGAGGAACGTTATAATGAGGCACATGGGCACAGAAGAAGGATTATAGAAAGGACCTTCAGCCTCCTGAAGGCCAGGTTTCGGTGCCTCCATCTAACAGGTGGATCCCTGTGCTACTTACCCAAGAAGGTCTGCCAGATCATCGTGGCATGCTATATGTTGCACAACCTTGCCTTGCACCCCCATGTACCTTTTCTGCAGGAGGAGGAGGCTGGAGATGGCCATGTGGGAGCGGTTGACCCTGTTCACAGTGAAGATGAGGAGGCAGAGGATGAGGATGAGGACAACATAAGTGCAGTTATTTGTTAATACTTCCAATGAGACACATGTAAGACAGTGTTATTTCACATTTAATTGACAGTTTGATGTGTGACATTGTCACTGCCAGGCTGTGAATTCCTACTTCTATGCCCACTCACTGTACCCTTTGGAATCTCTTTTTGCAGATGTTGGTGCCCCACTATTGATCCTGGTATGTTCAGTGCCGCCAACTACAGGCCTTTCCTATGTAAACATTACTGTACAGTTGAATTGCAATGTTTGAACCTGATTAAACAAATACATTTTTAAAACATTTGACATACTCCATACTTGTATTTTATCAAAGTGTGTTTAGTGCAGTGCTCTGAAGAAGAGGGGGTAGTGTAATGGGCTGGGGTGATGATGGAGGAAAGTCCAGGTTAGAGTCCAGTCTATTTGTATCACAAGTGCAGTGTCCAAGGGGACATAGAAAGGGGAGCAATGGCAGTTCAAGGTGAACCAGGTTGACAGAGTGGGACACAAGGGTGACAATCAGGAGAGTCTTATTTCCTGGTGGGGTTCTTGGCAATAGTCTCTGGCTTCTGCCTGGATTGCAGGGAATGTTTGCGGGGTGGTTCTCCTTCTGCCGGGGGAGGGGTGCTGGTGGCCTGTTGATCGTGTGGTGGGGCCTCCTGTCCACTAGCGGCAGCAGAATTGGAGGGCTGTTCAGTAATCTGGCTAGTGTCAAGGGCACGCCGGTGTGCCACTGCCTCCCTAATACTGTTGGCCATGTCTGCAGCACCCCTTCAATGGAGACCAGGGTGATTTTAATGGCCTTCAAGTCCTCCCTGATCCTCAGGTACTTTCCCTCCTGCATCCGCATGTTCTCCAGCATCTTGTCCATGATCTGGCCCAGCGTATCCTGGAAATGTTGGTATGCTCCCAGGATCATGGTGAGTGCCTCACGGAGGGTCGGTTCCCTGGGCCTGACCTCCCCCTGTCGCACAGCAGTCCTCCCAGCTTCCCTGTTGTCCTGTGCCTCTGTCCCCTGAACCGTGTGCCCACTGCCACTGACCCCAGGTCCCTGATTGTCCTCTGTGGGGTGGCCTGGGCACCTGTAGTGGTGAACACACTGCTGATTGACGTGACCTGGGTATAGAGGTATGAAGCCGCTGGGTGGGTGCTGTGGTGGTGTTTCCTGATGGGGGAGGCTCTGTGGTGGTGTGAGACTGTGGCTGGGTAACCGACTGTCCGGAGGTCCCTGATGGGCCAGGTTGGTCATCCATATCCAGGTGAGCAGAGCTGCTGTCATCACTGTGGACCTCTTCTGTGGGGGGACTGGAAATTGCTGCCACCTCTTCACTGGTGACACTGGATGGGTTTCCTGTGGGGATGTAAAAGCAGTGTTATTGTTTCTGCATGTGACATATTGTGCATGGGTGTGTTGCCCTCTATGATTGTTATTGCCGTGGCATCTTTGCACTTGTGTGAGTTGTTATTTTGTGGGCTAGGTGATTGTCTCTAGTGTGTATGCTGTGGTGATAGGTGTCCATGCAGGTCTGTGAGTGGTGTCCATGCATTGGTAGATCATGCAGAGCTTGGCATTGGGATGAGTGAGTTGTGATGGTGAGGTGTGTGGGAGGTGGTGGAGTGATGGGAGTGAGGATGAGGGTGGGGGTATGTGATGGCATGCAAGTAGGGGGCTGATAGTAATAGAGAATTGACTTACCAGAGTCCAGTCCTCCTGCTACTCCTGCCAGGCCTTCATGAAGCATGATTGCCAAAACTTGCTCCTCCCGAGTTGGTGTCTTCCTGCTGTGGAAAGAACCATCCCCTGTAGGTTGTTCCACCTCTTCCTGATGTCATCCCTTGTTCTGGGGTGCTGTCCCACGGCGTTGACCCTGCCACAACTCTCCGCCATAACTCCATCTTCCTAGCAATGGATATCTGCTGCACCTGTGATTAGAATAGCTGTGGCTCTACCCAGATGATTTCCTCTGCCATGACTCTTAACTCCTCCTCTGAGAACCTGGGGTGTCGTTGTGGTGCCATGAGTGTGGTGTGAATGGTGTGGTTGAGGGTGTGTAGGGTGATGTGTTGGGGTGTGTAATGTGGGGTACGTGGGTGGTGTATAGGTGTAGGTGGTGTATGACTCTGGTCTTGTCTGTGGTCGTGGTGTCTGTCTCGTTCCTATGGTTTGTATTTATAAAGGGTTGTGGGTGATGTGGGTGTGTGTTTTATAGTGGTGTGGGTGTGTGGGTGTGGTGTGTGTATGTGTGTGGTGTGTGTATTTTGAATTGTCCAATGGGATGTTGTTTGGTTAGTGGGTGTGTATTTTGAGAGTGCCGGTATGTACCGCCAATGGTTTACCGCCTTCGAATGTCCGCGGTGGTGATTCGTGGATCATAATGTTGTGGGCATAGTTCTGTTGGCTTAATGGTGTGGGTTTTGATACTGCCAATTTATCACTGACCTTTGGGCTAGCGGACTTGTGGGTTTGGCTGTATAGTGACGGATTGGTATATGTGTCATAATATGGTTAGTGGATATCCACGGCGGTATGTTGGTGGCAGTCAGCATGGCGGTAAGTGAAATTTACTGCCAAAGTCTTTAAAAAAAAAAGTTCTCAAAACCAGTGAGGAGGTAAGCAGATTTGGGTTACCCCTCGACCCTCTGGGACCTCAAGCTGCACAGGAGATGCCTTCACATTTTTCCTCTGCAACTGACCTCCAGTAGATGGTTCAATTAGACCATGTGATTTGCTTACTATGCTGAGGGAGATACTGAGTGGATTGGAGTGGGGTAATAATCTCAATATGCAGAGATATACCTAAGATAGCTTTATGGGTTTGTATGCAATGAACAGTAAAAGCTGCTGTACCTTCATTTCACTCTGGAACAACTCAGCTTCCTAGCAGCTGAAATGCCCTCTCTCTGTCAGAGGATCCAGAGCAGTGTATACTGAATTACTGGATGCCAAGAAACCCCACACCCCACCAGATCCCAAGTGCCCCAGTTGTTAGTCAGCAAGCATCGGAACACAACGAGGCATACGGGGCCAGCTGCACACTGGATGAGCCTGGATGAGGAACAGAGGGGCACGACCCTGACCAGCCACTTCCATAGATTGCTGAGAGCAATACAACTCCAGCATAAAGTAGTGCGAGGGAAGAAGATTCCCCCCCCTTAAATAATGTACACTCCCATTGGTACAATGGAGATCCAAGATTTCTACAGAGTGAGAAGCGGCCACATTTAATTACACAGAACATGTTAGACACATATGGGCAGATTTATCCTTGTTTTACTTCGCCCTTGTTCCACACAGGGCTATGTAGGACAACACAGAACCTAGCATGAGATTTACAAGGTCATATTAGGCCAGCCAGCATGGCCCTGGGTGACTTGGTAAATCCGGTGTAATACAAGGCAACGCAAGTCATTTCCTTGCATTACACTGCAGGGAGGAGGCGCTACATGGGTTGAGCATGGGTGTTCCCATGTATCCACCCATGCATTTTGACACATTTCCAGAGTTATCAACAGTGGTAGACCTGGGAATGCTTCAGAACTGTACACCTTCCCACCAGAGACCCAATGAGGAGAACTATGCAGCACATTTAGAAGGAGGAGGCTGTGTCAAAGGATTGATTTTGTGTCTTTTCTTGCACAAAACCAAGAATGCACAATGTAATGGTAGATGTGGTCCATTCCTGCCTTCTCCCTTTAACACAGCGCAGCAAGTTGTCTTGCTCCATTGCATTATGTGAGACAATGATAAATATGGGCCCTCATGATACATCAATGCATTGCTACACGGCTGCTCACAAACTCCTAGACTGCAAACCAGCTTCACAGTATTCAGGAAACTCTTTGCTAGCACCCCATCACCCTGGGCCCCATATTAGGTGGATTGGCCTGCGCGGACCTGGCGCCTGCTGACCTGGGCGCCTCAGGGAGAAGGTGCTCCCTCGTGTGTGGCAGATTCAGGGGGACAGGCAAGATCTCCTCACATTGGGGCCTTGGAGTGGGCCGTTGGAGCTGCGGGCCCCCAGCAGAAAGTAGGTGCCTAGGGGTCTGGCCTCACCCCATTATTTGATTTTTTGACGATCGTGGCCCAGCAGATCTGAGGAAGGGGCGCCAAGAGATAACTGTCGCGGAGGAGGCCGCTGGAGGTTGGACCTGGGCGCGGTCCTGGCCTAGGGAGACCATACTGATTGGCCCCGGACGGAGACCCTGGATTCTCTGAGGCAGAGAACCGGTGTGGAGTGACCAGACCGGCGTACCATGGCGGCGTCAAAGTCTAAGGGCGAGCGCTCGGTGAGGGACATGCTGGCAGGGACGCACCCGACATCTGGCATGGCGGCAGAGGATTCACCTGAGACGAGGGCCCTGGAGAGCCACAGGGAGACGGATCCAGCGGAGACTTCTCCTGTTACGAAGGGCTTTCTGACCTCCTTGTTTGAGTCGCTTCGGGGAGACATCCAAGAGCTGTGTAGGGACATCTCACAGGAGCTGAAGGAGTTGCGGGGAGAGGTCTCCTCCTTGGGTGAGCGTGTTTCGCAGCTAGAGGATAATGAGATCCCGTGCGGCGAGGAGGTTGTGGGCCTACAGCAAGAGGTGGTCCGTCTCCGAGAGCAGCAGGACCTCCTCCAGAATGCGGTTGAAGACCTGGAAAACCACTCACGGAAACAACATATTCGCATTAGAGGGGCCCCGGTCGGGGTTGAAAAAGATGACATCGTGGGTTACGTGGTGGACCTGTTTCGCTCCTTGATTGGCGTGGACGAGACACAGGAGGTGGCCCTGGACCAGGTACATCGAGTTGGGCTCGCTGGAGGTCCTGGAGATCGCCCCCCCCCTGACATTTTAGCCTGTCTCCACAATTTTGTCCTTAAAGAAAAGATTGTACAACGGGCCCGCAATCTCCAGAGTGTACACTTTCGTGGGCATGAACTCCAGCTATTTTATGATCTGTTGGTGCGGACCTTGCAGAGGAGGAGAGAGTTTAGACCGATCACGGATCATCTGCGGGCACACAATGGGGGTGATTCTAACCCTGGCGGTCGGTGATAAAGCGGCGGCCAATCCGCCAACAGGCCGGCGGTCCAAAAAATGGAATTCTGACCCTGGCGGGAACCGCCAACAGAGACCGCCACATTAACACTCCGACCGCCACGGCGGTACAAACAAACAGCGCGGCGGTCACCGCCAACAGACAGGCGGCAGACAATGTACCGCCCACCCTATCACAACTCACCAATCCGCCACCTTCTCCGGGGCGGGAGCACCGCCGATAAAAACACGGCGGAAACAGACTACGAACAGGAAAACGCTCACCTCTACGCACTCCACGAGGAATCTGGACAGCATGGAACCCGAATTAAACATCCTACCTGCTCTCGTCTACCTGCTCATCTACCACGAGTACGAACGGCGGCGCACACGACAACGGTGAGTACTGCACCTACGACACAGGGGAGGGGGGAGGAGAAAAGGTTACAGCACACACATATGCGACCCCCACCCCCCCCAAACTATGTACACACCAATGCAGAGCAACAAGTCACAGTGACACCACCCAAACCCCCGTGAAAAATGCAAAGACATAATTAAACCGTGTGTACCGCCAATGGAATACCGCGGTTGAAAGACCGCCGCGTCGATTCGTGGGTCAGAATGGCATGGGCGTGTTTGTGTTGGCGTGGCGGTGGAGGTTTGGTCATCTCCAGTTTATCGCTGCCCGCTGATGAGGCGGCCTTCCGTGGATGTCGAGTTTTTGGCGGTTTCACAGTTGGTGGTCAGAATGACCGTGGCGGTTTACCGTGGCCGCGGCGGTAGAATGGCGGACTTCTGACCGGCGGTAAGGGCCTTTTACCGCAGAGGTTAGAATCACCCCCAATGTGTCATATTCCTGGGGTCACCCATTCCGACTGGTTTTCCGCTGGGGGGAGCAGGTCCGGCAGGTGAAAACTGTCTTGGAGGCTGGCCGCGTCCTGGGTCTGGAGGACATTGGCCGTGAGTCGAGCGGGGGAGCCGCCAGAACCTCGACCTAGTTCGGTCCCCCGGGGGCGACCGGGATTGCCACTGGCCGCATCGCTAACAATATACTTACTGTTGAATAGGGTCAGGGCGGCGGGGGCTGTGGACCTGACCACTCGATCTGGTTGGATATACTGCCCCGTGGAAACTACACCTCGTGATTGTCGGCAATCGAGGACTTCTGTGTTCTATGCACCTGTTGTGCTTATCATTTGTTTGTTGTTGTGTTTCCCTGTGATGCTGGCGTTTTAGGTAAATTCTCTTAGGCCTGACTGGTCTAGGTGGTCTAGATGTTAATATAGGGGGTAGTCCTCTGCTGTGCCCCGGCCTTCTCTGTTGGCTCCCCTCAGTATAGACTATGATCATTAAATGTTTAAGTTTAAATGTGACGGGGCTCAACAACCCTACTAAGAGACTTGCCATCTTGTCGGCTCAAGAGAGATCGGAGAGTCATATATGTCTCTTGAAGGAAACGCGTCTTGTCTTTAAAGATAACTACCATATGCGTTCTAAGTGGTTCCCCAGGCAGTTCTGGTCCTCGTTACCATCAAAGCATGCAGGGGTGGCGATACTTCTATCATGTTCATTTCCGGGGGAAGTGATATCAAAACTGAATGAGATCCCAGGGAGGCTTTTGGCTATGAGACTTAGACTGGGAGGTTTTTCCTTCACGATTGCTTGCCTTTATGCACCTAATTCCCAACAAGAACTCTTCCTCAGACAGTCTTTGACTCCGTTGCTCCAATCCCCTGATGGTGCTGTCTTGCTGGGGGGCGATTTTAATCTGGTGATGGACGGGGGTCTTGGATCGCTCAGGCCAGCGACACGGGCAGACGGGGTCTCTGTGGGACGTGGGGAGGCAATGGCTCAGCGAGTGTGGTCTAGAGAATGTCTGGAGAAGTGTGCACCCCTCGTTGAGGGACTACTTCTTTTACTCTTCTGCAACCAAAACATACCCTAGGTTGGACCTCTTTCTGGCATCACAGGAGCTTCTCTCTAGGGTTAGAGATGCAGAGATTGAGCCGAGGGCCCCCTCAGATCATGCCCCAATTACAGTCGAGATCCACATGGACGTGGAGAGGGTTGGTACATCGGGATGGCGACTTAGGGATTTGATGCTTCAGAACGCTGAGATGGTAGAGGCGATTTGAGGGGCAATAACAGACTACCTTAGTTATAATGACGATGGGATAGTAAGCATTGCAACACTGTGGGAGGCACTGAAGGCTGTGGTGAGAGGTGAAGTGATGTCCCTTTCTTCTAGGGATAATAAAGCAAGGAGTAGACTTAAGGGAGACCTAGAACAGCGAGTAAGGCTGTTGGAGCGCTGACATAAACGTACGGGTGCTCCTAGAATATGGCGAGAGCTCGAGAAGGTGCAAAAACAGCTGAGTAGATTGGATTGGGACAGGGCAGAGTACGCGGTAGCCCGCCTTAAACATAAGTACTATGTAGGAAGCAATAAGTGTGGGAAGTTGCTGGCACATAGGTTAAGAGCGTAGCGAGCAGCATCAATGATAAAAATGGTGCGCTCCCCCTCAGGAACAGAAGCACACACGAGTGACCAAATAGCGCAGGCTTTCGTGGAATTCTTTCGGAATCTATACAGAGCTGAAGAGCCCGGTACCTTAACCCCAGAATCCTTCTTAGAGGATATAGCAATCACTCCCTTGTCTTTGAAAGAGGCAACCGCACTAGATTTACCTATAAGGGCGGAAGAGGTTATTTCACCGATCGCTCGGCTGCAGACCGGGAAGTCACCTGGTCCTGATGGATTCTCAGCCCTTTTTTTATAAATCTTTTTGTGGGGAACTCGTTCCCGTTTTGGTGCGACTCTTTAACTCCTTTCGGCAAACCAGCGCTCTTACACCTAGTATGTTAGACGCGACCATCGTGGTTATCCCGAAGCTGGGGAAAGATCCTGGGGAATGTGCCTCGTAAAGGCTGATCTCCCTTCTAAATATATTGACGCTAAATTATTTACTGGCATCTTGGCACATCGTCTTAACTACTATATGCCGGGGCTCGTGGATCCTGACCAGGCAGGATTTATACCGCATAGGCAGTATAGTGATAATACCAAGCGATTGCTTCACCTCTTGGATAAAACCGAACACTCTCGTAGGGCGGCGCTCTTTCTCTCCATCGATGCTGAAAAGGCGTTCGACAGGGTTACCTGTTCCAGGTGCTTGAGCACTTTAGTTTGGGACCAGGCTTTATGGCATGGATCCTCTGCATTTATCATGCACTTCGGGCGGCGGTACGGGTTGATGGGATACTTTCCTTGCCGTTTGCCGTCCAAAGAGGCACCAGACAGGGGTGTCCGCTTTTGCCCCTTCTTTTTGTGCTCTATATGGAGCCTATGGCGCAGAGGCTTCGGGATAACCCTCAGAATAGGGGCGTGAAGTTTGGGGGAGACGAACATCTCATATCACTTTACGCGGACAATGTCATCCTTACTCTGGCAGAGCCTACGACTTCACTTCCGGCGCTAATGGCTGTCCTGGAGGAATTTGGGCGGGTCTCGGGTTTCCGAATGAATATGCTTAAATCGCAGGCTATGAGCAAGTTTATTAGTGCGGAAAAGGAACGGGACCTGAAGGCCCGATTCCGCTTCACATGGTCCTCCACGGGGCTCCCATATTTGGGGATCGAGCTGGGATCCACAGTCGCCTGCACAGTGACGGTGACTTATGCGAAACTGACTCAGGAGGTCCATCAAGACTTAGAGGCGTGGTGGAAACTTAAATTGTCTTGGTTGGGTAGGGTTGCGGCAGTGAAGATGACCATTCTACCACGCATACTGTATCTGTTTCAGGCGCTCCCGTTAGAGCCTCCGCCGCGGACGATAGCGACCCTCCAAACGGCAGTGCTAAGATTTATATGGGAAGGGAGGACGGCGCAGTTATCGCGGCAGATCCTGTATCGCCCGAAGAGAGAGGGGGGACTGTCGGTCTCCTGTCTTCTTCGATACTTCCAAGCCACTCAGCTGCGTTTCCTCTTAGAATGGAGCCGCCCGTCCTCCGAGAAGCATTGGTGTTTTATGGACCAAGCGGTAGCGGGCTCTCATATATGGAAGGAACCTTGGCTTAGGTGCCATCACAGAGCACAGGGATTGTATATATCTCCGGTCACGGGGTTTCGATAAGAGTGTGGGATCGGGTGGCCGTAGCGGTGGGCTTGACAAACTTTCCGTCTCCAATGACCCCTCTGGGCGCGAATCCTGACTTTGGCCCGGGCTTACAGTCTGAAGCATTGCGTCGGTGGTATGAGGAGGGCTGCAAGAGGGTGGGATTTTTATTTGATGAGCAGGGGGTCATCCCTTTTGACCGGATGAGGGAGCTATATGGCCTAACCGAAGCTGACAGGATGATGTACTATCAAATAAGACACTGGGCCCTGCTCCCGGCCAACAGGTCATTAATAGATAGGCCATTAACACCGTTTGAAAAATGGACTCTAATGAAAAAGGATGACAAGCGCGTGGTTTCCGAGCTTTATGTCCTTCTACGGGGGGCGGTTCGCCCAACCAAGACTAAGGGGCAGCTAAGATGGGAGAGGGAACTCTAGAGAGAGTTATCGGACGACGAGTGGGAGAGTGTCTTCTATAGGGCGCATCACACAGCTTACCACTCAGCAGGTACTGAGACAGCCTATAAAGTGGCCTCCTCCTGGTACTATACCCCAAGTAGGATTCACGCCTGGGATCATAATAAATCTAGTCTCTGCTGGAGGGGTTGTGGGGGCGGAGGTACACTTGTGCATTTACTATGGCACTGTCCCAAGCTACACAGGTATTGGAAGGACATACTAGACACGGTGGACAGGGCTTTTGATGCTCAGATCCCTAGATTTCCTGCATATGTTTTGCTGGGCCTTCCCAATTCTCTGACATTCCCCCTGAGATCATTGAGAGGTCGACAGATGGCTCTAGCCTTGAATGCAGCAGTTCAGTTGTTGTTATCTCACTGGGGGACAGAGCGAATCCCGACAACAGTCTTGTGGCTGCACAGACTTTGGTTTATCCTTGCTATGAAAAAGCTCAGCCTGACCTCTCAGCAGCGAGCTGATGACTTAAGGGATCTTTGGCAACCATTTTTGTGGATTCTGTTCGAGGAGTTCGCAGAGCTGACATGCCCAGTTTATTTGAGGGTTTTGAACTTGAACTAATTGTAAGGGATGGTACCTGTAAGGAGATATGTTTATAGTATTAGTTCCACCGGGTATCAGAGCCTGAGAGGGTATGATCATGGAATGGCTAGCTGGCAGTGGGGAAACGTAGTTGTATTAATTACTAATTTTATTTTCTATTGTTTTGCATTAAGTAAGCTGTTTCTGAGTCTTCTCGCAATGTAGTATTGTATTGCATATGCGATGTTTGAAACTGAAAATTGAAAACGAATAAACAGATTTGATCCATAAACTAATCAGTGAAACACACTCCTAAATCCAGTTAAATGAATCATACCACAGGACATTACACTCCTTTTATTGTCCTTACGACACTATCAACAGGTTTAAATGCCAAGATTGCGTGGCAGTTTAAAACTGCATTCAGGCTGCAATGGCAGGCCTGAGATATGTTTGAAAGTGCTACTTACGTGGGTAGCAAAATTGGTACTGCAGGCCCACTGGTAGAATTTCATTTACAGGCCCTAGGTATATGGTATATAGAGACCTGTAAGTAATTTATATTTGCCTATCAGGTGTAAGCTAATTCTACCATGTTTGTGTGGAGTGATTACAAGAACTTTAGCACTAGGAACAAGTTCAGCAAAAAGTGGCTGTAAAAAGGCAAAAGGATTGTGTGTGATCCTGCAGAGAGGGCTAGGTTCAACATTCACAAAATATTTCTCATGGGTAACTTTAACCCATAAACTCATATGAAAAGAAATAGAGCCACTATGATGCACCTCAGACTTTGGAAACAATAACTATTGTATGACCTGTGGACCTCTGTCATAATTCTTCAGACCACAAATGGGAAGCATGGAGAATTTTATGAGTCAGAGGGCAAGCAATGATTCCAATGATTTGTAGATGGCATTGACACCTCAGACATGGATTCCTTGCATCTGCAACAACTAAATGCCATGATAAGCATTGAAAATTCAGTCCATATGGAAGATGAGTACATGCCAACCACCCTTCATCGTCAATGCAGCTGTCAAGAATAAAACCTTTTAGAGCTAATCAAATGGATGTGCAGACAGAAACAAACACTGTGAAGGGCAGTTGCTCAGGGACTGCAACAATTCCAGATGTGCAGGCTTCCCCATGTTACCTTTGGTAACGCGTCCGTCTATGTCAATTTATACACATCAGGACTCGTTTTAGGTCGATGAATCTTTGGGCCCAGTGATGAGTCTCCGTAAGACGAGATAACCAATCAATAAACTAATCAATAAATCAATAACATTGTTATAAGTCAACGTTAAAATATATTTCGCATTAACCATAAGTGAACTTCGGTACAATCGTTAGTTACGGACACAAATAACCACACCTTGAAGGAAGATTTTGTGAATTTATTCCCTATTGATTACAATCTAATAATAAACGCATTAGTCTCAAAACCATGAAACATAGAAGCATAATCACAAAGTGACAACTACGGCAAACTCTTAATAACTCAATGATCAGAAACATAAGATAGATGCATCGATAAGAATAGATCACAGTGCATAATAATTCATAGGTCCCAGTTCAGCATAGCTATATGTCAGTCACGTCAGTTCCGACAGTCAAATGAACACCTCATCTAACCTCGAATTAGCATTAGCATGTTGGGCTTCATGCAAAACAATTTAGAATATCAATTTGGAAAACATCTAAATAAGATACCTAATCAAACATACAGCAGTTGGTACCTAGAAAGAAAGGCAAATAGATTCCGTTAGCATTATAATTACCCTCCTCGAGATAGGTCAGCATACAGGATCAGCCTTCGTCTTCAGGACATCAGTTGATTCACTGTCAGTCTATCTAAGTTGTAAGCAAGGGACACTCTCCCCTTAAGGGAGAAAGTTAACAGGGCAATCTATGGACAAGGTTGTTTTTTCTAAGTCTCAAGTCACCAAATAGAGTGACAGAGTTTCTGGATGTAATCGATATCATTCCCTGCCTAATGTCTCTCGTCTCTCATGTCATGGGTTTTTATCCCCTTTTCCGTGATACATTCCCCCAAGATTCTATTGGTTAGTAACTACACCCCATTATTGGTAACCAATCAAATTATACATTAAGTAATGCATTTGTCATTTCATGATATTGACTCGTCTTCTAATTGGTCTTCATAATCGGCATTTTCGTAGGTGGCATATCCGGGGTTACTTCACCATTTTGGCACACGTCTCGGGTCAGGAGTTCTCTTCTCCTCGCTTTATTGTCCTTGGAAGTGTCCATGTTTGTTTCAAATCACACAATTTAGACTAGAAGCTACTAGCATGCGTATGGGAAGCTTTCATAATGTTGCTAATAAGTACAAGAAAGAACAATAGCTGGGTCATGGTCATTTGCAAGTCCGCACACTGGAAAAGCAGAAAATACACGCTTTTAAATGAGAGTTATACAGCTAGTTCACGACTCATGCTAACTTAAGACGTACGAGTTCTAGTGAATACAGTTTTAATCGTGATAATACATACGATTTAACAATTATTTCTTCTATTCAGCATTAGTGTTCACAAGTGAATAAGTCTTTACGTTTATTAATACATTTCAATTATTAATGTTGCATTGTCAAATGTAAGCATTTCACACCTATAATATATAATATTTAAACTACGCTCGCTCACATTCATCCTCTAATCGTTGTCCAGGACAGTTACCCTGTCAAGAGCAGAAATTGATCATGGTTGCAAAACTCCTCCATCTCCATCTGTGTATAAACATTACGCCCTTGAAGATAATAGTATCAGGAGACTAGGATGTGACGATGGACCCGTAATGGATAGGGATGGTCCACTGGAGAGTGGATTTCAAATCACTCCCCAGTACAATTAATCATAGACTTAGTCCACATAGCTCCAGTGTCGAAAGGCAGAAAATTAATGCCTCTAGATATAAACTCCCTGCATACAAGGCCATCTATTCCAGATTATCTGGGACTATTTGGCTCCCAACAAGGACTCGCTGCAATTCGTGTTGCAATAAGGATATAATGATGTATCAAGCCATAACAAGCATAAGGTGAGAGACAGATGACAAAAGAAACAAAGACTACATTATAGCGGGAGATCAGAGCCCTCACTGATTCCTATAGTGGTACCCCAGCGCAGATATGAGATGGAAACTAGAATGAAAGATGTTTGAATGGGATACTCTGTTAAAGGGTAAGTCTGAGCAGGCTCCCACATATCTCTAGTGCCACCAGTATGAGCAGGGAGAGGATGTGAACAGGCTTCTTGCAGCCCAATCTTAAAAAAGGGACTCCCACTTTCCTGTACTTAACATTCATAATGAGTATGCCACTTTTGTCACGCACCCTGGAAAAATCAATTCTACTTTTGCTGCCAGACTCTCCCATAACTATACACCCGATCTTCGGAATCTCTTCCTCAGGAGGCCAGCCCAGCAAAGTAAAAGGAAATAACAAGAAATTAATTTCTGAAGCATGCACATGTGAGTGTCTAGGCTTACCACTCATGATACTAGTATCTGATAAACAAAAAAGGCAAAGACAATAAGAGTACAACCTCAACAGAGTTTGGAACTGCTGCGGGTTGGTGCGCTCCATGTTGGGAGAAGTTGGTAAGGAAGGACAGTTCATTTGTCTTTGCTTATTCTTCTTTGATTAACGCTGTCTTGAATTTGAACCAAGGGCACAGAACTATGATTTCAGGCCATGATATTGAGCCAAACCATCCAGTATGATGAGTGGATTGTGAAATGTGATTGACTGTGAATGGTACTTTTATGAGAGACTGAGTTCTTTCTAAGGTTTGCAGAGGTACATGTCATAAACTGTACTCTCTGGAGTTAAGAGTCTTCGGCATTTGCCACAAATGTTGTCATCTGAATCCAGCTCCGATTATTGACCTTGACGAAAGGCGCAAAGAAAACAGAACCAGGCGTGTGATTCATAACAGACCCATGCCCTCGGGAAATGGTATCTACGCTTACAGTGCAAAAGTATATAACTTAAACTGTACAGTAGTGCACGAGGTCTCTTTCTCTGGGAAACACCTGATCATGAAGCCTGGGATCCCTTTCCCAGTCTGACAACCACGAACCAGCAGACATCCTAGAAGGCAGTCATAAGCGGTTACAGGCAAAGCAGTCATCTCTTTCCCTCCTTTCTTTGTTTTATTTCCCCCTTTACTCTCGGCGCTATCTCCTGGTGTGTGCATGGACACCATTCAGGGTTAGCGAAGTCGGCATTGGTGGATTACTCATGGGACCATTGCTCCTGCTGGGTACAACAAGCCAAGTTAGTGAAACTGTTTGCATGTATCAAAGTATTTAGGCCGGACATCACCATTGATCACTTGGAAGTGTACCTACTGAAAATCACACTATCCCTGTTGGGTAATTGTGTCCTATCTGGTTGCAGTACCTTGAAAATGCCTACTGATCATTATTTTTATCAGAATATATTTACGTGCTGTTGCTTTACTTTAATTATTTCACTGACCTAGTTTTGTTGTATGATTGCTTGACCATTATTCATGACTGTTTCATTAAAATCAAAACTTGTATCCAAAATGTCATCACTTTGTTCCTGTAGTGTACTCATTAGTTTAACTCCCCAATCCTTAATGCATTTCGGTATTTATTAGACCTTAGGGTTGTGTTCCTCCAAACTTTTTGCCTACCTCCTCTACTTTCCTGACCTTGGTTTTGCTGGCTTTAGACTCTGTGCACTTTACCACTACTATCCAGTGCTAAAGTGTGTGTGCTCTCATCCCTAAACTTGGTAGTATTGGCTTATCCCCCATTAGCATATTGAACTCGTGCATCGCCACCGCTGTGCAGAGAAAATAAATGCATCTCCTCTACTGCATGGGGAAGATCGATTCACACCTCCACTGCGGAGATGGACACCTATGCATTGCTTCTTCTGCCCCCAATAACTTTGACGTTGATGCAACCATGATAAAGGTACTTTTTTTCAGCGGACGTCACTTTCTATCCAGCCCCTGCTCAATTGTGGTCAGCTTGAACTTGTGGCTGTGTCTCCGTCCAGGGTGACCAGATATGCCTGATTGTGCTTCTTGCTTCTGGGCACTAGTTCACAGTTTAACCTTTAAAAAGTCATAACTAAAGTTCCAATTAATGAATTTTGCTTGTTTTGGTCATGTTTTATTTATTACATTAAATTTCTATTTTTCCAACCTTGTGTGGAATCTTTTTGCGTGGTTTCTTCACTGATTTACTGTTTAAAATGTTGTACGAACACCTTCTGCATTACCTGTTATATTACGCCTGACTGCTCTGTGCCAAGCTACCAGAGGGTGAGCGCAAACTAATTTAGGGTGTGTTTCTAACTTACTTACTTAACTCTGGGCACTTTACCACTGCTCACCAGTGCTAAAGTGAAAGTGCTCCTAGGCTAAATTGTATGGGTGATTGGTTTATCCATGACTGGTGTTAGAAATGGGGTCTTTGGTTGACAGTCAGGTTACCCCCTGTTCAAGCAAGGACCCTCACTCTAGTCAGGGTAAAAGGGAATCACCCTCAGCTAACCCCTGCTTCCCCTTTGGTAGCTTGGCAGAGCAGTAGGCTTAACTTCAGAGTGCTAGGTGTAAAGTATTTGTACCAACACACACACAGTAACGTAATGAAAACACTACAAAATGGCACAACACCAGTTTATAAAAATAGATAATATTTAGCTAAACAAAACAAGACCAAAACAACAAAAATCTGACATGCACAAGTCAAGTTACGAATTTTTAAAGATTAAACTAAAAAATAGCGCTTAGAAACACAAAATGCTTCGATGAGGTGTTAACACGGCGTTGTGACGGAATCGTTCCCAACAAGCCGACACCAGCGGCGCCGGACACGGAGTTGCGTAGATCCCCAAGTACAGTACCTTTGGTGAAGAGTGAAAACAAGTCGATGCGCAAAGTCGGGGATCGCGGCGTCTGTGCAAAACATTGAATCCGCGCACTTCGAGAGGCGTCAGTAACAACGTGGTGCGGCAACTTCCAAGAAGTTGCAGACTTCAGCCGGGCTGCAGCGGCATCGGCCCTGCAAAGGTCGTCACGTTCCAGCAAAGATCACGGAGTCGTTTGCAACCGGCGTCACCGGTTTCAGCAGCAGCGTCGGTCCGAAGTCGTCCAAAGTCGATTTCCTTGGATTTCCACCAGCTTTCCTTTCAAGGGCCCAGGGACTGGATAGGGCACCACTTGTCAGAGCAGGAGTCTCTCCAGAGACTCCAGGTGCTGGCAGAGAGAAGTCTTTGCTGTCCCTGAGACTTCAAACAACAGGAGGCAATCTCTAAATCAAGCCCTTTGAGATTTTTTCACAAGATGGAAGGCACACAAAGTCCAGTCTTTGCCATCTTACTCTGGCAGAAGCAGCAACTGCAGGATAGCTCCACAAAGTAGAGTCACAGGCAGGACAGCTCTTCTTCCTCAGCTCTTCAGCTCTTCTCCAGGCAGAGGTTCCTATTGTTTCCAGAAGTGTTCTAAAGTCTGTGGTTTTGGGTGCCCTTCTTATACCCAATTTCCCCTTTGAAGTAGACCTACTTCAAAGTAAAGTCTCTTGTGAATGTGAAATCCTGCCTTGCCCAGGCCAGGCCCCAGACACTCACCAGGGGGTTGGAGACTGCATTGTGTGAGGACAGACACAGCCCTTTCAGGTGTAAGTGACCACTCCTCCCCTCTCTCCAAGCACAGATGGCTCATCAGGAAATGCAGACTACACCCCAGCTCCCTTTGTGTCACTATCTAGTGTAAGGTGCAACCAGCCCAACTGTCAAATTGACTTCTACAGGGAATCCCCAAACAGACAGAGTCACAGAAATGGTATAAGCAAGAAAAAGCTCACATTCTAAAAGTGGCATTTTCAAACACACAATCATAAAATCTACTTTACTAAAAGATGTATTTTTAAATTGTGAGCTCAGAGACCCCAAACTCCACATGTCCATCCGCTCCCAAAGGGAATCTACACTTTAATCAGATTTATAGGTAGCCCCCATGTTAACCTATGGGAGAGACAGGCCTTGCAACAGTGAAAAACTAATTTAGCAATATTTCACTGTCAGGACATATAAAACACATTACTATATGTCCTACCTTAACCATACACTGCACCCTTCCCTTGGGGCTACCTAGGGCCTACCTTATGGGTGTCTGACATGTAGGAAAAGGGAAGGTTTAGGCTTGGCAAGTGGGTACACTTGCCAAGTTGAATTTACAGTTAAAGCTGCACGCTCAGACACTACAAAGGCAAGTCTGAGACATGATTACAAAGGTACTTATGTGGTGGCACAACCAGTGTTGCAGGCCCACTAGTAGCATTTGATTTACAGTCCCTGGCACCTCTATGCACCTTTAGGGACTTATTAGTAAATCAAATATGCCAAACATGGATAAACCAATCAACAATACAATTTACACAGAGAGCATATGCACTTTAGCACTGGTTAGCAGTGGTAAAGTGCTCAGAGTTCAAAAGCCAACAGCAACAGGTCAGAAGAAATAGGAGGCAGGAGGCAAAAAGATTGGGGATGACCCTGCATGAGCAAAAAAGTCCAACAATTGGCATATTTGATTTACTAGTAAGACCCTAGTATAGTGCACCATGTGTGTCGAGGGCCTATAAAGCAAATTCTACAAGTGGGCCTGCAGCACTGATTGTGCCACCCACATGAGTAGCCCTGCAAACATGTCTCACGCTTGCCACTGCAGTGTGTGTGAAGTTTTAAACTTCAATTCGACCAGGCCCAAACCTTCTCTTTTGCTCCATGTATCACGCCTAAGGTAGGCCCAAGATAGCCCTAGGGGCAGGGTGAAGTGTATTTAAAAGGAAGTACTTATGCTGGGGGCTTTTTCACAATTGCAAGGACTTTCTCTCCCTTTGGGTAACATTGGGTTTGCCTTGAAATATCTTTTAAGTGTAAATTCCCATTAGGAGCAGATAGAGATCTGGAGTTTGAGGTCTCTGAACTGACAATTTGAAAATACATCTTTTGGTGAAGTTGGTTTTTGAACTGTGATTTTGAAAATGCCACTTTTAGAACCTGGGCTTTTTCTTGCTTAACCATTTTGTGCATCTGCCGGGATATGGAATACACTTTTTTGTCACAATGACAGTTGGGCTGCTAGTGAATTCACTCTAAGGGAGCTGAGGTGTCTGCATATCCTGGTGGGCCTTTCTAGGCAAGAGCAGTGGGAGGAGCTGACACTTGCACCTAAAACGTCACTGTCCTTACACAAATCAGTCTCCACCCCCCTGGAGTGTGTCTGGGGCCAAGGCAGGGAAAGGCAGGGTATTTTGCACTACAAAGACTTCTCTTTGAAGTTTGCCTACTTCAAAGACAGAAATAGGTATAAGTACTGGATCTCTGACCCCACAAAGTGCTGCTGCTTCTGTCCTGGGAGTGAAAGGGCTGGACTTTTTTTTTCTACATCCTGCCTTACAAAGTTCTCCAAGGGCTTGAGTTGAGCTTGCCTCCTGTTAAGAAGTCTCAGGGGCATCAGAGACTTTATCTGCTAGCACCTCGGCTCCTCTGTTGAGGGACCTGTCCTGTCAAGTGGTGCCAAAATCAGTCTGGGCCCTTGAAGGAGGCTTTTTGTGGTAGAAGAAGAAAATCCACTTATCGGCTCACTGCTTCATTCTGAACCGACACATCGCAGTAAGGATTCAACACATCGCTGCTGCCTCCACAGGATGGTGGCTCCCGCTTGATGCAACAACCACAGTTTTAAACGCAGGCCCCAGCTTTCCATTGCAGCACATCAGAAGAACCATTGCTTCCTGGCTTTTGAGCACCCAGCATCATTGAAGTCCATGACATACTGCACTGACTCCAACAGAGTGCCAGCTTCATCGCTGTGAGATCTATGCATTGCAGCTTGACTTCTGACACATCACCAAAGCATCGCCCGGGCACCATTTTCTTCATTGACACCGCATTGCAGTAAGGAACCAACACTTTGTGCCACGAACGACGCATCATCTCCCCTGTGGCAGTAAGCAACTGACGCATCACCTCCCCTGCCTAGCAGCAAGCAGCCAACGCATCACCTCCCCTGCCTAGCAGTAAGCAGCCAACGCATCACCTCCCCTGCAACAGTAAGGAACCAACATAGCTCTACCTCTTTCCATGCATCAACTCCGCTGTAGCCTGCATTGTCTTTGTTTTTGACGCAGCTCAAGTACTTTGCCTCAGTCAAACACTTCATTGTTTTCAAGGAACTAAAATTGCATTTGATTTTTTTTTTAAGTGATATCTTTGCTTGTGTATGCTGGATTTATTTTGTTTTGGTCTTGTTTTACTTCAATAAAAAAGGCTATTTTTCTAAAACTAGTATGGGGTGCTTTGTGGTGTTTTCACTGTGTTACTGTGTGTATGTTCAAATACTTTACTCATTGCCTCTGAGATAAGCCTGACTGCCTCTGCCAAGCTACCAAGAGGGTGAGCAGGGGTTATCTTACCATGACTAGAGTGAGGATCTCTACGTGGAAGGGGTGCAAACCAATGCCAACTAGAGATCCTATTTCTAACGTGCAGGTACTAATTTTATCAGTGTGGGAACTAATTTACATCTTCTAGATATTCTACCGCATCTCTAGAAGTGCAACTTACTTCAGTTTTGGGTTCCTGAGAGCAGGAAAGAAGGAAGCTGTGCATGGAGAGTGTGACTACAGGGATAGAGAGTATGAAAGTATGAACAGTGAAGAAGAATAGGGGACTGCCTATGGATGATGTGATAGAAGCCAAAATGCACTGAAGCACTTGGGAATGAAGTAGTGGACTTGGGCAGAAAAGACAAAGACAAAGAACTAATATGATCAAAGAGGGGTCCATGTTGACACCATAAGCATTTAGGCAGGATCCAATGGCAGGAGGGAGGTGGTGCCCATTGGCAGTTCTTGCCTTTTTGTGTGTGAAATTTCTAACTTTCAGCCAGAGATTGGGCAACAAAGCCTGTGAATACATGACCTCTTTAGTGTCAGGTGGATTCTGGATTAACCCATGGTGGAGCAGTGGAGCAACAGTCTGCAGGCGGCTGCAGTTTGGGCACTACAGTAACTATATTTTGATGGCCAATCAGTGCTTCTTTAACTATGCCTAAGAGCGATTTAGGAGATGGTCTACCACTAGGGTACCAATATATGGCCAGGTTACCCAAGGCCATCTTCCAAAATGTGTCAGATGCATCCAACTTTGGGCTGCTCTTCAATGGTTTAGGGTGCAACTTACTGGTTGACCCACCGGGGCTTACCAGGTATGAGGGAGTGGCTCAGTTCACATTGTTGAGTATTAAGTAGGGGTTATAGTAGAAATCTGGGGGAACCTAATCACACTTTCTTCTGGGTTGTGTTTGAATGGCCAGCCCGGTGGGTACCCATGATTTTGAGAAGTTCAGACAGAAAATGTTAAGTCTAGCCCCAATATTGATATGGATTTTCAATATATGTGCTGAGAATGTTTCATTGTCAAAACCAGGTTTTGTAGCCTCGGAGTACTGCATTGCTTTAATAGGGAATAGGGGTTGTTTAGTTTATTTGCCGGAATGTCATTCCCATTCAACATTGAAGACTCCCTTGCTTGTGTTAATGCAAACTTTTGTCTCTGAAACTAATATTGAGCTTTAAAATCCCCTATTCAGCCAGGCATTCAGACAATTGGAGGTATCTGTACTGTGTCTCAGCAGGGTGTGGATTAACGCACAGATGTGCAGTGGCCAGATTGAACTTGGCGTAGGGTAGTAGAAGGCAGGGTGGGTAGGCACCAGCCTCTGGTGCAGAAAGATTTTGTGGTCACAGTGCCAAGTGTTGTCCATGCACAGTACCATGCAGATTCACTTGTCACTCAATTACATGAGCACTCACAAACATTTTCCCAGGGGCCAAAATGTTTGGTCTGTGGTGTGACCGAGAGCTATATTGATGCCAGCAAAGTGCCAGTCACATGTGGTTTGGTGGTGTGTAGGGGAAGCAAAACATGTAGACCTAATTGTTAAATTGCACAATGTGAAACCAGAAAACCTAGGATCAATCCAAGCTTCCTCACTTGACCACAGTGTGTGATTCTAGGGAATTGTTTTATTTCCCTTCCCTCCTTTAACATCATTACCACGTATGAAGATCTCAAACTACATAACTTCAAGATTTACGCTGTACAAAACCTTATCCTGTGTTTGATTTAATAAACTATAATGTTGTTCATGTATAATAGCAACCCAGTCCCCGAGAGGGTGCATACAACAACAGATGTGACTCTTCGTTCATATTGGTATTGTTATCAGTGTGGGGGTGAAGCTTTAATGTTTCTAAATTAATGTTTGAAAACTGTCACTTTAAAAATAAATCTCAATGTACTGACATAATCTGATGTACTAAGGTGAAAAGGCTCTGCATGTGATTATATGACGGAACACCGAATTAAAAACAACTACTAACCTTAACAACGAGGTCGGAACACCGACCTCATCCTTACTACTAATGATTTTACCATGAATGCCTTAACAACGATATTTCGTTGTAAAGGCATTGCCGATAAAATCATTAGCAATAGGCACCATTCACCCTACATCCCTCACCCCACCCCTTCAACCCCACCCCAAAACCTAAAACCCCCTGACCCCTCACCCACTCCCCAAAACCAAAAACGCCCCACCCCCCCTACCACACCCTAAAACCTAAAACCCCCTGACCCCCCCACCCACTCCCCAAAACCAAAAACGACCCACCCCCCAACCCCACCCTAAAACCTAAAACCCCTTGACCCCCCACCCACTCCCCAAAACCAAAAACGCCCCACCCCCCAACCCCACCCTAAAACCTAAAACCCCCTGACCCCCCACCCACTCCCCAAAACCAAAAACGCCCCACCCCCCAACCCCACCCCAAAACCTAAAACCCCCTGTCCCCCCACCCCCTCCCCAAAACCAAAAACGCCCCACCCCCCAACCCCACCCCAAAACCTAAAACCCCCTAACCCCCACCCCCTCCCCAAAACCAAAAACACCCCACCCCCCAACCCCACCCCAAAACCTAAAACCCCCTGACCCCCCACCCACTCCCCAAAACCAAAAACGCCCCACCCCCCAACCCCACCCCAAAACCTAAAACCCCCTGACCCCCCACCCACTCCCCAAAACCAAAAACGCCCCACCCCCCCCAACCCGACCCTCAAACCTAAAATCGCCTGACCCCCCACCCACTCCCCAAAACCAAAAAACGCCCCACCCCCCAACCCCACCCCAAAACCTAAAACCCCCTGACCCCCCCACCCCCTCCCCAAAACCAAAAACGCCCCACCCCCCAACCCCACCCCAAAACCTAAAACCCCCTGACCCCCCACCCCCTCCCCAAAACCAAAAAGGCCCCACCCCCCCCAACCCCACCCCAAAACCTAAACCCACCACTTACCTTCGCCAACTCCCTTCTTTGTACCTTAACCGCGCATGTTCGTTGTTCAGAACATACGTAGTTAAGGCACAAAAATACGAAGTCGTGGTTAAAAAAAAGCGTTGTTACGCTTTCGTTAACCACGACTTTCGTAATAAAAAAGTCGTAAAAAAGGATGTTTCCCTCTGCATGTTAATGAAATCCACTATTTGAATTTTGAAGAAACGTTATCATATATTTACACATTTGCTGCAAGATGTCTTTATAAATAAAGGTGTGCCTAAAGTTAAGTGGTGCAGGACACTTACTACCTTTCTTCAAATTCAATTAACCTTTAAATAAATGCTTGCTCTATTATTTAACATATTGTTACTGGTTGTACTAGTTTTGCTGAGTTGAGTGAATGGAGCGATGTGCTGCTGTTGACCAGGGGGCCACATGTAAAGGTCAGGATAGCTGCATGAGGCCCTACTTTGAGTACCACTCATCTATTACATGTTCAGCTAACAAATACCTAAGGAAAGAGGCACACTCAGTATTCTGTAAGGTGGACTGTGAAAGGTGAGTGCTCAGCAGCACTTGATAAGTCATAGTTGAATATTGCAAACCATGCGAGTCCCTATTGCGGTTCGCATGACCCACCCCACCCAAGCTGAGCTAGATAGCAATCATGAGGTAGAGGAGCACAGTGACTGGCTGCTTTCCTGTGCTGCCTTGTACAGAGTGTTAGAGTAACTGCATGACTATAAAAGTAACTGCATGACACAACATCAGACTTAGAGGCAGCATCAACATTTGGACCGTGGCTGGCCTTTCTTCTGGGATAGAACAGGCAGCCAGTAGCATTTTACTGAGACCCCCACAGGACCATCTACCATCAACCACTGAAACAAAGTAAGTGCTGCTCAGACCCATATTACACAATATCACTTTTTTTTGCATGTTCTGCCTTTTTGGCCAGTACTTGGATTTTTCTAGAAGCAAAAACACAGTTGTTCCAAAATGCAAGATACTGTTGGAAAAATTGTGGTCTGTCTGATGGATGCTGAATTTCCACAATATTATTTTTTTTAAGTTATACCTTTTTTGTATGTACATAGAGCTTGTTAACCCTTGTCAAGAGTAGTAAGCGCTATATAAATTCAGTTACATCCAATCAGAGGCACTGGAGTTATGAGGCAGGAGAGGACCAAAATAAACGGCAGCGTTGAGTAAATTATGCAGCAAGTAAAGGTAAATTATGTGTCGTAATGTGGCACATTTTGTGACATTATTATTTTGTCATTTTTACACCTATTAACACTGTCCGGGCATAAGTTGCACTTCATTAGTACCAATAAGCAACATATAGGTGACCAGTAACAATTGTTTCTGCATCCTTAGTAATTTTTGAGCGATTTGAGCTAGAAACGGTTTTATCTCCGTTAAAATCTGCAGGCAATGGATTATTTTGCACATGTGGTAAATCTATGGTTATGCAAAAAAATGCTGCGGCCTCACAACACATAATCCAGTAGCCCAGCATGCAATATAACTTGCCATTTGAACTTTCTTTGCTTGAAAGGACTCAGGTTAACACTCAGGTTAGGAACAGGGCACAGATCGCCTTTAAAGTGCAAATTCTGCCTCCACCACCACATTGTTAATGGGCAATCCTTGTCTCAAAAAGCAATGCTAAAGCACATGCTATGCACAGGGAGAGCCCACACCACGGGGTCTGTGAACTAGCATTCTATGAATTACTGGTGACCTCCACCCCTCCTTTGAGGGTACTTTCCAGCAGCAGGAAAATCGGAACGTGCCCCATAAAAAAGATAACAGGTTTTGGTTACCAAGAACAAGCTCAAGGTAAAATACAACATAAAAAAAGAAAAATAATAATTTGCTCCGATTGTTGAGTACCTTTAAAAATGTTACTGTGACGCAAGTGTTAAAATCAATTAAAACAACAGATTACCTTGACATACAGAATTCCTAAAAGATAAACTACAACCACAACTATCACTTAATCATTGTACTGCCATGTCTAGCTGTTTTTATCCCTAAACACGCCGATTATCTTATTGGAATTTGATGACAAGATGTCGTTCGATCTCTAGACACAACAAGAAAAGTGTTTTCACCTGTATGTACTCTCTCATATAAAAGGAGAAGAGACATTTCTAATATTTGAAGAGAACCCCATTGGCTATAACCTCTGCGCTCTTAAAACAACACCCCGTCATTTTGTACTTACATTCGTAATTTTCACTTAGTGGGGGTTCAATTATTACATGCCTGCCCTTCACTGAAAAGTGAAAAAAGAGCATTCTTCACTTCAGTTAAATCAATCCCACTTAATAGTTTTTAAAACCCAGTAAAGCCTCTTTAATACCTGCGCATGCATGAAATCTCCAGAGGAACATTCAATTAACGGACATTAAACTTGTTAATCAGCTCTTAATTTGTGAACCTCTTAATCAATACTGACTAATTAAATTAATCAAGTAGAGCTATTCACAAAAGATGAGCGTAAGAGAAACTGCGTGCCTTGTGTATGCTGGAAATACATGAAAACCTACAGTGACAGAGAAACACCATAATTTTTTCTGTAAATGGAGGTGTAACGCTGATGACTATCTGATCATTAGTATCTTAGACATAATATCAACCATTAATCAATAGCATGAAGAGGCGTGGGGAGGTAAGTGTTGGTACTCTTGTAACTTTGGCAGGGCACTCTCTGTAGTTTGTACTCCATCGTCAACATTCTATATGCAAATAATCTCTACCACTTTTTCTGGTGGAGATGGAGCAGGATTGTGCTTCTCTCATATTGAGCAGTGCTGTAGTGGTACCACAGTGGATGATTTGGAGACCTGTCATAGTTTAGAAAGAGAGTCCTAAGGGCTTGCTTCCCACAAGACTGGAATGCCAGAGGCTCTCTCTTCATAGCAGAGGACTTACTCCTTCTGATATCTGCTTGGCAATTGTGGGTACAGATTGTTTTCACCTGCAGCTAAAGCAGTTTCATAGGCCTAAGTGACCATCGGCTGGATCTACTAAATGTTCTCACTGTCACAAATGAATCACTATTTTCTGCGGATTTTTGTTTTTAATGTATCAAAGTCACTTTAGGGATCAGTACATTTTTACAAACTTCTAACAGGTGTTTGCAACTCAGTACTGAATCACTATTTGAAAGGGCCATGTTGTGGGTGTCGCTTCCAATTAACTATTTAATACGATATGACCTGATGATTTTCAAACATAGTTCTGGTTGCCAAACATTAAAAAGTTATGGCCCCTCAAGTTGAGGTTGAAGTGGTAACAACCCATTGCAAATAGAAAGGAGTTCCCTTAGACCCCTCCCCTTTGTACATTATTTTTTAAAACGTTTCATTTCAGGGAGAGTAGGCAGTGATCAAGTGTACCATCGCCAACATCAGTAAGACATTTTAAAAATGTTTTTTTTTTTTAAATGCAGTCCTGTTTCATTTAATAAGAATGTGTTGTATTTAAACACATTTTCTTTATAGAAAAACAATCCTGGACATGTTCGTCTGCTGAACCTTGCAGCCACCAGCCCTGTTATTGTGGCCAATCAGAGTGAAACACAATTTGTGACCAACCTCATGAATATTAATGAGGTGGGTCAGATTGCAATTCACTCCGATCTAGAATTAAATCAGCTGGCCTATTGGTACAACGGTCAGTTTACAAAATTCATCATTGGTCACAAAAAGTACTGATCTCAAATTGCAATCAGTTCCTGCGACCAGTATTTTATTAAATGTGGACCCAAGTTAATATCTGCCTTATTCAGATGGGTGGGATTATCCTATGCAATCATGCTCTGCTGGGCACATCACCCTGGGAAAGGAAAATTGCACTGAC